>NW_026596166.1:2886734-2913571 GCF_907164565.1 Psammomys obesus | reverse complement strand
GAACCGGAAGTCTCTGAGAACAAACAGGAGGTTCTCCTTAGGAGAAGAACCGGAAGTCTCTGAGAACAAACAGGAGGTTCTCCTTAGGAGAAGAACCGGAAGTCTCTGAGAACAAACAGGAGGTTCTCCTTAGGAGAGGAACCGGAAGGCTGGATGTAGATGTTGTACTTTCTGTAAATTGATATTGCAGCCTAGCGAAGCGGAAAATGAATATACCCTAGTACTTACTTCCTCACTAACCCTGTTCTGAGAGCAAGTCGTTCCTCTCACCTCCAACTTTTACTTCACTTCATTAATTTCTTGTCCTGATGGCTAAAATTTTGGGAGGCAGAGGCAGAAACCACAAATGGCTCAAATCTGGATTTTTTTTCCCACAAGAAAATTTTTTTCTTAAATATTCTATAAGCTTTGAGGCAACCTGAAGCCTTTAAACATTAAAGTTGCATATATGGCATTAACAGTTGATGGAGTTAATTTGTAATTTCTTATGTTTTCCATAAAATCTTACAAAAGTTCAGACGGGAAGAGTAAAGTCTTTTATTTTTCTAAACACGAATTTAGTAAAAAAATTTTAAAAAGTAAACTGCATCCTTATTAAGACAGTCTTAATGGGTGACAATGACTCAACCTGTTTATACCAAGTGGTCAGGAGAGGAGCAGGATGTCTGGAGTAGGTTTTCACTTTTTAAAAAAAAAGACATTTAAATTTCACATTACACTGAGTTATTATCAGTGTCTCAGACTTTGCATGGAACATGTACTAAAAATTACTAATGTGTAAAAAAATTCAAATTTAACAGGGTTCCTCTAATTTAGACCTAATCTAGACATGCTTACTACAAAGGACCCTAGAATTTTTTCTTTCTTACCTCCTGGTTTCAGTCTATATCTGTTATTCTTCCTTCCTCTTCTTTCTCTATCTGTGCCCCCACCTTCATAGCTTGGTTTTTCTTTACTACATGACTATTTTTGTGTGTGTGTGTGTGTGGACTATATGTTTGGGTTATCTCATAGTAGGTGTACACACACATATCTGTATATGGACTTGGTTTATTGTCCTACTTCTTTCAAATGTTAGAGGTTCATTTCTGTAGGCTCCCAATGTTTTTACTTCCATGTAATTCTCAAATAAGTTTTTCCACTATAGAACAAAAGCTTTCAAAGGTTTACCATACTTTAAAATATTCCTTTTTTTCCTAAAACAATTTAAGAACTTGTATCAATGCTATTATTAGTCTTATAGTTATGCAATTAAATAATGCCATGATTAATGTCAGTAGTCCTCATTTTCCAAATGTTTTCCATCAGGTAAGACAGGTACCACAACTATTGAGAGAGCAATAGCCAACAGAAATGAATGCAGGATGATGCGAGAATAACTTTCCTTAAAAACAAAAAACAAAAACCCTTCAATTTTTAAAGGCTTGGATAATGGATATAGATTTTTGCATAATGTTTCTTTGTTTATACATTTATTGATCTACTTTGGCCATGCTGAGAATCCAACCCATGGCTTTGTGCATGGCAGCTAGGAACACTATCATAAGCAGCAACCTCAGGCCTGCAATCCATTTACTATGCATTCTAATTTATTATTGTTTAGATTTGCAAAACACTCATCTCAGCTTTCCCCCCTTTTTGTTCTTCTATTCTAAAGAGAATCCCAGGATCAAAGAACTACACAGAACAACAAGAAGGAAACAGAGAAATTCGGTCTGATGATGTAGGAGAGAGGCTCTTTATTCTAAGGTCAATGTCAGATGAAGCTCTGAAGGATTAGAAGGCTTTCACTCCATTTGCTTTTAAAGACTAGGTACAGCCTTTTCTGTTCATTAAAAATCCCTCAAACCTTTGTTTTAGTTCTGTTTTCCAATTCTACCAGCAATCTGTCGGTTGGGTGTGGGGAGGGAGAAATGTTGCACATTTTGGCCCTAAGCATGTTGGGACTTTAGTCATTTATGTATTATAAATAGCCACTGATTATTTTGGTAAATTTTGCACAAAGTGACTAGATTCAAATCACATTGTTAATTTCATAGGAAGACATTTTCTACCTCTGAAGTATTTAATCCTGGCCCATTTGTTGCTGGCAAGTAAGCATTATGTGAAAAATAAAGAAAACTGTATCCCTTAGCTTGCAGAGGAATTTTAATTCAGAAACATGGCTATTCTGGGAAGGGATCACATCCAAAGGCCTAGGTCTATTTGATTCTCGTGAAATGCAGACATACCCTGAATTATAGCACGATCTGGCTGGAATACAGACATGTTCTTCATATATACCTTTAATCCCAAACAATGAAAGTAAGATTAGTTTATAGAAGCAAGCAAGCATGTTTGAAAGTGATGTCTAATTGAGGGGCAGACAAAGTGATGAATCAGAGAAAGATTTGACAGTGGTAAGATTATGCCCAGCTCTCAGGAGAACAGGACAAGAAAGGGAGTTCAGGGGGTGCAATTCGGTTGAATGCAGTTGAATTCAGTTGAATTCATGCATTTCCATCCAATTTGTGCAGTCAGTGCAGTTCAGTTCATGGGTGTTCAGAGGTAGTTTTTTCCTAGCACAACTATTTACCAAGACAAGCCAGTTTGCATCATTCAGCTTGGAGAGCACTTGAGCCAGAACAGCTAAGTTGAACCATCCAGAGTTCAGAAAGAGCTATAAAGAGTGAGTTTATTCAGCATTAAGTCTCAGAGGCTGAAACATTCTAGGCCTAGGTTAGCAGAGACTGGAAGCTGACTCCTTCAAGGTCCAGGTTTGCAGATTACATTGTATTGAGGTTTGAAGCTTCCAGGCCTAGGCCTAGGATAGTTAGATAGAAATGCTCTGGGCTCATCCCAAGCCATATATTTATAAAGCCTGGGTTTGGCTCTCATCTCATTCCATCATCTGAGAAAATTAAAGCAACAATTACACTATATGACTCTTACTCCCTCACATATTATTGCTTTGTGGGTTCTGTTTCCTTATTATCTATTCCTTGAAAATCTTATACTCTCCAGCATGTTTTCAGTTTAGCCCTCCTTTCCTGCCTGAGTCACAACAGTCTATTAAATAATTAGCCTTCCTGCTTCCAGGCTCTCTAATCCATCTTTCACAGCACCATAAAGGCTATTTTTTTTTCTAAAAGAGAAATGTGATCACGTCACTCCCCACCACTTTTATTATGAAGTCCTAATTCCTTCACAGACAATAGTTGATCTGCCTCCTGCCTAGCTCCCTGGTCTCGTCTTTCACTATTTTCTTTTCCCTCACAATCCTATAGTAAGCTCTACAGAACTATTTCCAGTTCCCCTGATGGATCATGAGTTCTAGATAGAAAGCTGAAAGACACTTTTCTCCTTGTTGTCTTGACAATTGCCCCCCCCCTTTTTTTTTTCTTTTATCTTTATGTGAGTGTGCACATGTGGCTTGGTGTACATGTAGAGATCAGAGGTCAACCTTCCATCTTGTTTGAGACAGGATGTGTTATTCATCACTGACACAGAGAACAGCCTAATAGGCTTGAGAGCTTCTGGGTGATTCTTCACTTTTCATCTTGCTGTAGAGATGATGTGAAAAGATATACACTACTACATTCTGAAACTGTGAACACTGGCTCCTATGCTTGTACAACAAATGTTTTATTTACAGGGCCATCTCCCATTCATTCATTCATTCATTCATTCATTCAGAGACAGTCATTTATTTATTATTTATTATTTACTTATAGACAAAATCTTGCTATGTAGCCCTGGCTCTCCTGGAACTCGCTATGTCCTTGAACTCACAGAGAGCCATCTGCCTCAGCCACCTTAGTACTGGGATAAATACATTAATATGCCCAGCTCCCATTTTTCTTAAGAACTAAGTATGTTATATTTCTTCTGTCCCAGTGATTCTCAATCCTCACTGTGTATTGGGATCTCCTTGTCGACTGATAAACAAAGTATCACTAGGTCACTCCATAGGTGGTTTTCTTTGAGAGATAAGGCAAAAATGTATACCTTAGATCCTTAGAAAATTCTAATGTTCATTTAGGTTTGAGGGGTTTTGTTTGTTTGTTTGTTTTATTTTGTTTTAGACACAGTCTCACTATGTAGCCCTGGCTCTCCTGGAACTCACTATATAGACAAGGCTAGCCTTGAACTCAAAATATCTGCTGGCCTTTGCCTCTAGAATGCTGGGATTAAAGACATGAACTACCACACTCAGATAGGTTTGAGAATTTTTGTTCTCATTCTCATGTACATCATAGCACTTAATTATATTACAATTATTGATTTACCCAGATATCTCTCACACCAGATAATGAGCTCTTTGAGACACAGAACTATGTCTTGTTCCATTTTAACAAGCTTACACAGTGCCTAGAATTTAACAGAGATTTATCAAATGATATTGTACAAATATTTGTTATAGCTTAAATATGATATGGTCCCCAAAGCTCATGTGATAAGTGCTTGGCTCATTGCTAGTAGTGCTGTTTTAGGAGATGCAGATAGCTGTAAGTAGTAAGGGTATGTGGCTTTGAAGGTTCCTCTGCTTTTTATCTGTAATTATAGGCAAATAAATTTTATATGCTTCTACTGGCATGATGTCTTTCCCAAGTGCAGGGGGCCAAGTGCCCATGGACTGAACCCTCTGAAACAGTGAGCCAGAATAGATCTTTTTCTTTTAAGTTGTTCCCTCAGGAATTTTGATTAAAGTCAACAAAAGTAATAAAAAAAAGTAGTTTTATTTTTCTGGTAATGAGCAATGTCAGTCAATTATTAATACTTTTTTCTTTAAGAGAAAAGTTAAGTTCTTAAAATTCATTTTATTTTTTAAAAATGATTTTAAGATATTTTAATTATGTATGGGGAAATCTCGACCACATGAATGTTGGTGCTGGAGTCTACTGATGTCAGAGGCAATAGATTCCCATGGAGTTGGAATTACAATTATAAACCGTCTGATGTGGATGCTGGGATCCGAACTTAGGCTCACACTTGAAGAATAATATGTACTCAGTACCTCTCGCCAGCCCCCTTTAAAATGTTACAGGTAACCATTGAGTACTAGAAGAAGGGAAATTATTCCCTCTCAGGCATAAGTCCCTTTACTTGTTGCTCATCGTAAAGTGGTGAGCTGTGGAACCACATAGACACAAACAACAAAAACAGACTCAGCATGTTTTATTGATATAGGCTTATTCTGTAATTTAGCTTTTATAAGTAGTACAATAGACAAGAATGTGCAGGTATTTCTGCTGCATGTAGATTCTGAGTCCTTTGCATATACTCAAAAGTAGCTCAACAGGATCATATGGTAGTCTTATTCTTAGTTTTAAAAAAGTTAGTTTTCTATGTGTATGCATGATGTGGGGGGAGGGGCATGTGTGCCATGGCAGATGTATAAAGGTCAAAGGAACACTTTATGGAACAGGGGTCTCTCCTTCCACCTTTATGCGGGTTCCAGGGATGGAACTCTGGTCACCAAACACATGACAACTGCTTTTACCAGCTGAGCCATTCTGCTTGATATTATGTTTAATTTTTTGATGAATTTTCACACTGAAAATTTCCATAGAGGCTGATGAATTTACTCCCCCACCAACAGTATATAAGTTGTTCTGTCCCCTCTCCCCACATTCTTGGCAATATTTGTTGTTTGTTTTCTTGATGATAGTCATTCTGACAGGGCTGAGATGGAATATCAGTGTAGTTTTAATCTGATTTCCTTTACAACTGTTAAGGAATTGAGGTGTTTTTTTTTCCCTCCCATGTATTTACTGGCTACTTGTACTTCAATAACTATTTTTCTTAATTCATTTGATAATGCACGGATTAAAAGCTTTTCCTTTTAATTTTTATTTCATTTTAAATATTTTTTAAAATTTTTTATTAATTATACTTTATTCACTTTGTATCTATCCCCCTGTGGTTCTCTCCCTCCTCCCATCCCAATCTCTCCCTTTCTCCACCCTCTGCATGCATGCCCCTCCCACAAGTCCACTGATAGGGGAGAGGTCTTCTTTTCCTTCCTTCTGACCCTAGTCAATTAGATCTCATCAGGAGTGGCTGCAGTGTCTTCTTCTGTTGCCTGGTAATGCTGCTTCCCCTTCAGGGGGAGGTAATTAAAGAGCAGGCCAATCAGTTCATGTCAGAGACAGTCCCTGTTCCTATTACAATGGAACCCACTTGGATACTGAACTGCCATGGGCTACATCTGTGCAGGGGTCTTAGGTTATCTCCATGCATAGTCCTTGGTTGGAGTATCAGTCTCAGGAAAGACCCCTGTGCTCAGAATTTTTGGTTCTGTTGCTCTCCTTGTGGAGTTCCTGTCCTCTCCAGATCTTACTGTTTCCCACTTCTTTCCTAAGATTCCCTGCACTCTGCCCAAAGGTTGCCCATAAGTCTCAGCATCTGCATTGATAGTCTGCAGAGAAGAGCCTTTCAGAGGTCCTCTGTGTCAGGCTCCTGACTTGTTCCCTCTTTTCTCCTTCTTCTGATGTCCATCCTCTTTGCCTTTTTGGATAGGAATTGAGCATTTTAGCAAGAGTCCTCCCTCTTGATTAGTTTCTTTAGGTGTACAGATTTTAGTAGGTTTATCCTATATTATATGTCTATATGAGTGAGTATATACCGTGTGCATCTTTCTGCTTCTGGGATAGCTCACTCAGGATGATCTTTTCCAGATCCCACCATTTACCTGCAAATTTCATGATTTCCTTGTTTTTTTATTGCTGAGTAATATTCCACTGTGTAGATATACCACAATTTGTGCATCCATTCCTCTACTGAGGTGCATCTGGGCTCTTTCCAGCTTCTGGCTATTACAAATAAAGCTGGTACAAACATGGTTGAGCAAATGTCCTTATTGTGTACTTGAGACTCTTTTGGGTATATGCCTAGGAGTGGTACAGCTGGATCTTGAGGAAGCGCTATTTCTAGTTGTCTGAGAAAGCACTAGATTGCTTTCCAGAGTGGTTGTACAAGTTTACATAGCAAAAAATCAAGTAATCCAATAAAAAAAATGGAGTAGAGCTAAACAGAGAATTCTCAATAGAGGAATATCGAATGACAGAGAAACACTTAAAGAAATGCTCAACCTCATTAGCCATCAAGGAAATGCAAATCAAAACGACCCTAAGATTTCACCTTACACCCATCAGAATGGCCAAGATCAAAAACTCAAGGGACAACATATGCTAGAGAGGTTGTGGAGAAAGGGGAACCCTCCTCCATTGCTTTTCCTTTTATTGAAAATATATTTTTAAAGTTACATTTTAGAGTTTAACTTTTTGAGTTCTTATATATTCTGAAAACTGACATCAAATACCAGCAAAATTATTCACAGAAATATACATATATATGTATATAAAGAATCGTGAAATTCACATAGAAAAGCAAAAGACTTTGAATAGCCAAAGCAATTCTAAGCAAAAAGAGCAATTCTGGAAGTAACATATCTGATTTAGGAAGCCATAGTAACAAAACCAATATTGTGCCATCATAGAAACAACCACGAAGGCCAATAGAACATCAGAGGACTAAGAAGTAAATCCAAATATCTACAGCCATGTGATCCCTGATTAAGGTACCCAAAGTATATACTAGAGTGAAGACACCTCTTCCACAAATGGCGCTAAGAAGACTAGATATACACATGTAAAAGATTGAAACTAGACCTCTTTCTATACATTCTCTGTAAAAAATCAATTCAAAAATGGATCAAAGACCTTAATGTAAGATGAAAAATTGATATGCTAGAAGAAATCATAAAAAAAAAGACAGCACCTCAAGATACAGACACAGGCAATGGTTTTTGGAATAGGATTTCAATAACACAGAACAAAATACCAAGAATTGATGAGTGGAATTCAATAGAATTAAAAAGCTTCTGCACAGTAAAGAAAACAGTAACTGTTGTAAAGGGGACAGCAGGCAGATGGGAGAAAGGTAGATTTTCTTAGAAACAATTTTGTGTGTGTGGAGTGCTGTGGAGGTCTCTTCTAGTTCTCTTTCTACCATATGTGTCCTGTGGACCAAACTCTTGGTTGTCAGGCTTGGGAGCAAGTGCCAAGCCATCTTACTGAACCCAGGAAGATTTTTTGAGATGTACTTTTCAACTAGAAAAGTTTTATGAGTTCAAAGAATATTAGCATTTTAACTGTAAAGTTTCTTAACTTTACAAAAGAAGAAACTAAACTTCAGATACCTTCAAAGGTGTCCAAAGACCTAACAGTTAATTCAAGTCAGAGCTGATTACCAGAGCGCAGATGTTATTACTGTCAGCTCGTACTCCAGCCTGACTCATCTTTCCTCTCTGACTACAAACACAAGAATCTCCAAAGCCCTAAGATGATTAGTTTCATGTTCTGCCAACTGAGGTGGCTGAGTATATAAGCCACATTCCATTTCAAGAAAACCACCTCTTAACTTAGACCCTGAGAGACTCTGGCAGATCTGAGATTTTTGAAACCAATTACATTAGACAGAGCAATGAGAACAGAACACAATAATATAAAATCTAACTACTACTGACTACCTTTAACTTTTCATTTAACCTAAGGGCCTTAGACTCCCAGCTTTAACACTGTATTAAAAGAGTATCCTTTGAGATGAGAGGATAGAAGGACCCACAGGGGATAAGAGCACCACAAGGAGAGCAACAAAGCCAAAAAATTTGGCCCCAGGGGGCCCTGCAGAGATTGAGGCACCAGCCAAGGACCATGCCTGGAGAGGACCTAGAACCCATGCTCAGATGTATCCAAAAGGCACCTTAGTCTCCAGGTGGGCTCCCTAGTAAGGGGAACAGTAGCTGTCTATGACATGGACTCAGTTGCCTGTTCTTTGATCACTTCCTCCTGGTTGGCAGGGCGGCCTTGCCAGGCCACAGAGGAAGAGGCTGTGGGCAGTCTTGATGAGAATTGACATGCTGGGTCAGATGTTAGGGAAGTAAGGCTCCCCATTTCTGAGGACTAGGGGAGGGGATTAGGGAAGAAGAGGCCGGTCCTTGGCCTATAAACCTGAGATGGTACAGCCAGCCTTCAGGGTAGACCTTCCCCCCCTTAGCAGATCTCTGGAAATGCTGGCACTCACCGAAGGGTTGTTTTACTGATCTTCCAGGTACTTCTTGATCCAATCAAATTGACAGCAAGGTTAGACATCATACTTCATAAAATGAAAAGTCTTAGGACAACTGAAATATCCATCTTCTCTGCTTATTTTACAAATTCACCTATGCTCTATAACTTTTACAGGTTTTTCTTAAGGTTCATTTTAAGAAGAAAATACAATATAAATGTTTTATAAACCAGGTTTTATCCATTTATCAGGCATTTTGGTAGTAAGTAAAATTAATTAATCATTATACTTAGGTTAAATATTTTTTGCACATCATTTTTAACTCTAAATTTTTATTTATTTTAGTGTGTATTTTGCTTATATGCATGTCTACATACCACACGTAAATTTGTGCACAGGCAGGGTCCATAAGAAGGCATCAGATCCCTTAGAACTAGTTACAGATGTTTATAAGCTGTGTG
Organism: Psammomys obesus; assembly: GCF_907164565.1. Classification (NCBI taxonomy): domain Eukaryota; kingdom Metazoa; phylum Chordata; class Mammalia; order Rodentia; family Muridae; genus Psammomys; species Psammomys obesus. Next base: position 2,904,059 of record NW_026596166.1, on the reverse strand, counting down.
TGGGTGCTGGAATTGAACCTGGGTCTTCTGGAAGAGGCCCGGTGCTTTTAAGCACTGGTCCACTTCTTTGGGGGTATGACTTTTAGAGTATAGAGAAATATTTTTTTCTCTAAAGTTAGTCTTTAAGTTTTTTGTTAGAAAACCAATGAATGATTTAAGAAAAGAATGATGATTTTTATTTGAAGGTCAGCTTTAACATAATCTATGAAAGCTTACATACTTGGAATTGTGCTTTTTGACTTACATATAGATTTAATCCTCAATAAGTGAAAACATAATAGAACTCTTTTAAGAAATCAACTAGAAATAATTGGGATACCAGCAAGATGGCTAACTGCAGGTTACAAATGCCTGTCCTCCCTACCAAAAAAAGGACCAAAATATAAATATTTGGGGGATACAATTGTGAGGAAGAGTAGTGGGGAATTGGTAGGTATTTAGTGGAACAGGAAATCTAAGAATAACCCCATAGAATAGAATAAGATTTTTTTTTCTTTCTATATTGTCTTACCTGTTGAGATCAACTCAGAATGAAGAGATACTTCTGAAACAAACAAGTAGTAGCCAGGAAGCCCATAGTGGCACCCCATTAATACCACAGACATAGTCTTTGCTGATGGAGAATCTTGCAGTTTTGCTAGATCCTGGGCACCATTTAGAGAGGTGCACGGAGCTTATACATTACCCAAGGAGGAATCTATGTTGTTTTCTATTGCTGCCATCATCACTTTTTGTAGAGGTGATCGTCACTCACATTGTATTAAGGTGTGTCTCTGTATTCCATTGTTAATTGCTGAACCAGCAGAGAGCTAAATGCTAACAGATCCTGTTATTGTCATTGCTACTGAAGATCTCCCTGTCTCAACGTTGTGAAAAATCACTCCCTAATTATCTCTGATTGGTTAGTTAATAAAGAAGCTGAACGGCCTGTGAGCTGGGCAAAAGAGACAGTAGGTAGGACTTCCATTTCCAGTCTGGGGGTCCCAGAAAAGGGAGAAGAGATGAGGTGGCTATGAGAATGTAGCCATGAGGCTATGCCATGAGAAGGTTGCCATGCCATGAGGAAGAGATCACCATGGAGGGATTGCCATGTGGACAGAGATGGAGCAGGAGCAACCAGGATAAGATAAAAGGACTGATAACAGGAAATGTGGCTGGTAAGTAGCTAGACTAGTTTAGACAGGTTAGAATATATAAATATCTGTGCAGTTATGACACTTGAAGCTTATTAATAAATGTAACAGGTCCCCATCTAATTATGTAGGAGCTAGAGCGGGCACAGAAAACAAAACAAAACAAAACAAAAAACAGAAAAACAAAACAACTTTATTACAACTTTTGCTCCTCATCCCACCGTCTTCACTGGATGTATCAGTCTAGTATATTTTTCTGACAGCTAGTAGAAACTGTTGTTGCTTCCATTATGCCAAATTAAACTTCACACATGGTAAGATATCATAATTACCACTGAGGAGCTACTCCTATATAACCATACTCCTGGAACTGACTGTTCAGGACACACTCCACCAACCATGGCCTGCTGAAGCTCTAGCACTGGTTCACACTGCACTGTGTCTGAAAGAAAGTAGTCCTTGGCAGTCCTGAGCAGCAGAGGAACTGAATCCAAACTGGCTACACACAAAAATGTGTGTACCTAACAGCTGGGTTCACTACTTCCAGCAAGGCCTCATCTGGAGCCTCACTGGTAGACTAATGTGACAAATTACCATAGTCTAGGCCACTAAAGCATTTCACAAACACCCAATACTGAATATAAGGTGGGAACAAAAAGCTGCAGACTATGCTACTGCGTGTTCTTTTTTAGTTTTAATTTTATTTTTATTAGTTTATTCACTTTGTATTCCATCTGTAGACCCCTCCCCATCCCCTCTCATTTCCACTCTCCCTCCCTCCCTCTTCTCCTATGCCCCTCCCAAGTCCAATATAGGGGAGGTCCTCCTCCCCTTCTATCTGACCCTAGTCTATCAGGCTGCACTGTTTTCCTCTGTGGACTGGTAAGGCTACTCCCCGCCTCAGGTAGAGGTGATCAAAGAGCCAGCCCATGAGTTCATGACAGAGTCCCTGTTCCTATTATTGGGGAACCCCCTTGGACACTGAGCTGCTATGGGCTACATCTGTGCAGGGGTTCTAGGTTATCTCCATGCATGGTCCTTGGTTGGAGTATCAGTCTCACAAAAGACCTGTGTGCCCAGATTTTTTTTGGTTCTGTTGCTCTCCTTGTGGAGCTCCTGTCCCCTCCAGGTCTTTCTACCTTCCCTTTCTTTCATAAGATTCCCTGCACTCTGTCCAAAGTTTGGCTATGAGTCTCAGCATATGTTTCTTTTTAAATTTTTTTATTTTTAATATTATCACAGGTTATTTACTTTGTGTCCCAGCCGTAACCCCCTCCCCCATGCCTTCCCAATCCCATCCTCACTCCCTCATCTCCTCCCTGACCCTTTCCAACTCCAATGATAGGGGAGGTCCTCTTCCCCTTCCATCTAGCTTATCAGGTATTTTCAGGACTGGCTGCAATCTCCTCCTCTGTGGCCTAGCAAGGCTGCTCCTCCCTTGGGGGTGGAGGAAGTCAAAGAGCCAGCCATTGAGTTCATGTCAGAAATAGTCCTGGTTCCCTTTACTAGGGTACCCACTTGGATACTGAGCTACCATGGGCTACATCTAAGCAGGGGTTCTAGGTTATATCCATACATGGTCCTTGGTTGGAGAAACAGTCTCATAAAAGACCCCTGTGCCCTGATATATTTGGTCCTTGTGGAGCTCCTGTCCTCTCCAGATCATACTAACTCCCCTTTCTTTCATATGATTCCCTGCACTCTACAAATATGATACCCTACTGGGTAGAGCTTTTCAAAGGCCTTCTGTGGTAGGCTCCTGTCCTGTTCCCTGTTTTCTCCCACTACAGATGTCCATCTCGTTTGCCTTTCTGAATGAAGATTGAGCATCTATAGATCCATACTTATCACTCTGCACAAAACTAAAATTCAAGTGGATCAAAAACCTCAATATGAAAACAGCCACACTAAACCTGTTAGAAGAAAAAGTGAGGAAGAGCCTTGAACCCACTGGCACAGGAGACAACTTCCTGAACAGAACACCAACAGCACAGGCTCTAAGATCAACAAAAATGGGACCTCATGAAACTGAAAAGCTTCTGTAAAGCAAAGGACATTGTCGTCAGAACAAAATGACAGCCTACAGATTGGGAAAGGATCTTCACCAACCCTATATCTGACAAAGGGCTAATATCCAGAATATATAAAGAACTAAAGAAGGTAAAAAGCAACAAATCAAGTAATCCAATTAAAAAATGGGGTACAGAGCTAAACAGAATTCTCTGTAGAGCAATAAAGAATGGCAGATAAACACTTAAATGCTCAACATCTTTAGCCATCAGGGAAATGCAAATCAAAACAACCCCGAGGTTTCACTTGACACCCATCGGAATGGCTAAGATCAAAAACTCAAGTGACAACACATGCTGGAGAGGATATGGAGAAAGAGGAGCCCTCTCCATTGCTGGTGGGAATGTAAACTTCTACAACCACTTTGGAAATCAATTTGGAGCTTTCTCAGAAAATTCGGAATAGTGCTACCACAAAATCCTTTGGAAATCAATTTGGAGCTTTCTCAGAAAATTAGGAATAGTGCTACCACAAAATCCAGCTATACCACTCCTAGGCATATATCCAAAAGATGCTCAAGTATACAACAAGGACATTTGCTTAACCATGTTTGTACCAGCTTTATTTGTAATAGCCAGAAGCTGGAAACAACCCAGAAGTCCCTCAGTTGAGGAATGGATACAGAAATTGTGGTACATTTACACTATAGAATACTACTCAGCAATCAAAAACAAGGAAATCATGAAATTTGCAGGCAAATGGTGGGATCTAGAAAAGATCATCCTGAGTGAGGTATCCCAGAAGCAGAAAGATACACATGGTATATAGTCACTTATAAGTAGATATTAGACATATAAGATAAACATACTAAAATCCTAAGGAAGCTAATCAAGAAGGAGGACCCTGGATAAGATGCTCAATCTGCATGTTCTTAAAGCCATTCTACATTTTACCCGACTGTCACTATATCTGCAGATGTGTATTTTCACCTATGAAAACCACTCTAAAAACTGGAGAAGGTAAGCATACTACAAAATATATAACAGTAACAGTTGGGTAGAAGAAAGTTGAAAGCAAGAAAACCTGAAATCACCCACGGAAGTATAAGTTATTCAATAAATGATTTCAAAAAATGAAAAATGTATGAATTGCCTGAATGAATTCAAAATAATGACCATAAGAAAACTCTAAGGGATACAGAAGAATATAAATAGGTTAATAAAATCAGAAAAACAATTCTTATATGCATAAAAATTCAACAAAGAGGCATCATAAAATAGAACCAAGCAGAAATATTAGAATTGAAGAACTCAATGAATTTTATATACATGTAACAGGGGTGATGGCTATGTGTCAGTGTTCTTGGCCAGAGCCAAACAAAATCAAACAAGAATCTCTAAATTCTAAGATCAGTCTTTTGAAATAATCCAAAACAATGGATGAAAAAGAATAAGCAAAACCTATAGGACTGAAGGTATACAATTAAGCAAACAAATCTTTTGTTATGAAAATGCCAGAGGGAGAAAAGACAAAGGTACAGAAGACTTATTTAATAAATGATAGCTGAGAGAGTCCCAGGTCATAGGAGAGATAAGGACATCCATATCCTTGAAGCTCAAAAGACTCTAGATAGATTCAACTCAACTCTTCTCTGATGTACATTATAACTAAAATTTCAAAAGTCAAAGAAAGAATTTTGAAAGAAGAATGAAACGTAAAGTTACATATAAGAGAGTTTCAGCAGATTTCTCAGATGAAACCTGTAGGCTAGAAGAGAACAGAATTATATATTCAGAGTGCTGGAGGAAAAAGGAAAAAAAAAAAAAAAGCCAGCCAAGGATATTATGGCCTGAAAAGTCATCTTTCAGGTTTTTTTTTTTTTTTCATTTTTAATGAGTATTTTCTCCAACAAGCAAAAGCTAAGCTATTAGCCTAGCATTTAAAAATATTGGAGGTGCTTAAACAAGAAAGAGAAGCACTTTATTAACATAAAAAATCTGAAAGTATAAATTTCATTAATGGAGATAAACTCATAATCAAATTCATACTAACATTACTCAGAGTAGAATATAACCTTTGAAATATCTACTTTGAGGTTTAAAAGTGAAAGTTATCAATGGTAATTGTATCTATAAAGTCATTAAGGAATACAAAGTATATACATCTAAATTAAGGCCATAAAAGTTGTAAATTGTGTGTGTGTGTGTGTGACACCTAGGTGTTTAGTCTTTTTAAAACAATTTATGTGTATGAGTGTTTGCCAGCCTGTATGTATGTTTATCATGTATGTGCCTGGTACCTGAGAAGGGGCCCTCTGGAACTGGAGTCAGAGACAGTTATGAACCGCCATGTGGACACTGGGAGCTGGACCTGGACCCTCTGTAAGGATAAGTGCATTTTTGATAAGTGGAAGTTTTTTTCTTTTTAATGGATATTGCTGAGTGTCATTAAAAGGGGGGGAGAGGTTTGCAAAGATGACTTAGTGGTTAAGGGCACTTGTTGTGTACCATGTGTGTGCCTGGTATCCTCAAAGGCCAGAAGAGGGAGTAGGATTCCCTAAGACTGGAGTTACAGGGTGACCATGTGGACTCTGCAGATCGAAACTGGGACCTCTGGATGAGCAATCAGTGTTCTTGGCCAGAGCCATCTCTTTAGCCTCCCCATTATTTTCTTATTTATTTATTTATTTATTTGGTTTTGTGACAGGGTCTCTCTACACAGACCAGATTATACTCAGACTCACAGAGATATGTCTGCCTATGCCTCCTGAGTGCTGAGATCAAAGGCATGTTCCACCATGCCCAGCTGCCCAATTACTAGGATTCAAAAAGGTTTATTATTTATTATTTTATGTATATGGGTATTTTGTGCCCATATAATGGCTGTGTGTCATGTATGTGTCTGGTGCCTGTGGAGGTCAGGAAAGGTCAATGGAAACTACATAACTGAAACTGGAGTTGTGAGCAGCTATGTGGGGGCTAGAAATTGAACCCAGGTCATCTGCCACAAATAAGTGCTTTTCCCTCTGTAAACAGAAAGGCCAAATTTTTCATCAGTAGCACATTGAATGCTACAGTACATTAAAAATATACTCACTGTAATCAAGTGATATTCAACTCAGAGATGCAAAGATGGTTTAATCTTTGTAAGACAGTAACATACATTATAGCAACACAAGACTAGAGATAGAAAAATTAATTGATTAAGTTATCATACCTTTTTTTATACCTTCATATAAATTGTTTATACCTTCACATAAAAATTCTAAAAAAAACCAAAATATCTCCAGAAGGCATAAATTTCAAGATAATAGAGTGAAAGTATGATAAATCCACAGGTAACATCACACTAAATGAAGAAAAAAATAGAAAGTTTTTAAAGATCTGGATAAGCTATGATGCTCTTTTCCATTACATCTATTCACCGTAACACTGAAAGTTCAAGCTGGAGTAATCAGTCAAGAGAAAGAGCAAAAGAAACACTGGAAAATACAAACTGGAAAGAAGTCAGTCCAGCTTTCCATGTTAGCAAATGGTATGCTCTTACACACAGAAAACTCTGAAGACACAGCCCCCCCAAATCTGTCACCATTAATTTAGTGAAGTCGCAGGATACAAATCAATGTACAAAAATCAACAGTTTCTTTATTCTTTTAAAAAAATGTACTTACTTTTTCAGGGTTGGTGCCCAAGCCTAGATATTTTCTTATGCTAGGCAAAAACTTTATCTCTGACATATGTGTATATATATATATATATATCTACACACACACATACACACACACACACACACACATATGACAGACATTATATATGATATATAACAATATAAAACAAACATGACAGCTGTACCCAAATTTTTATTGTAGTAAAATATATACAATTTTCACCATTTTTATTCACTTGAAAGTACACATTAAAGTATTTCTAGATACTAAAAATGAACAACTGAAAAGGAAATTAAGAAAACAATACTAGGGCTGGAGAGATGGTTCTAAGGTTAAGAGTATTTGCTGCTCTTGTAGAGGACCCAGGTTTTGGTTTCCAGCACCCACATCAGACAATTCACAACTTGTAATTCCAGTTTCGGGGGGAATCCTTCTGGCCTGTGGGGGCACTATACAATGTGGTATACATTCAGACAAACAGGCCCCACATACATATAGATTAAAAATAAGCAAAAGAAAAAAATGTTAAAAAGAAAACTATCATTTACAAATAGCTACAAAACATTCAGCAAATTTAAATAAAAAGATAAATATTTTACACCGACAAGTGTAAAATACTGATTTGGTTGGAAAAATTAAAATATTGTTAGGATATCTCCATTACCCAAACAGATATGAGGATTAAATGCAACTGTTATCAAAGTGTATGAATGATATTCATTTTTCACATTAATAGATAAAACAGAAATCTAAAATTTGGAATAATGAAAGACCCCAAATCACCAAAACCCTAAAAGAATAAAGCTAAAGGTATTACATTATATGACTTCAAAATACTCAAAACTATAGTAATCAAAACAGCATGATACTGATAAAAATAGCTACACAGAGTAGCTGAACAGCACGGAGCCCAGAAGTAAGTTTAAACATCTACCTCACTTCCCCTTCCCTCCTCCCTTCCCAGTCTATGTCACCTTCCCATCCACTACTTCTCCATTTCTTTACAGAAAAGGGCAAGCCTCCCATGCGCATCAATCAAACATGGCTACCAAGTTGCAGTAAGATAACAGCCACCTCAGTTTTGACAAGATTGCTAAGGACATGTGCTAGGGGAAAGAACTGCATCTTCAGTAACTGATGCTGGGGGCTGGTGATGGCTCAGTGGGTTGAAGTGTCTGCTGTCAAACCTAAGGACCTGAATTTGATCTCTGGGATCCATACAGTGAAAGGAGAATAAATTTAATTTCTGACACTGTGCTCTGATCTCCACACACACAAATTCAACATGCACACATAGGCAAGCAAGCAAATATACATACACATACAATGTAATAGTCATGCAGACATGTGAAACTAAGCATTTGAAAAAAAAAATCACTGAAAAAAGTAAGGCCTGACTATTTTTTAACTATTACATGGGAGAAAGAACAGAGGAAACATTTTGCAACAGTTTATACTATGGCAAGGAATTTTGGTTAATACCTCAAAAGCACAGGCAGTAAAACAAAAATTTAAAAAGACAAATAGGATGGCATCAAAGTAAAAAGCAAAACAAACATCAGAGGGAAGAAAAACTATAGAACAGGAGAAATGTGTGAAGGTTATACATCTGACAAGAGATTACTATCCAGACTGTATAAGAAACTGAACAGCAATAACCAAGTAATCCAGTTAGAAACATGGCAAGAGTTAACTAGATATTTAAAAGAAGATATGAAAACAGGCAAGGGGTACATAAGAGAGGAATGGAAATTGCATCTATAATAAAATATATCTCACCCAAATAGACTGGTGGTTATCAGAAAGACTAACAAAAGTAAGTGCTGCTGGCTGTATGATGGGAACTCAATTTCAGCAGAAATGCTCACTAACTGGTTCACTGGGGGTACTACGGGGTTCCTCAAAACAGGAAATTAGAGCTGTTGGATGGCTCAGCAGGTTAGAGTGCCTGCTGCCAAGACTGATGACTGGAGTGGAGGAAGACAATCCCCCAAGTTGTCCTCCCAGCCTCCCCCCCCCACCCCGATAGACAGATGTGCCCAGGTGCACACGCTGGGCGTGGTGAGGGGGAGAGAACACATGGTTAAGAACCCAACAAAATCATCTCAAAAAGAGGACATGGAATTAGAAGATTGGTGAGACACCAGCTCTTCCATGTTTATTCCATATCCAGTCACAACAGCCAAGACAGGGACTCAAGCTGGGTGTCCAACAACCGATGAACGGATGGAGATCTGAAATGCATGGGCAGTAAAAATATTTACTGACAAAAAGAAAATCCTGCCCGAGTTAACATGGAAGGTTCTAGGTAAAATGAAATGTTAGACACGGAAAGACCAACAATCTCACTGGTAAGTGGAATCTGAAAAGGTTCTCATGTAATTTGGAACAATGGTTGCCGCAGACCGGAGAGGGGATATGGAGGATGTGAGGAGAACTGAATAAACAGATGCTGTTATAATTGGATAAAAGAAACAAAGGTTTGACATTAAGTCATACATAATAGCGACTATAACTAACAATAATGTCTATTTGAAAATAGTTGGAAAGTAGATCTAGAAAGCTCTTAGCACAAAGAAATGGTAAATGTTTGAAGTGATAGATATACTAATTTCTCTATTATTACACATGTTATCAATAGCAGTCTATACATAATAATTGTGTCAGTTTTTTTTAAATCAACATTAACATTTTTTTTTAAAGATTTATTGGTTTGTTATGTATACCGTGTTCTGCTTGCATGTACACCTGTGCACCAGAAGAGGGCACCAGATCTCATTATAGATGGTTGTGAGCCGCTACATGGTTGCTGGGAATTGAATTCATGACCTTTGGAAGAGCAGCAAGTGCCCTTAACCTCAGAGCCATCATCTCTCCAGCCCCCATACAATTTCTTTTTTTTTTTTTTAATTTAGTAAAACTCTTACTTCCCTTATTTAGCAATACTTCCTTCTTTTTAAAATTTTACCATTCTATTTATATATATTTTCATATGAAGGAAAAAATTTGGTATTTACAAATCAGAAACTTTTTTTGTTTTTCTTTATATCAAACTTGCAACCATATAAACAACTCATGACTTTCTACACCTTGTAAATTTTCAGGACAGACCTGAGAACTTCTCTGCCTTTTAACTATCAATGATGGACTATGTGTGTGGTGGTTAAGTATTGGTACTCTCAGGAAAGAATGAGTGGAGTAACACTCGATCTTGATTGTCAGGTTGGTGAGATTTAGAAACACCAGGAAAACGGAGCCCCAAGGCGGGTCTCGGATAACTGAGGAGGGAATGCCCACTGCAACCTGGTGGTACCAGTCCCTGGGCTGGCTCCTGCGCTGGAAAGGGAGACAGCTAGCTGAGCAGTCCCATTATCACCCTGCTTCCTGACTGAAGATGCAATGCAACCTGCTGCCACAAGCTCCTGACACTATTACTTCTTTACCAGGATGGGCAGCTACCACCAAATGAGCCCAAACAAACACTTCTATAGATTGCTTTTGTCTGTTATTTTGTTTCTGCAATGAGAAAGCTGGGGGTTTGGAATAAGAGTCCACCTAACTGCTAAGTTATCAAGGAATTAATGTGACCTAAAGTAACAGGTTTGTTCTACTTCAACCTTCTCCCATTGGAGAGAAGGTGTAGTTAGTTGATCCCCATATTTTGGGTGAGTATCTGAAAGAGGCAAAGAAATGCTCTTTCTTAAAGTTTTCAGAGGATGCTAACTTGATTCTGGATTTCTAGCCTGAAGTGTGAGATATAAAACTGAAGTTTTAGATCATAGTTTATGGTGCTTAGTTATGCTAGTTGTAGGGTAGGGATGTAATATGACAGATCTGAAGTTCATCTTGATGATTTGGCTTTCTTTGAGGAAAATATTGGCTAAAATTAAAAGTTTCAATTTGTACCCAACTTTTTTTTTTTTTTTTAAAAACTGAATTATATACCATTTTACCATTTTATCCATTGGCAAAAAGTACACAATTCAATGGTGTAAAATATATTTGAAAGGGTGTTCACACATATTTTTAAGAGTCAGTTTTAGTTCCAGGCATTATCCAGTCAGGAAAAACAGAGTGTACTAAGTCTTGTAGTATAATCCATTCTGAAAGTATTTTTTGACAGTGTCTAGGGCTGAGTGCTTTTTTTTTTTTTCACCCTAGCAAAATAATATTTTGCCATATTTATACTGAAATTTTGAAAAGTAAAGGAAAAACAAAAGTAAAATGTAAATACACTACTAGGAAAAAAAACTCAAAATGATTTCTACTGATGAACACAATTTTTCACTTTCATAATTAAACTGTTTACCTTTTATGTTTTAGATGGTGAACTTTTAAATTATTAAATCTGTATAATAACAATAAACTCTTGGCCAACTCCATTTCCTCACAAATAGACTCAGCTTTTTTGTTTGTTTCTCAAACTTAACTTTCTCCTAGTCCTATGAGTTTCCTAAGACAAACTGTCAGTGTATGAAACTGCTACTTTTATCTATCATCCAGAAAATTTTACTTGATACTAGAATGAATTCTGAGATTCTTCTACACTGTAATAGTAGACAACTCTACTTATCATTCCAAGACTCCTAAAGTATGCTAAAAAATTCACAATATCAAAGTCTACATACTTTCTTATTAGTTCTCACTGTATACCTTAGTAACCTCAGAGACCTTTCATCTTTTCACTGCTGGACGAATTTTACAGCTTCTCTTTGGCATGTCTGAATTACTACCACTAAGCGCTTGGTACTGGGACAGCTGCTCTGATAACCAAGACGAATGTTCAGTGACTAAGGCATGGGCTCCTTAGATGGGTTGGACAGGGGGATGATTCACAACACAGGCAGGACCAAACAGAATTATATGTGATTGCATTACACTAAGAATGGTGCGCATTTTACAGCTTGAATGTTTTACCTCAACAAACTTTGTCTAATTTTCTATATCCTTTAGAATGAATACAATGAAGCATGATCATATGTGCTTTCTAACTTGAACAATTTTCTATTTAATACTTTTGGACCATAGCTATGCAAAGAACTGAAACCATGGAAAGCAAAACTGTGGGAACTAGGGTAGTAAAGTATAAATTCTAATTGTTAAAGTTTATGGAATTTGGGAGAGAAATATACTTATTGAACAAAATAACTGGAACACAAGCATCTAGTTTCATTATTTTTCAGTAATTTCAGTACTATATTTAGTAAAATATAACAATCCATGTAATCAAGAGACTTAGTTCATATTCATCATAGTCAGTTACATTTTAATGAATTACATTAGAGATGCAGTTCAGTGGTGGAGTGCTTGCTTAGTTAGTGCGTGTGAGGCCCCAATTCAAGACACAGTACAGAAAATGTAATTCACCAATATTTTTATGTATGCAGAAAGTTCTTTGTTCTGTTATTGATTTGTGAAAGTGCTAGTTATTTTCACATGAATAACTATAAAATGTTTTAAGTTATAGAGGGTTTGCCCATTTAGTCTATTATCTTCTTTAAAGTTTGAAAGAACCCGTTAGTGGGCATGTTTAGTCAATACTAAATCAAGTAGAATTTGCGTGTACCACAGAGAATAGAATAGCCTTGAAAGCTTATGATGTAAACGACTATTTTATCTCAACTTTAGTTTGAGATAAATGATTCATTTGGGCATACTTTCTCATCTTCCTCTTTTGAAACCAGGTAGGACTTCTTCTAACACTAGGATTATGGGAGGTGAGTACATAGTCTGGCTTAAAAGATTTAATACACCGTCAGAAATACTATCTATACATGTCTTCAAACACTCATTATTTTATCCTTCCTCAATTCCAGCCATCATTTCTTTTGTACTCTCTATTATTTAAGGACACAATGTGAATCCTCAGTGACTGGATGAGTAATAATATGGTCCATCTGGAGCAATACAAACCCCATATAACCATCAAACCAACTCTTGAGATTTTGGTATAAATGCGGATGATTAAACATTTTTGATACTTTGCTTTTGACGCTTTTGGGTTTTACTACGGTGAGCAAATGAGAAAACACATACACACACTTAAAAAAAAATTACTGAGCCAGACAAGGGTATTTAGCAATCATACAAAAATAGTTAAGAGGTGAATAATAACACTTTGTGAAAAGGACACGGAACTAAAAGAGCACATTTGCACGGTAATCTCATATTCCAGAAATACTGAAATGAATCTTAAAATGCCATGGCAACTGATTGTGGGTTCAATGCGTGCGACACATGTTTTTAGTCTAAGTAGAGGGGGCTTAGGGCCACAACCAGGGGAGAGCAGAGGGGGAGAAGGCAGCGATCTCCACTCCCCAAGCCCTGCAGACGCCTCAGCTTCATCTGCAAGGTCTGGCTGGGCTGCCTCCGGGCTCAGGCGAAGCGAGCCCGAGATCGCCGCGGAGAGCTGCCTGCGGGTCGCAGCGGACGAGGCACAGGAGCGCCCCGTCCCTGCCCGAGAGGGGACCCCGGTCACAGTCGGCCAGCGTCCCGCCGCCCACGCAGCTTCCTAAGCTACGTCCGGGTTCTCCGCGCCTCCCCGGGGGAAGCCGAGCCCACCTCGCCGCCGCACCCGGTCCGGAGCGGCTCGGCCGCGGCCACAGGCGGCGGGGCCCTGACGACGGGCTGCAGGCTCGGCGGGGGATTGCTTCTGCCTGGGGCCCGCCGAGGCGGCTGCGTCCGTGCCCCGCGCGCGCCCGCCCGCAGCCGCGTCCGCCCCGCCAGCCCCGCGCTCCTCCCGCGCGCCCAGGAGCGTTCCCCACTCGGTCCCACCGAGGCCGGGGCCCGGCTCCTGGCCCGAGCTCCCCGGCCCCTCCGCAGCCTGGAGCCCCGCTCGTCTCCTCCCCTCACTCTCCACGAGTCGCACGCCTCGGGGTGTAGCTCCGCCCCCCCGTCCCCGAGTCCCGCCCCCGCAGCCTCCCGAGCGTGTGCTCCCCTCCTTCCCCCGCCGCCGGTCTCTTGCCATCCAGGCGTCTCGCGGAGCCTCCGGGGTCCCGCCGGCCCACGGCCCCGCCGCCTCCGCGCTCGCCCGCAGCCGGGCCGCCGCTCCTCCCACCCCCTTCCCCCTCGGACCGCTGGTCGCGCGGCCCGGACTCCGCCCCCTCCGCGGACCCGCGCGCTCCCGGCGCGGCCTCTCCCCGCCCCCTCCCCGCGCCCCCCCCCTCCCCCCGCGGGGCCCCCGGGGGCTCGGCCCCCCCCTTCCCCGCCCGCCCCGCGCTCCCCGGGCGCCCTCGCTCGCGCGCTCTCCGAGGCGAGCGCGCTCCCGGCCGGCGCGCTCCGGGCTCCGGCTTCTCCCGGCTCCTGTCAGTGCGGTGACTGCGCTGGGAAACATGGCGACCGAGGGGATGATCCTCACCAACCACGACCATCAAATCCGCGTCGGAGTCCTCACAGGTAACCGGGGGCGGTGGGGGAAGGAGGTCTCGGGGAGCGCCGCGGCCGCTGTCCTCCGCCGGCCGGGGGCTGCTCGCCCCGTGGCGGTGCGGCCTCGGGAGGAGGGCAGGCTGAGGAGGGGGACCTGGGGGTGCGTTTTACAACCGGCGGAGGGGCTGCCGGGGATCGGGCTGTTCCTCCTGGGGTCCCCCGGGGAGCTGGGGCAGGACCTCCCTGGGGGTGCCGGGGTCCCCCGGCGCCCTCTCGGCCAAAGTCTCCGGCCCCCCGGGGGACCCGAGGGGCCGGTGCGGCGGGCGGGCGCTGCGGGGCTCGGCGCTGCCGGGGCCCCCGGCCGGCGGGATCCCGGCTCCGCAGTCTGAAGCACGCTGCCCGGGGTTGGCCGGGCGCCTCCTCCGCCGAGAGCTCTTCCGAGAGGGGGGAATCCCATCTCCACCCCCTTTGCTCCCCTCCCCCCCACACCACCACCACCACCACCACCACCACTACCCGGCGGGCCCCGTGGCACCTGCCTGACAGGACTCTGGGGTGTGTGTGTGGGGGGGGGGGGGTTCGGCCAAGGCGAAACTCTGCTCCGCCTCTGCTGCCCCTTCGCCGGCCGGCTGTCCCCCTCCCCGCGGCCGACGGGACACTCCTCGCCTCCTCCCCCCCACCGGGGGAGCCGGGTGAGAGGCTGTGGTCCGGACCCCCGGAAAGTGCCTTCCCTTCTGCCTTTTCCATTTGAGGGCCCTCCCTCTTCTGCCTGCCTCTTTGCCTTGGCGAGGACCGGCTGCTTCTCGTAGCCGGGAAATCCAGCTTCCCTCCCCCCCCCCCTTTTTTTTTAATCTTGAGAAGGATTCCCCTGCTTTTTTTCTTCTTCCCCTCCTTTTTGGGACCCTCCCCTCCCCTCCATCCTCACGCCCCGGTGGATGGTCCCGAGGCTGGTGAGGAGCGCACTTTTCCCGGGTCTCGTTTCCCTCCCTCGCGGAAGTCGTGTGTGCTCTGCATGTCTGATTCCGTGGCGTTGTATTTGGGTGATCTCCCCGAGTTTGGAGATAGGCATTTGCTGCAGGGCACGACTTACAAGGCGACTAGCAAGCCTGTTTGTAGGGGTTTCGGCTGTGGTTCTAGAGTTGGCGTGGTTCAAGTGTAATTGAATGGAGAAGCGGGGGTTAAGGAATTACATTTGGAGTGTGAGGCTTAGTGTGGAGTAAAGGAGATCCAAGACTTAGTGATGTGATTTCGGAAAAAGAAGCTATGTAGATGGGAATCCTAGTGTCTTCCCTACTTCATTTAAATTTTTCTTCTTTTTCTTCTTGTCGAATTCTGACAGGTTGAGATGGTGCCTGGGAAGAAACTAAATTGAATGAAACTTGCTTTTATTGTAAGGTAGAAACAAATCTTTGATTCTGCCAGTGGATACCGACTACAATGCTTAATTTAGCTGCTGACTTTTATGAAAAGGGGATACCCCCTGCTCTAGTTCCCCCCTTTTTAGTAACTGGATCTCCTCGCCATGATATATATTTGCAGAGGTTGAGAACAGTTTAATGAATTTTTCCAGAGTCAAAGCCTCTGGATTAAAGAAAGTAATCTAAATCAGTTGCAGGGAAGGACCCCCCTCCCGTCCCCCTATGAAACATGCAGATGATGTGCGTCTCTTCCTGCTTCACCTGTCTCCTTGTACGGTTGTAGCTTACAATTCTTAGAGTTGATCTTGTTGGTTTTTAAAAGAATCCGACAGTGTGATGTAAATGCGCATACCCTTTATCGTCTTTCAACTTTTAATTTTCGTCTCGTATATTTGGAAATTAATAGATGAGTGAAAGTGAAATTTTGTAGGAACCAAAATATGTCAGCTGTCTGTAGAAATTGAAAGGCCCTAGATGTTGAAAAGCTAAACTGTAGGGTTGTTTTTAAAGAGCATGCTTTATTTATTGATTCTTACGCTATATTTTTATTTTGTTAATTATCTTAATTTGGTCAGGTGACAGTACATAGTTATTGCGCAGAGTGCTTTGAAAGATGCAGCCCTTGTCTGTGGTCTGATAGGGATAACACTGATAAGTAAACAGACAAAAAGATGTATCATTTCTGTATAAAAGTTGTCTGAATGTAGTGCCTATGAATTTGGGGCATCGATGCTAAAGGGATTCAGTGTTTAAATTGATTAGCAGAAAATGTGATTACCTGAATGAAAATTTTAGTACATTTAATAGGGTCAAAAAGAACTGGCAGTTTAAAGGGGAATTGAAAGTCAGTGGCAGCAACCTTATAAATAAATATGTGATTGAAGATGAGGCTCTTGAGCAGAATAAGAATGCAGCAAACAGGCCTTGAGCAGCCCAGGTGGAAGAGGTAGGTGGCATAATGTCAAGGAGAGAGGATAAGGTTGGCAATGGAGTTAAAGACTATCCAGAGGAGCTAGCTCATGAGAATGAAGTACAGTAGTGTGGGAGGGAAAGTCTAAGGCCAGTCGTATGGGTGTAGTTGAAGAATGAAAAGAAGCTGTAGATTTAGATGAAATAGTAACAGGACAATAGAGTTTGATGATGGAATGGATATTTGAAATCAGAAGTAACTCTAGGGATTTTTCTGTTGAGGAATTATTGATATAAATACAGTATTGCTTACTATGATAGACCCTAAAAGCATGGAGAAAAATCAGTAGAAATAGCACTAGCTGTCAATCTGTGTATAGTTGATTTTATTACAAACTGCTTAATTTTATGGATTGACATTTTATGTGATCTTGAACAGTGTGAAAAACATCCTCTGAAAAATGAAGCTGTGTTGTTTCAGTTTGTGGACTTTAGAACAGTTATAGTGTAAGTGGTTCTTTCCTGAATTTTAGAGTAAATTAAAAGGCTACACTTGAAACTGTGATTCTTTCAAGTTATAATTTCTAGCTCTTTATTATCTAAATTAGCCTTAAACTATCCTGTTGCCTCCCTCCTTATCCCAGGTGCTGGATTATAGGCGTGCAATCACATCCAGCTAGTTTGTGGCTTTTTTTTTTTTCTTTTTCCTTTCCCTCCCTCCCTCCCTCCTTCTTTCCCTCCTTCCTTTTCTTCCTTCCTTCCTTCCTTTTCCCTCCCCTTCCTTCCTTCCTTCCTTCCTTCCTTCCTTCCTTCCTTCCTTCCT
>NW_026596166.1:2840514-2886724 GCF_907164565.1 Psammomys obesus | reverse complement strand
CCTTCCTTCCTTCCTTCCTTCCTTCCTTCCTTCCTTCCTTCCTTCCTTCCTTCCTTCCTTCCTTCCTTCCTTCCTTCCTTTCTTCTTTTGTTTTTTCAAGACAGAGTTTCTCTGTGTAGCCCTGCCCGTCCTGGAACTCACTCTGTAGATCAGGCTGGCCTGGAACTCAGAGATCCAGCTGTCTCTGCCTTCTGAGTGGTGGGATTAAAGGTGTGCCATGGCCCTGGCAGTTTGCTGCTTTTTTTAAAGGTGGAAGGAATGTTTCATGAAAATGTCCTGGTGGTGGACCTGATGGCATATCCATAACCTCAGCACTGGTTAGACTGAGACAACAGAAGGATCTCAATTTCAAGGCTCAAGTGTGTGTGTGTGGGGGGAAGTCTACTAGCATGTTTCACAATAGGAATTTTAAGTGTTTTACAAAGGTAGTGGGAAATGTGGAATGTGCTCTACCCCTATAAACAATTTACAGTGTGACTGAATAATACTGTATTGTCACTTCTAAAGTTCTTAGTTGACATCTTTATGACGTTGTTGCCTGTTGAAAGATGTAATTTGTTCTCTTAAAACCTCCATTCCCTAGATGTTTTCCTAATCTTCTTTTCAGTTATGAATTTAACAAACATAGTACAGTCTGTGCAGCTTATCTTATGAATTAACTTTCTTGGAATTTTAAAAGAGAGGGAAATGTTTAGCAATGATACTTTTTTTCTTTCGCTTTACTATCTTGAATTATTTAGGATTTAAAACTCAGCTTGTGATACAGTAATATTGTTATTTACATTATATTGTTTATTAATCAGAACAATAAGACTGTATAGTATGTACATGAAACTAGATTGTACATCTTTAAATTTTATCTGTGTGTGTGTGTTGTAATGGAGCATGTGTGGAGGTCAGAGGACAACTTTCAAAAGTCGGTTCTCTGCCTCTGCCATGTGAGTCTTGGTAATCACACTGGTTGGCAGGCTTGGCAGAAGCAGCTTTACCACTGTGCACTCTCCAGCCCTACTCTGAAACATTTTATGTTCATGATTATGTACCTCTAAAAATAAATATCTTACTTGTCGTTATCTGGTATAGATTTGTAGGAAAGGAAAATTATATAGATTTTGGTGACGTATTTTAGTAATGTTTTTCTAATGTTCTCTAATTATGTTACTGTTATAGCAGAGACTAGTGTTAATTTGATAATGATTAACGTAAGACAGATAAATAAATACCTACTACCACAAAGCTAGAGAGAACAGATGTATGGCAGATGTAGAAGCTTTTCAACAACTTTAGTAGCCTTTATACTTGGAGTCAGTTTTAGCAATTACACAACAGACAGTATATTTTGTATGTGTCATGTTTCACCTCCTTTTTCCTATTTTGGAAGAAGCTGTTTATCAAGGCAGTAAGTACTTCTGTTACTTCCCCCCTCCCCCCAAGATAGGGTTTCTTTGCATAATAGAGCCCTGGCTGCCCTGGACTAGGCTCTCAAACTCACAGAGATCCTCCTGTCTCTGCCTCCCAAGTGCTGGGATTAAAGGTGTGCATCACCAAGCCCAGTTAGAAACATGGAGATCATGCTCCAGTGTAGATTCAGTATCTTAGTAGGTAACACTGATAATGTTTGGTACCAAGAGACTCAAGGAAAAGTGATAATTCATTCCCAAAATATTCACTGAGTAGTACATGTTAGGAAAAGATGAACTTTTTATTTTTGTAAAGGGCTTTTTGTTTTATTATTATTATTTTTTTTATGGTGGAACCTTGCTGTATGACCTAGGCTGGTCTTGAACTTGGAATCTCTTGCCTTTGTACTGGAGTATAACGATTATAAATGTGTACCAGCTCTCTTGGCTAGGGTAAGGCACTTGGTTTTTTGCTCTAATAATTATAGAGTTGTATATTTGAAATCACTAAGATATTTGAACATGAGTAACAGTAGGAATTTTTTAAAAAGCTAGAACATAAAGATATTATAGTTACATTAACATTTCATATTTCACTCATTCAGAAATAGTTGTTTAGAATGTCAGAATATTAAGTTGTCAGCTGAGTAGATGCTAGCTACTCTTCAACTCTGGAGTTGTTCAAACATTTATTTTATTTTATTCTGGAGATTGAACTTGGGACTTTTGCATTCTCGGCATGCAAAAACTCTGAGCTACAACCTAGCTATATTATTTTCTGAAAATCCTTTGACTATTAATTATATATAAAAACATCGTTAAGAATAATGTTATTAAGTAGGCAAGTCACAATTGAAAATAAAACCTAAATTCTACCTAAGGTATTGTGTGTTCTGGCAATTTTATCTCTTTTGGGGTACAGTTAGACTTCTCTAAAGAAGTCTACTTCTCAGCTATGTTATTTCATGAATTCATAGATGTAAGCAATATATTTGAGAAAATGAGTGATTTATTCAAGGTAGGACAAAGCTGTTGGCCTTGCACTACCTAACCAATGATAAATGTGAACTTCTGGTCCTCCTCCTTTCCTTCCCAGTGATGGGATTATAGGCCTATGTTACTATTCCCAATTTTATGCAGTTCTAGGATTAAACCCAGGGTTTTGTGCATGCTAGGCAAAAACACTACCAGTTAAGCCTTGACTCAGCTTTCAATTTAATTTCTAATCAACTTACTTAATACTAATATTACTTGCCAAAGACTGTGTAACTTATTAGTTGGTATATAGCAAGTTTCAACTGTACTAAAAATACATATGGGGGCAGGAGAGATAGCTTATTGGTTAAGAGCCCTAGCTACTTTTGTAGGAGGACCTCGTTTTGGTTCCCAGCAATCAAATGGAAGCTGAGACTGAAACTGTGTCTTCTTGAGCACCAAGCATGCATGTGGTACACGTACACCCAGGCAAACAAAGCATTCATGCATTCAAAGTAAAAATACCTTAAAAATCTGACAGCTTGACTTCAGTGTATGTAGTAGAGAATCAACATTATGCTATTGGGGAAGAAGTGATGAATAAGAGTCTATTTTTACTCTTACTGGTAATAGATTGCTGAATAAGTTGAACAGGGTACTTTTTTTGGAAATCAGTTAAGTAGATAAAATATATACTTTGCTTCTGTAAATAGGATTAAAGAACAATGAAGTATATTGGGAACTTGAGGTGTTAAAAAAAAAAAAAAGAAGTCTTGGAAAAAGGAAGCAATGCAGTCCACACAGTTTTCTTTCTTTGGATCTGGGCTGAGAAGAAAATACCAAGGAAGAAGAAAAGATTACTTTATCTGGTTAAATGTGTACTCACAGCAATTTTAAAAAAGTAAATTTTAATATTGTGAAATAGAGATTCTCATCAGGTTGTTTAATGAACTAATAAGTTAATTTGTGTTTTATTGATTAAATAGAACTTTCTGAAATTTTCTTAATTTAATGCCGATAACTTTCACAGTAGCTTACCAGTATTTATAAGCACTAAAAGAGAAGGATTAAATCTATTGTTACTTAAGAAAATTGCTACTTTGAAAAAGAAGTTAGAAAAGGAAATGTAAAAAAGTATTACCATAATTTGTACTTTTGGGCTACATGGCATTGTATCAAGGTATAATCTGATGGTTAAAGAGTCTAAGCTGTGGAAACAAAACAATATTTTTACAGTATGAATTTTACTTGAGCATTTGGTGTTAGAATAAATATAAGTAAATCAGGCATATAGTATGGAATATATGTGTACTTTAAAACTAAGATTAGAAACTTCAAACCAATGTAAAGAGAACACATGATTCCCAGTCTATTTTTTAAAATTTTATTTTTATGTATGTGTGAGTGTGTGTGTGCGTGCGTGAGAGCACGTGCATGCACCTGCTTGTCTGTGTGGGTATTGTGTCTATTCAGATGACCAAGGGGGCAGAAGAAGGCTTTGGAGCCCTTGGAGCTGAAGTTACGGGCAGTTTGAGCTGTCTGAGATGGTTGCTGAGAACAGCCCTAAGTCCTCTGAAAGAGCAGCAGTGTTCTGCACTGCTGTGCCATCTTTTCCAGCTCTTATTCTGAGATTTTTAAATTCTTTTCTGCTATTTGGATACTTTGATAAAAATTTAAAGAGCATGATGTTGTAAAATGTTGGAAGACATAATATTAGTCTGGCTAAGTTTCATCACCTTAAACACATTAAATTCTTTCTCTTTGTGTTTCTCACCACTATAATGGAAAATTTATTCTGTAAGATCATGGAGGCTCCCAAGATAATACTTTGTATTTTAGAGAAATATAGGATATTAGAGTTGGTTTTTCCTGTCCTTATAATTAGATTATGAGGGAAAACAGATTATCCATAAAAGTTCAAGAAAATAAGAGATTAAAAATGTCTAAGATTTTCTTTAATTATGAACTGAAGGAAAGTTTAGACTAAAATGTCTAAACTAAAGACTGAAAAAAATTGTGGCATAGTTTTATTCTTAAACTTGGTTTTAGACTCAGTTTTAACCTCATTTCTTTAATAAACTCTTTCCTAGATATTAAAGTCTTTAGGTGTGTGTTTCTTGTTTTCCTAGAAATTAAACTCTTAAATTATATGTTTCTTATTTTTCTACAGGAAACAGTCTTATAAATGTCTGTGTCCTGTAATCATAAGCATTTGAGAGGCTTCCTGATGTAGAAAGGAGTTTAGAACCAGACAGACTTGGATGTCCTACTGTGGTGGTTTGAATGAGAATGGTCCTAAGGGCTAATTGTGTTTGAACACTTGGTCTCCAGTTGTTGAACTGTTTGAGGAGGATTAAGGTTTATGACCTCATTACCTGGGCCAGGTTTTGAAGTTTCAAAAGAGTTAGGCCATTCCCAGTGTATACTCTGACTCTACTTATGGAACAAGGTGTGAGCTTTTAGCTGTTTCAGCTGTCTTGCCTTGTTTTTGCCATCACGGACTCTAACTGCCTGAAACCATAAGCCCAGTTAAATGCTTCCCTTTATTTGTTATCTTAAGCATTATGTTTTATGACAGCATCAGAAACTCTCACTAATGCATATGTCTTTTATTCGGGAAAGTTATTTAACCTCACTGAATTTTTCTTTTCCAGAATTATCCTAGCAACACATTTCTTCAGTATATACTTTTAAGAGCAGAATAGTGCATGTGAAAATACCTAGCCTGTATATATAATCTTTTTCTTTTCTTTTTATGTTGTTTTTGAGTAGTTTTCTAGCAGTTTCATGTGTATACGTCTTATTATTATTAAAACTAAGTTGTAAAACTCTTCAGGCAGGTGTTTGCATTTCTTGCTTCTTTTGAGCCCTGTCTTATTACCTGCTAATGAAATAATTGCATATAAGGTAATTAAATAAAAAATTAGGGGCTGTGAAATGTATACACTACCTTAGAAAATGGCCCAGCAACATTTATATAAATCAGTATTATATTATTAGACTGACAGTTTGATAGGTGCAATTGATACGTTTTTTTTAATTTATTTATTTATTATGTATACAATATCTGCATGTATGCCTTCACATCAGAAGAGAGCACTAGATCCCATTATAGATGGTGTGAGCCACCATGTGGTTGCTGGGAGTTGAACTCAGGACCTCTGGGAGAGCAGCCAGTGCTCTTAACCTCTGAGCCATCTCTCCAGCCCCGATACGTTTTTTTTTAAAGTTATATATTCTTTGTAATAAAGATATGATATAATGCTGTGCTTTGTATCAAATTTTCAGATAGTGCTTTGGTTGATGACTGTACTTTCCATGATTATTTTAGATTAGTGGGATTTGGTGTCTTCATAAAAGTTGAAAATTTGAGGGGCCTGAAGAGATGATTCAGAAGTTAAGGGAGCTTGCTGCTCCTGCAGAGGACCTGAGTTTGGTTCCCAGTACCCACAGCAGGTAGCACACAACCAACTCTAACTCCAGCTCTGGGTATTTGATGCCTTCTCCTAGTCTCTGTGGACACCAGCACACACATGACAAACACAAACACATACATATAAATAAAAAAATATTGTTTAAAAATAACCTTGAAAATCTGAAACTGTCGGTAAAAATTTCAAATTTTGTTAGTTTTAAAGTTCATTCTCTAATGAGCAATACAACATGGACATTTGTCAAAAGTTATGCCTCTTTCCAAGTCCACTGATAGGGGAGGACCTCCTCCCCTTCCATCTGACCCTAGCTTATCAGGTCTCTTCAGGACTGGCTGCAATGTCCTCTTCTGTAGCTTAGCAAGGCTACACCACTGGGAGGCATATTGAAGAACTCACCATTGAGTTCATGTCAGAAATAGTCCCTGTTCCCCTTACTAGAGAACCCACTTGGATACTGAGCTACCATGGGCTATATCCGGGCAGGGGTTCTAGGTTATATCTGTATATGGTCCTTGGTTGGAGAAACAGTCTCATGAAAGACCCCTGTGCCCTGATATATACTTGGAAAGGGGCAGGGAGGAGATGAGGGAGGAACGGTGGGATTGGGAGGGAATGAGGGAAGGGCCTATGGCTGGGATACAAAGTAAATAACTTGTGATTAATATAAAAATAAAAAAATTAAAATAAGAAATATTTATATGTTTCAAAAAACTTCAGATATTTAAAATAAACATTTTATTACACTTTTAAAAAAAGTTATGCCTCCTCTGTCACTTATAAAAGACATTTGAGCCAGTTTTTTACTTTAGTGTTCCTGGCTTTAAATGAATGTAATTATGCTTACTTTGTAGGACTAGTATGAGAAACAATTGAAATGATGTTTTCATAAATTATTAAAATATCAGTCCCTCTGTTAAGTAAGTGATACTGTAGTAAATAAGAAAATGTCTTTTGCCCTTGGAGTTTATATTCCAGTACTGACTTGAGAGCATTCATGGTTTATTTATGTTGCATTGTAGGGGAACACAGTGTTGCTAAATTTTACTTTTTTTTGGGGGGCTGTTTTCTTATTTATTTATCAATTTATTTATTAATTACAGTGTATTTACGTTGTATCCCGGCTGTAGCTCCCTCCATCTCCTCCCAGTCTCCCCCAACCCTTCCTCTTCTTTCTCTATGCCCCTTAAGGAATAACTCCAGAGCTTGATCTTTTTTCACATTTCACTTTAAGTTTTTATACCTTTTCTGCCAAGAAAAGAAACAACACAATTTTTTGCTGAATAAAGTTTAAAAGACATTTATTGGGCACTTATATGTTGTGTTTGTATTAAGTGCTTTGGATACATTATTTAATCTATATAACTTTTGGAAGGCACTATCTTAATCCTTTCAAACTGTCTACAGAATACTGAGACTGAATAACTTGTTAGGACTGTCTATTAATGGCATTATCAAGATTGAAGCACAGGTGTGACTATGTTTTTAACAGTTATATTTTTAATTTGTTCAGAAGATTTGTCATTATGGATTGCAATAGCATGGATCTGTAATATATTAACTTTTCAGCTATGACTTTTACATACATGATCTTCCCTTCTTTGCTCCTAACGTTTTATACCCTTAGGAAGTATTAAAAAAAAACTTTGCTAAGAATTATATATAAAATTACATTTAGTTAGACTTGAAGTGAAGATCTAAAGAATAATATTTATTTTTGAGTTTAGGGAATCAGAAGATAAATATCACTATAATAAGTGGTTTTCTTTGTACTTGACAATTTCAGGACCATGACTAGTTGTCTTGCCTCATACTGAAATGTTAATGAAAACACAAAAACTTGCTAATAGGAAATAAATTCAATTTGAGTTTTTAGGAGAAACTGAACTTTAAAACTTACCTTTTTTCTGTTTCCTTTTAAGAAAAAAGTACATTTAAATAAATGATGTTTAGAATTTATTCAGGTAAGAATAACTGAATATCTTGGAAATAACTTGAATACCAAAGATATTATTTAACTATCAAAAATATGAAACATTTCAGTGGTTTGAGACTTAAAAGTTAGTGTTGAACATTTTTGTTCTAATGCAAACTTTAAAAATTGTGTGTTCATAAAGTTAATACCCAAATTGAACAAGTTACATTTGAATTAATTAAATTGCAAGTAGGAAAGCTCCTCAATTTTTGTCATGCTTTTAGTTTAAAGTAACCTATTACAGAATCTGTGTTATAAATATGTAATAATATCATGATAAAGTATGAAATTAAATATCACTGCCTTATTCCTACAGTCTCTCTGGTGCTTCCACTTTAAATTTTGTTTTTATCTGTTTGTGTATTTGAAGTTGTATCCATGCACTCAGTATAGCACATAAAAGCTTACCTCTCAATGGACAACTGGCCATAATTAACACCTACATGTTTTATTAGCCTTATACAACAGTATTTTAGAAAGTATTAGTTTCAAATACTTAAAAAATTATTATTTTTTACATAAAATTCCTCTTTCCCCTGAAGACACAGTTTGTTGGTTGAGATATGCCATACATTTTCCAGTTCCTTTTATTTTTCAATGACCCTATTTATATCTCTTGGGCCTGATAAACTTTTGGATTTGTAATTCCTACTCTGTTTCTCCTTTTCTTCTTTCCTTTTTTATAACATGTTTTGGGCATCTTTTCATATTAGTGAAAATAATAGTAATTAACCTGAGTGGTAAGTTCCCAAATATAATATACTTTCTAGAGCCTGTTACAGAGCTTATTAATTAGTCTTTTCCCCGTCTTACAACTGAGGCAAATATAACTGAGAATGCTTGAACTGACTTGTGCAAATTACCATGTTAAAAAAAAACCAAACAAACTGCAAGTTGAATCATATAGTCTCTCACTAGAGTGTGAGTGCTTACCAGCATTATTTTATTTTCTCTTGGTCTGTGCTTGGTCTGTAGCTCTGTAAATATGTTCATATGCAGCTTTCTTTTTAATGGCTCCATGATATTGCATCATAGGCTATACTTTATTTAATTACTCAATTTAATAAGTACTCATTTATTTAAGTACTCAATTTGTGATTATTGAGGTTTCCTTTATTTTTTGACTGTAATAAATATTATAGATGATACTATTACCCATTTATTGTAGCATGATTTCAGTTTTTTATAATATAAATTAATTAAATAGAGTTTTTTAGGTTAAGGATGTAGTAATTTAAAAATTTTTATAGTAATTACCAACTTGCCTTCTAAACAGGTCATACTAATTAAGTCTCACCTTTGTTGATTATTAGCTTTTTAATATTCATAAGTTCTTTTAAGATACCTTTCTTGAGTTTATAGCTAGATTAGAACAGTGTTTTATTGCTAATGAAAGACACTGAACTTAAAAGTTAGTTAGATGTGAAGAGGAACATGATTTCAATAACCACAATGTATAGAGGAGGTGCTGACTTTAAGTACTCAAATTAAGTGAACTTGGAATTACTGTATCATGGGGACTTATTTTTTTATTTTGTTTTCTATTTTTTAGTATGTAATAGGTTATCTTTCTTATATTCAAAATTGGGAAGAGTGGTGCAGTTTGAGAAGTTATAATAATGGCCAATTTCAAGTTTTTTTCTTAACTAGAGAGTCCACAAGCAAATTTTCTTTCTCATGATTATTTTTGCATGTAATTCCTAGTTCTTCACTTGGTGTATTCCATTTCTGAGTATGTCATTGCTAGAGTTGAGGACCTTGATTGCTCCCAGCTTTGTATTCTATGTCATAGCATATCCTTGGCAGAGAGATATTAAGTAGGTAGGTTTACAAGAATCACACATCTTAGTTAGGGTTTTAGTGCTGTGCAGAGATACCATGACCACAGCAACTCTTACAAAGGAAAACATTTAAATGGGGCTGGCTTACGGTTTCAGAGGTTTAGTTATTACCATCATTGAAGGAAACATGGTGGTGGGCAGGCAGCCATTATGCTGGAAAAGGAGCTGAGAGCTCTATGTCTTGATCTGTAGGCAGCAGAAGGAGACTGTCTGCCACACTGGGCATAGTATGACCATATAAGACCTCAAAGCCTGCTCCCACAGTGGCACACTTCCTCCAACAAAGCCATACCTCAAAATAGTGCCACTCTCTATGGACCAAAAATTCAAACACACGAGTCTGTGGGGGCCATTCCTACTCAAACCACCACACACACTCTGCTCAGGCTCTACCAACAGGATACATTAGACTGAATAAGTTTTAAGCAATGGGAAGTAATTTTGTTTAGAATGTGGAAATTTGGTGTCTGATGAAGACTTGTTCTTTATGAATAAAGTCTTATACCTACCCCCTTACATGGCTTTCCATAACTCTTGGAGGGTCACTAATCCCATTCTCAAATATGCAGAGATTTTTTATACTTAGCGAAGGTTTTACTTCTTAACTATGTCATATTGAGGCTTACATTTCAAAATATGAATTTGAGGAGATATAGCAAGCCATATACTTTGATAGAAATTTTCTTTTTTCTTTTTCACCTTTTTCCAATCAACAAATGTATTGAAAACATTCTCCAAAAGAATTGAAAAAATTATTCAGGAATAATTTAAACAATTAGAATTGGTCCACAATGAGACATATTAATACAAATTTGCTATGCTGTACTTATCTGTATCAAACAAGTAAAACATTCAAAAATTTGTAGAAATATTACCATGAGATAATTTTTAGTAATAGGTCTTACAGATATGCATGATAGAAATTTTCAAAAGGTGTTTTTACTTCTCAAAGGATAAATGTATGCTGGACAGCTTTTACTAGAGGTTCACTGCAATCTTTGTTATATTTACCCCGTTTTTTGTTTTTCTGTGAACATGCTCCATTAAGTAAGGGTATGATAATCAGTTAGAGATCTAAAGCTCTCTGACATAAAGAATTTTTAATTTATATATCTGTAGGACTCACGATGACTGACTTTCACCTTTTCATACTATAGATAAGTGGTTATCTAATGGCGTCTTAGAAAAGTAATATACATGTAATAGTAAGATTTCTAAAGCAGCCCCTTTATATTGCTTTATTTTGAGTTTGCAATAAGCTATGGATCTTTGATTTTTTTTTCTATAATGAATACTTTCCAGTCTATTTCCTAAAAGTTGTTCTTCAAAACCTTGAGAAATACTATTATAAGTATGGTATAAAAGAGTTTTTGTGATAGTAGTGAGAACTGGCTCTGAGGTCATGAGCTCGCTCTGCCCCTTGCTGGCTGCAGCATTTCATCTGGACAGCACAGTAGAGCTGGCCCTGGTGGAGGGGGTGCAGGTGAGCCAGCCACGAGGGCAAGAGCATAGGAGAGATGGCCCCATTACTGTTGTGAGGTGGCATGGTTGCTCCACCTGCAGTAGCTGGGAGAGCTGGCTCTAGGGTCATGAGAGCAGAAGACCTAGCTCTGCCCCCTTTCTGGCTGTAGCTTGGGAGAGTGGGTGCTACACCTCTCCTGGGCAACACAGTGAAGCTGGCCCTGATGGTAAAGACACAGATGAGCCAGCCCTGAGGGTGTGAGAGGGAAAAGGCAGGCTCAGCCCCTCACAGGCTGCAGCACATGGGAGAGTGGGCCCTGTACCTTGACTGGGCAGTAGAGTAGAGCTAGCTCTGGAGGTGTGGGTACTGGTGAGCAGGCCAGAGGACATGAGAGCTGATCCTGCCTCCTGCCTGGAGTGGCGTTGGGTGGCATCGCTGCTGAAGCAGTGCTGGAACACTCGCCCAGGTGGTGCTGGCTGGCTGACCAGCTCAACTTCTACCCAGGCCCAGGTCCAGGGCTGTGAGTTGGCCCACCCCAAAATCTGTATCTCCTACAAATGGTTGGGAAGAGTGAAAGGATCAGTCCTGGCTGTTCTAGGAGATCCTGCTGTAGGAGATCCGTGGCACAGGGCAGCAACAGCATAACTGGGAGGGGTCCAGGGTGGTAATAATATTGATGGTGTCACAGAAATTGGAGATGTCGAAACAGTTCAATGACTTATTGCAATAAACACTTGCAAGTGAAGAAGTGTGGACAAAGGTATACACTGTGGGGCACACTGTGACACACGACAGCCTCTACGATGAGATGTTTTCTATGCTTTGCTATTATTATTGTTTATGTGTGTTTTATTTTGGGGGAGATTGCAATGGTGAAGGGCAGATATGAGGGGACAGGGAGATGAGTGGGATGTGAAACTCACAAAGAATCAATAAGAAGTTTAAAATATTTTGCATAATTAAATTTGGAATATGCTGCATAGTATCCATCCTTTTGAAAATTCAAAACATGGTAAAGCATAATATGTTAAAGATGTGAGTGATGTATATTTGTGGATTCTCATAATTTTTATTTAGTCTAGTATGTCCAAACATTTGAAAACAATAATTTTTTGAAGTAAATTTATTTATTTATTTTTCTTTATTAATTACACTTTATTCACTTTGTATCCCCCCCCCCATGGTTCCCTCCCTCCTCCCATCCCAATCCCTTCCTTCCTCCACCCTCTGCATGCATGCCCCTCCCCAAGTCCACTGATAGGGGAGGACTTCTTTTCCTTCCTTCTGATCCTAGTCAGTTAGGTCTCATCAGGAGTGGCTGTCTTGTCCTTTTCTGTGGCCTGGTAATGCTGCTTCCTCCTCAGGGGGAGGTAAATAAAGAGCAGGCCAATCAGTTCATGTCAGAGACAGTCCCTGTTCCTATTGCAATAGAACCCACTTGGATACTGAACTGCCATGGGCTACATCTGTGCAGGGGTCTTAGGTTATCTCCATGCATAGTCCTTGGTTGGAATATCAGTCTCAGGAAAGACCCCTGTGCTCAGAATTTTTGGTTCTGTTGCTCTCCTTGTGGAGGTCCTGTCCTCTCCAGATCTTACTGTTTCCCATTTCTTTCCCAAGATTCCCTGCACTCTGCCCAAAGGTTGCCCATAAGTCCCAGCATCTACATTGATAGTC
Organism: Psammomys obesus; assembly: GCF_907164565.1. NCBI lineage: Eukaryota > Metazoa > Chordata > Mammalia > Rodentia > Muridae > Psammomys > Psammomys obesus. Next base: position 2,873,963 of record NW_026596166.1, on the reverse strand, counting down.
TGCAGGGCAGAGATTTTCAGAGGTCCTCTGTGTCAGGCTCCTGACTTTGAAAACAATTTTTCAAGGTCTACTATGATGCTGTTCAATGCCTCTTTAGGAAATGATCATCTTTCCACTGTAAATGATTTTTTGAAGCCTACATAAGACTTGTATATTTGTTCTTTATTATTTTTGCTGTAGAAAAGGAAGTTTTCCATAATAACCTCTACTGTAAGAACCATTTATGCAGGATTTACATTTATATATTGGGGAAATATATATTATATGTATCATTATAAATAACATGTATTATATATTATATAACTTATTGTATATATTGTATAATATATAATGCATATCTTAAATTAATCATATATTAATATATGTATATAACATGATATTATATTTCCCCAAACATCTAAAAATATATGTATTTTCTATATATTTTTTTACTTTTTAAAATTTATTCATTTTATATCCTGATTGTAGACCCCTCTCTCATCTCCTCCAAGTCCTGCCCTCCCTCTCTCTTCCCTTCTATGTCCTTCTCCTAGTCCACTAAAAGGGGAAGTTCTCCTCCCCTGCCATCTGACCCTATTATCAAGTCTCATCAGGACTGCCTGATCTTTTTCCTTTGTGGCCTGGCAAGTCTGCATCACCAGCGGGAAGTGATCAAAGAGCAGGCAGCCGAGTTCATGACAGAGGCAGCCCCTGCTCCGCTTACTCAGGGACCCACATGGAGACTGAGCTGCCTTTGGGCTACGTCTGAGCAAGGGGGTCTAGGTCCTCTCTATGCATAGTTCTTGGCTGGTGCATCAGTGTCTGCAGGGTTCCCTGGGCTCAGATATTTTAGCTTTGTTCATCTCCTTTTAGAGCTCCTGTCCCCTCCAGGTTCTTCTATCCTGTCTTCTTCCGTAAGATTCCCTGAGCTCTGCCCAAAGTTTGGGTTTGAGTCTCAGCATCTGCTTCGATACCCTGTTGGGTAGAATCAGAGCCCCTCTGTGGTAGGCTCCTGTCCTGTTCTGTGTCTTCTCCCACACCCGATATCTATCCCGTTTGCCATTCTGAATGGGATTTAAGAATCCTCCCTAGGGTCCTCTTTGTTTAACTTTTTTAGGTCTGGAGATCTAAAAATATTATTTTTAGATTATTTTATTTTATCTGTGTTAGTGTTTTGCTTACATGTATGTGTGTGTGTGCCATTTGCATGCCTGTGCCTGCAGAGGTCAGAAGAAGGCGTTAGACCCTCTGAGACTGGAGTTACAGACAGTTGTGAACCACCATGCGCATCCTTTGTAAGAGCAACAAGTGTTCTTAATCACAAACCCTCCAGCCCCGCCTTTCATTCTAAACATTTTTCATATAAAAATGTTAGCTGGATATAGTTTTTCTTATTTCCTTGTTTTTGTGATTCGATCTTACTCTGTAGGCTGGCTCAAAATTCATTTCGTAGTACAGACAGGCTGTAAACTCATGCCAATTCTCTTGTGCTGAGTGCTGGGATCTCTTTTCACAGAAGATCTAGAAAAGCAAAGCCTAGAAACTGACTGCTGTTGCTTCTGTTAGATTATATGGATATGGTGGTGGCTACTTGATTGTCTACTTGGTGGGATTTAGAGTCACCATGGACACATGGAGATTTTTGAGGTATAGACTAGATTTAAAGTAGTGTATGAGAAATTCTTTGTAATGTTCTCTAAAACTGGGTAAGGCTTGTGAAGAAAGCTGCTTACCCATATACACTCATGAATATTTTAGTTATAGAGAGTACGAGAGTCAAGAAACTTTTTTGAAAGTTACACATTTAATATCAATGGTATGTGAGTGTAAGGTGGGAAAGTGATAGCAAAATAAAACTATGTTGAGGACTGTTGATTTGTAGAAGAATTATTTTAATTATTTAATTTTAGTATTATTTTTAACTTATTAAAAATAGTACATTTTATGAACAAGAAGCAAATGACTTATAAAAATATGTGTAAAAGATAAGAGATGTTTTCATAATATATCAGGTGCTATAGAGAATAAAATTTAGAGCATATTTTTATAGAAAAGTTTGTTAATCACTAACAGGTTCATATGGGACTTGGATTTTCCAGTTTTCTTTTGCAAGTGGGTTTGTGATGTATTAATTTTAAAACTGTCAATTATGCATCATCATAAAACATTCATTATGTTCTGGTTCTTATTGCCACTTGAAAGTGGGTCATGTATAATACATGATAGACTCATAGATGAATAATGGAGATTCCCCACTTATATAATAGAAACTTTAAAGCAGTTCCATAGCAGTATACCCAATTTTATCATTCTATTATTTTCCTGACGTTAATACATTTGTTAGCAAATAATCCAACTCAGTCTTAAAGTACTAAATACTTATAAAGCTTAAGTATTAGAAGTTGACTCTAAGGTTGTGTGTGTGTGTGTGTGTGTACACATGTTGGTGCATACATGTGTGTGGAGGTCAGGGGACAACCTCAGTCCGTCTTTTGGGCCATTCACTTTTTCTTTGCAACAAGTAGGCTTGAGTGGCTGCCAGAGAGCCCTTGGGATCCTGCTGTCGATACTTCTCCAACCCTGGGATTATAAGTATGTGTCATCACACCTGGCTATTTTTTTTTCCTGTATGTATTTCAAATTCAGTTCTGCATGTTTGACTTCAAACATAATTTCCAACCCAGGTTTTCATGCTTGTAAGTCAAGAACTGTACAGTCTGAGCTGTCTCCTTAGCCCCCAATTGGGATACATTGTAAGATTGTTGTTTACTTTGGGACAGGTTCTTGCTTCATGCTTGACCTCTAACTAAAACTCTCTCATTTTAGCCTCTGAAGTGTAAGGATTGCAGGCATGCACGATTATGACTGGTTCTTAAGTAATTTTTGCATTAAATCACCTGCGAAATACCGAGTGATAGAGCTTGCCAGGCCTTTTTTTTTTTCCTTTTACTGTAAAATGCTAGATAGTAGAGTTTTGCTTTGTGGACTGTGGCATTTCTGTTACAGCTGCTTAGCTTGCCCTTGTAGATTGAAAGTAGACATAGACCAGATGTAAAAAAAAAATGATATTGCCCTCCAGTAAAACTTTATTATAAAAAACAAATGGCAGGCCAGCATTAGCTTAATGGCCAAATCCCCCCCCCCCCCAATATATAGGATATATTAGGACAATTGAACTTCTATATTAGTTATAGTTTACATTTCAGAATTCCACACAACTTTTATTTAAAATTTCAATTTAATTGCTAATTCAGTAAACTAACTTGGACTTTTATTTCAGGTGCTCCTGGTTAGTGTTCTGATGTCAGTATAGTCACCTGGGACTCTAGGCCAGCATTTGGCTCTCCTACATGTGGGTTTCTTCATGGCTGTTGATTCATCAGTCTCATGGTGTGATTGCTGGTTTTCAAGAAGGCCTGAAGTAGGCACATAATCTCAGACCATAGTCATTGTAGAAAGATTGTATGGGTGTGTGAATACCTAGGGCACATGGCTAATGAGGGCATCAAATTGAGTCTCGACATGATTGGCTTTTATTGCAAGTAACAATTCACATTGACTAGTTTGGGTAATCCAGAATATTTATTTAAATTTTATTAAGTTTCTTTTCTCATCAAATGCAAATAAAGGACGAGATAATAGAAATATTGGACTTAGGGTTGAAGGTCCATCTTTGCTTTATGCTTTATGCTGTAAACTTTATTTTCTATCACTGTAGGCCTATCTTTTTCACAGTAGAAAGAATGGTGCCATTAACACTTGTCTACTTACTTGTGCAATACTGTTTGAGCTATTCAAAGTATTGATTTTATTTTAGTGTGCTTCTAAAGCTTTTGAGGAAAAATTCTGATTCTCCTAGGTCAATCATTGTAAGGTTATATTGTACCAACCACAGGGACAAATTGCTGATTAAGTTAGTAACAAGATGGCTACTGAATGTGTGGCCCCTAAGTAGTTCACTTGCATCTTCTCTAGTGAAATTGAGAATTTCTTTGAGACCACCAGCAGATGGAATTGTGACACAGAGACCCTTTGTATTTCTTTTTAAGCTTACGGCACTATAGCTTGGCAGATTCTCAGCTATTTTAACCCAACTATACTGACCTGGCCTATGTCCCACCACTGGCCATTTTAATCTGTAGTCTTGGCTTTTGCTACTTACTTTCTCTGCGTCCTGTTAGGGACTTCTGCACCCGAGCTTCCTTCCCAGAGTCCCTGCTTCTGCTGGAAGTCCTGCCTCTCTCTCTTGCCTCAGCTGTTGGGCAGTCAGCTCTTTATTTAACCAATCAGAAGGTTAGGGAAGTGTATGTTTACAAAGTATGGTGCAGCCAAAGAATAACAATACCCAAGTCCATTCTGTAATCCCATCTCTGCTGATATGGAAATCAGCATTTCAGTAATGCAAAGACAACCTTTGAAAAGTGCACAAAACATCACTCCAACACTATAGTCATATATTTATTAACATAAAATAATCTTAGTAAGTAATCTCTACATTTCAGACTTAATTTGCTTTATTATTCAGTTATCTGGGCTATGTTTGACTTATTATCTTGAACCTTCATTTACTCTCTTCCTGTTTTGAGTTAGGGACACTGTCAGTCTCTAGTATCTCACTTTACTGCTTTTAACATACAATCACATATGGAGGTGATTTAGTATGCTGCTGTCTGTGATTTCTAGGGTTGTTTTGGCTGATGTAGCGGGCTGAATACATTCTTCCTTTGGAAAGGACTTACATGAGAGCAAGTACTGTAAATACAGAATAAAATGAGAGCTGTAACAGGAGTGCAAGCGACATGCTGTGGGTGCAGGGGAAGGGACAATGAAGTTTGACTGAATGACTGTGGGAGGGTGACATTTTAAACAAGGTAATGTTTGAGCAAGGCTTGGAAGAATGAATAACTCATCCTTAGAAAAGAAAGGAAAAGATAATCTAGTTGTCAGATTCCGTGGCTGCTGAAGGGGTGGCACCAGAGTGTCTAGGCTAAAGTCGATGAACTTAAATATAGAGTTAAGGAACTAGGGATAAATAGGCAGTTATGTGATTTTAACTTTTTCCAATTAGAATTATAAGAGGTGATGCAGTTTTGCTATATTTAAGCCTTAGGTGACTATATAGTAGCTTGAAATTTGGGAGTTCAAGGTTTTAATTAAACAGTTTATTTTAATGACAGAGTTTTGGACTAAGAAAGTACTTTAAGGATTTTATATAAATTAACTAAATCGAATAGGTAAAGAAACTAATGAAGTTAAAGTAAGTAATTAATGTTACACATCTTTTTAGCTTTGGGTATTGCTCATCTCTGAAAGGTTAATGTGCTGTAAATTTGGTCACTAGTGAAAACATATTGAAAAGTGACGGAACTTTTAAAAGTTGGGTCCTGGAGTGAGAGGATTGAATCCTGTTTTTGTGAAAGGAATAATGTTGGTCCTGCAAGTAGATTAGGCATCACAAAAGTGGATCACAAACAAAGGACCGTACATAGAGAGGACCTGAAACACCTCCTCAGAGGTAGCCCATAGATTCAGTCTCCAAGTGGGTTCCCTAGTAAAGGGAACAGGGTCTGTCTCTGGCATGAACTCAGTGGCAGGCTCTCTGATCACCTCCCTTTATGGTGTGCAACCTTGCCAGGCCACAGTGGAAGACAGTGCAGCCAGTCTTGATGAGACCTGATAGGTTAGGGTCAGATAGAAGGAGAGGAGGACCTCCCTATCAGTGGGCTAGGGGAAGGGCATAGGAGGAGAAGATGGAAGAAGGGTAGGGCTGGAGGGGGCTACAGCCGGATACAAAGTGAATATAATAAATAATTAACAAATAGTTAACAAAAATTAAAAGAGTGGGTCAGTTCTTGTTTCTCTACTTCATTCTCTTCTCCCCCACCCCCTTTACTCTCTCCCAGCCTTCTTCCCTTCCTTCTCCTTTTCTGCTTCCTTTATTCTGATGGGTCTCACTTTGTAGCTAAAGCTAGCCTAGAACATATTATGTAGCCCAAGATGACCTTAGACTTATGGTGATCTTCCTGTCTTCGTTTCCTGAATGATGGGATTACAGGCATGAGCTGCTATGCCCTGCTTTAGTTTTATCCTTTTTTTTTTTTAATTTAAAAAATTTTTATTATTAGTTACATTTTATTAATTCTGTATCCCAGTTTATCTGCTTCCTCATTCCCTCCCAATCCCACCCTCCCTCCCTCATCTCCTCCCTGCCCCTTTCCAAGTCCACTGATAGGGGAGAACTTCCTCCCCTTTCATCTACCCTGTTTTATCAGGTATCTTCAGGACTGGCTGCAAAGTCCCCCTCTGCTCCTCCCTTGGGGGGTGGGGAGGTCAAAGAGCCTGCCATTGAGTTCCTGTCAGAAATAGTCCCTGTTCCCCTTACTATGGGAAACCAATTGGTTACTGAGCTACCACAAGCTACATCTGAGCAAAGGTTCTAGGTTATATCCATACATGGGCCTTGGTGAAGTATCAGTCCTTTTATGTATTTCATATAAATGTAATAGCTTCTTTCATTTAGCAATATGTCACTTTCATCTGTGATATTAAAATACAGTTTTTAATGCTGTGTAGTATTCTAGTGAATGTATATATTATTATTGTATTGATAGAATTTGAATTTGTTCTTAATTTCACTATTATAAATAAAGATGCCCTAAAAATTCTTGTGTTTGTCATTGATGAACACTTTGTTTTATTTCTAGGAATAAAATGACTTGAGTGGTTATTTTCCAAAATGGTTGTACAATAGTACATTTCTGTTATCAGTGTAGGAGAATTTGAGTTGAATATAGGAGAATCAAAGTTTGAGTGTTTGTATTTTTGGCTATTTTAGTTGATAGGCAGTGGCTTTTCACATTCATTCTCAGGAAGATAATAATAGTACTTTTGCTATATGGATTTTTGGCATATCTTAGAATTGAGCTTTGTCTTAGATTTATTGGTATTTGTTATAAATTCTGAATTTGAGTCTGTGACTGAGTGAATTGAGTCTTTGACACTGTGTAGTACTTATTAATAGATAAAAATACATGATTTCAGTGAGGTTTAATTTTTTTAGTTATGCATTTTTGTGTCTTGCTTAAGAAATCTTGGGGCTGGAGAGATGTTCAGAGGCTAAGAGCACTGGTTGCTCTTACAGAGGATCCTGTACACTTCCTTTCCTATGCCTCAAATCATCTGACCATCACTCATGTTCACTCATGGTGACAGTGATGTACCATTATCATACTGTATCGCTTAAGGAATAATAAAAAAAAAAGTCTGGCCAGCTGTGGTGGCGCATACTGTAGACTCCTTACCCAGGAAACTGAGGCCTAGATTCATTTTCTAGCATCCGCATAGTGGTTTATAAGTGTCTGTAATTCCAGTCCAAGGAATTTGATGCTGTTGTCTAGTCTCCAAAGGCACCATGCACAAATGTGGTATACAGACATACATGTGGTATATAGACATACATGTAGACAGAACACCCATACACATTTAATAATATTAATTTGAAAAATTGAAAAAATTACCAACTGCAGTATCATAAAAATATTTTCCAAAGTTTTCTTCTAGAAAGTTTTTACCTTTACTTTAAAGCTGTATTTCATATTAATTTGTATAAATGAGGTAAGTAGAATTTTTTTGAAATTAATTTATAGATATGATGTGAGGTAGAGATTTGAGTATTTTTGGTAAAGTGGATATTTAGTTAATCTAGCACCGTTTTCTTATTTTAAACAGACAAAGCAGCTCTTTCCCTCCTGGATTGATGTAAATCAGATGCACCAGTTATCTGTTCTTTCTAGAGTATATATTCTTTTTCCTTGGTTTATTTTTCTATGTTTGTACCTGTATCTCATGTTTTTTCTCTCTCTCCCTGTCTCTCCTGTGTGTGTGTCTGAAACTCAGGGCTCTTCAGAAGCTAAAAATCACGCTGCTGTGAAGCTAGTCTCTTGCCAGTCCTCTGTGTGATTAGTCCTCTTTATGTAAAAATCTGGTTGCCTGAGTCACCCTAATATTTTCCTCTTCAACATTTTTGGAAGGTGATGATATGTCATTCTTTTTGTTTTTGTGTGTGTTTAAAATCACTTTACAATTTAAGATTTAGGTTATATTGAACGTGTGGCTCTTTCAAAATTAATAAACATGGATTACCTATTTATTCTTTTGGTTTTTAAATTTTCTCATCAATGTTTTATGGCTTATAAGTGGCCTTGCATATGTTTGTCAGGAGGCATGGCTAGATATTTTAATAAATGGTTTTGGTTATTTAAATTTTATAAAAAATTTAAGTACTGTTATTGTATGTGTGTAATGTATGTGTGCCGGTGCATGCATGTGCTTATGGGTGCACATGCCACAACATATGTATGGAGATAAGAGGCCAAACATTATCGATTTTGTCCATTTTTAAGTGGCTTGAGAGGATCAAATTCATGTCAGCAGGCTTGCATGGTGAGCACCTTTAATTGCTCCACAATCTTGCTGATCCCCAAATTGCCTACTTATAGTGGTAAATAGTTTATAGATTTTTTAACATTTCCTGGGCCTGTGAGAACTATTTGGAAAAGACTAGTGTATTCTTTTCCAGTATTTATAATTATGACTTTATTTTTCAAGACTTCCAGAATAATATTGAATAGAAATACTGATAGTCTTATTCCTGAGCTCAGGAGAACAAAGTTTAATGTCTTTTTTATGGGTAAACCATTAATTATGATGTTAGCTACATAATTTTGGTAGTGTTCTTTATCAGATTAAATAAATTCTTTGCTATTTCTACTATTCTGAGAATTTTCAAAATCATAATTGGCTGTTAAATTTTATCAATGATTTTTTCTGCTTTTCTTGTGATAAGCTATATGGGTTTTATTTTTAAATCTGTAATGTGGTGAGTTATGCTATTGATTTTCAATGCTAAGTCAATTTAATACTCCCAAGAAAAGATTTGTTTTTAGTTAAATTTGGTGATGTTTTTCTTAGGTTTTATATCTGTGCATGAGATATATTGGACTGTAGTTTTTGTAGATTTTGGAATCGGTTTGTTGGCCCTCTAAAGATAATTGGAAAATCTTTTTCTTGTTTTTATTGTCTTTTAAAAAATTGATACATTTCATGTATACATAAAAATGTTGTTTATTCTGCATTTGTTGATGTTAGTTATCATATGTCTATGTTAATAAGGTTGATTTGCTTAATCAGGTTGCTCAAATTATTAAAAGATTGCTTATTAGAATCATTATCTATTATTGTAGATTTGTGCATTTTCCTTAAAATTTTTATGTATTTTGAAGCTTTCATTAGGTGTACGTGAAAAGGATTTTATTATAACTTATGGTTAAAATGACCTTTTTGCCATTATAAAATGACCTTTATTTCTAGTACTTCCTTTTTGGAAGTCTATTCATTAGTATTTCTTTGTATATTTTTTCCTTATTATTTCAGCTGATCTGTATTCTGTATTTAAGGTATATCTCTTAAGAATATATACTTGGGTCTTACTCATATTTAGTTTTTAAAATATCTGTGTTTTATTTGTTATGTTTATTCTATTTACATTTAACGTAATTATGATATCTCATTTGTCCTCTTTAAAAATTATTCTTCTTCTACTTAGGTTTTTAATTTTCAAATTTTCTAAGTTTTATTTTCTACATTAGTTTTTTAGATTACATTCTTCTACAGGTATAATATTTAGGATGGATGCTCGATTTGTTAGTGTATCTTAAACCAAAATTTTACTATTTTCTGAGCAATACAAAACATAAGACTCTTTAACTTCATTTATTACCTTATGTCATTTTTCTATTTGTGTGTGGGTATGTGCATTCAGATGCCCATTGAGGCTGGAAGAGAGTATGGGGATGGAGTTACAGGTGGTTTTTAACCATCAGATGTGGGTGTTAGGAAGTGAGCTTCTGTCCTCTGTAAGATTAGGAAGCACTCAGAACCAATGAGACATCTCTTCAGGCCCACTTTATTTATTTATTTAGTTTTAAAACTTTTTAAATTTCATATATATATTTATTTATTACAATTTATTCACTTTGTATCCCCGCTGCAGCCCCCTCCCTTGTCTTCTCCCAATCCCACCCTCTCTTTTCTCCCCCTTAGCCCTTTCCCTAGTCTCCTGATAGGGGAGGACCTCCTCCCCTTCTATCTGACCCTAGCTTATCAGGTCTCATCAGGGCTGGCTGCATCATCTTCCTGTGTGGCTTAGTAAGGCTACAGGGGATTACAGGCCCATTTCTAAAATAAAATTAAAAAGAATGGGGATATCTATCTATCTATCTTGTAATGCCAGAATGTGCATATAAATTGTAAAAGGTTTTGGCAAAAACATCAATATTTTTATGTTATCTATATATGCTTATTGTAGTGTTTCTCCCACATTAAAGAAAAAAACAATTATTTTCTATCATCTGGGATTTTTCTTTTGCCCATTACAATTAATCTAATTTCTTTTTCTAGGAGTGTTAGTGTGCTAGAGGCAAATATTCTCAGTTTGTGTGTGTGTTTGAAAAAATATTTTTTTTTTTTTGAAGGAAAAAACCTGGTGCAGAATTCTGGGTTGGCAATTTTAGTTGTCAGCACTTTAAATATGTAATTTCTACTTTTCACTGTCATAGTTTCTTTTGACAAATCAGTCATTAGATCTATTGTTGACCCTTTAAAGAAGTATATAAATTTTGGCTGCTTTTAAGATTTTTTGTTTTGTTTTTAGTTTATAATGGGTTGACTATATAGTGCTTAAGCCTGATTTTCTTTGCGTTTCCCCTCTTTGGATATTTACTGGTTTGATGTTTTTCATAAACTTTGTATTTTTTATATCTTTAAATTTTACTTTTATTTCAGTTTCTCTATTCAGTAATGTTAGATGTTTGACTCTATCTCACATGTCTCTTTTTCATCTTTTTCTTTTCTATCTGTGATTTAGTTGGGTACTTTCTGCTTTTGAGGCATCCTGATTTTTTTTTTTTTTTATATCGTGCTAGGCTAATATAAATACATCAAAAAACTAATGTTCATCAATGCAGGTATTCATGTAGCCCAGGACTGCATCACACTCACCATGTAGCCCAGACAGACCTTGCACCTCTGATCTTTCTGCTTTAGCAGGAAGTTTTGTAATTTCAGGTGTGAGCCACCATGTTTGCCAGTTTAGTTTAACATGTTTATTTTCAGTTCTTGAAAGTCTAATTCTTTTAAAGTTAGTTTCTCTCTTTTTATTACCTTCATCCTTTCATAATTTTCTCTACTTTTCTATTTTTTTTTTTTGCATGTAATATTTGCTAATTTAAACCCCTGCCCCAAATTCTATCTTCATATTTTCTGACTTTATTCTGTCTTTTACTTTTGGTCTTGATTCTAGGTTACACTTTTTTTGTTTCTTCACATGTGTTATATTTTTAATTTTATACTAAATACTATCTGTAGTTGAACTATTTGATTGAACTGATGATGCAAAGTGAATCACCTTTTCAACTGTTTGGACAGGTACGTGAATGGAAAATTGCCCCTTCAGGGTACTTAGTAACTTTTTTCTGTATTTTATTAGGGTCATTCGATGCAGTTTAAGTCAGCTTTAGTTTACCCCTGGTTGCCTTCATTGTCTCTACTAGGTTTTTTTTTTTTTTTTTTTTTTTTTTAATCTTTAAATAGAAAACTTCTACATTTCTTCTTTACAGTCCTGAAAGATGGTGAGAGTTTCATTTCTACTCTTCGGAGATTTTGAGTGAGCCCTTTGATCTCTTGCTCAAACTGTCTTATATTCAAGCAAATGTTTAAAAGTCACCTCTCTGTTTAAGGCCAGGTCTCATTTTTCTAGCAAAAAAAAATTTTTTTTCTCCTAAGCACTGGGAGGCTAAGGGAGACATCTCTGCCTTGTCTTTGACTTTGCATGCTTAGCCTTGCGCCCTCCAGCATTACTGAGAATTTAGCATACATTTCCTTTTGTCTTAATTTGGACTAAAGACTAAAACGTTGCTCCATTGCTTTCTCATTTTCACCACTAGAGTTCCTCTGCCCCAGCCAACCTTAATACTGAGTCTATTCTAGAGTCTTCTTATTCTTCTGGAAAGAAAATGGTGGGTTGTTATTATCTATTAAAGTCTCTTGTCTCTCTAGAACTTTTAGTTCATTTACTACGTATTACTTCATAAATGCTGTTGTCTTTAAAATGTGACAGAAACTTACTTTTCCCTAGTTGCTGTCAAAGTGTTTGTAATTAGTATCCTTAAAGATTAAAACAGTGAAATATATTTTTTTTCTGATTATGAAGTACTTTTGCCCAGTTTTGCTGTATAACAAATGACCTAAATAATTTCAGGAACTTGCAACAATAGCTTATTCTCCTCTTGCTACATGCTAGCTGAAGTTTGGCATTGGCTCTTCTATTGCTTCACATATCTTCTAGTTCTGAAATCCAGGCTGCAGAACAACTCCTATTTGGGCCATGCTGTTCTCGTAACAGAGGAGGAAAAGGAAAAAAAAAATTGGCAGACATACACAGTGGTTCTTAAAACTTTTGCTTGGATATTTGTTTTTATGTTACTGGCCAAAGCAAATCAGTAACTAAGGCCAAAGCCAATAGGGCAAAAATGTTTACTTCTACAGAAATACTCTAAGTTAATATGGTAACAGATGGAAATGCTTATCTTTGTGAGTGAAGGTGGATTGAATATTTACAAATTATAATAAAATTTAGCAGCTCAATTATTTCTACTTAATATATTTTTAATGTTTATCCATTAAAATGGGTTAAGTAGACTTACTGGTAGGATGAAAATATCCAGTAAGAGGGTTCAGTTATCAATAATAAGCAGAAATCTTTTTCTTTTTCTTTTTTTTTTAATTTTATTTTTTTCTTATCAGTTACATTTTATTAACTCTGTATCCCAGCCCTGTCCTGATCCCTCATTCCCTCCCAGTCCCTTCCTCCCTCCCTCATCTCCACCGTGACCCTTGCCAAGTCCACTAATAGGGGGGACCTCCTCCCCATTCATCTGATCCTGTTTTATCAGGTATCTTCAGGACTGGCTGCAAAGCTCTCCTCTGTGGCCTAACAGGACTGCTCCTCCCTTGGGGGGTGGGGAGGCCAAAGAGCCAGTCATTGAGTTCCTGTTAGAAATAGTCCTTGTTCCCCTCACTATGGGAAACCAATTGGTTACTGAGCTACCACAGGCTACATCTGAGTAGAGGTTCTAGGTTACATTCATACATGGTCCTTGGTTGCATGTCAGTCTCAGAAAAGACCCTGTGCCCAGATATGTTTGGTCCTTGTGGAGCTCCTATCCTTTCCTCATCAGACTAACTCCCCTTCTTTCTTATGATTCCCTGTACTCTGCCAAAGGTTTGGTCATGAGTCTTTGCTTTGAAAACACTGCTAGTTAGAGTCTTTCCAGTGCGCTCAGTAGACTCCTGTCATATGTTCGATGCGCATCCCATCTGTCTTTCTAAACGAAGATTGATAATCTTACTCCATGTCCGCTCTCTTGATTATCTTTTTTAGATGTGTAGATTTCATTATGTTTATCATATCTTATAGGTCTATATAAGTAAGTATATACCGTGTTTGTCTTTCTTCTTCTGGGATATTTCACTCAGGATGATCTTTTCTAGATCCCACCATTTGCCTGCAAATTTCATGATTTCCTCCTTTTTGATTGCTGAGAAGTATTCCATTGTGTAAAAATACCACAATTTCTGTACCCATTCCTCCGTTGATGGACATCTGGGTTGTTTCCAGGTTCTCGCTATTACAAATAATGCTGCTATAAACATGGTTGAGCAAATATCCCTTTTGTGTACTTGAGCAAACTTTGGGTATGTACCTAGCAGTGGTATAGCTGGGTCTTGAGGAAGCACTATTCCTAATTGTCTTAGAAAGTGCCAGATAGATTTCCAGAGTGGTTGTACCAGTTTACATTCCCACCAGCAGTGGAGGAGGGTTCCCCTTTCTCCACAACCTCTCCAGCATGTGTTGTCCCTTGAGTTTTACATCTTGGCCATTCTGATGGGTGTAAGGTGATATCTCAGGGTCGTTTTGATTTGCATTTCCCTGATGGCTAATGAGGATGAGCATTTCTTTAAGTGTTTCTCTGCCATTCGATATTCCTCTGTCGAGAATTCTCTGTTTAGCTCTGTTCCCCATTTTTTAAGTGGATTACTTGGTTTGCTGCTTTTCAGCTTCTTTAGTTCTTTGTATATACTGGATATGAGTCCTCTGTCAGATAAAGGGTTAGTGAAGATTCTTTCCCAATCTGTAGGCAGGCGTTTTGTTTTGATGACAGTGTCCTTTGCTTTACAGAAGCTTTTCAGTTTCATGAGGTCCCATTTATTGATTGTTGCTCTTAGAGCCTGTGCTGTTGGTGTTCTGTTCAGGAAGTTGTCTCCTGTGCCAATGAGTTCTAGGCTGTTCCCCACTTTTTCTTATAACAGATTTAGAGTATCTGGTTTTATGTGGAGGTCTTTGTACCACTTGGACTTTAGTTTTGTGCAGGGTGATAAATATAGATCTATTTTCATTTTTCTGCATGTGGACATCCAGTTGGACCAGCACCATTTGTTGAAGATGCTGTCTTTTTTCCATTGAATGGTTTTGGCTTCTTTGTCAAAAATCGAGTATTCATAGGTGTGTGGCTTTATTTCTGGGTCTTCCATGCACTTCCTTTGATCCTCCTTTCTGTTTTTATGCCAATACCATGCAGTTTTTATTACTATTGCTCTGTAGTACAACTTGAGATCGGGGATAGAGATACCTCCAGATGATCTGTTGTTGTACAGAATTGTTTTGGAGATTCTGGGTTTTTTGTTTCTCCATATGAAGCTGAGAATCTTTTTTTCAAGGTCTGTAAAGAATTGAGTTGGTATTTTGATGGGAATTGCATTGAATCTGTAGATTGCTTTTGGCAGGATGGCCATTTTCACAATGTTAATCCTACCAATCCATGAGCACGGGAGATCTTTCCATCTTCTGAGATCTTCTTCAATTTCTTTCTTCAGAGACTTGAAGTTTTTCTCAAACAGGTCTTTCATTTGCTTGGTTAGTGTCACCCCAAGATACTTTATGTTATTAGTGGCTATTGTGAAGGGTGTTGTTTCCCTAATTTCTTTCTCGGCCCTTTTGTCTTTGGTATACAGGAGGGCTTCTGATTTTTTTGAGTTGATTTTGTATCCTGCCACTTTGCTGAAGGTGTTTATCAGCTGGAGGAGTTCTCTGGTTGAATTTTTGGGGTCGCTCATCTATACTATCATATCATCTGCGAATAGTGACACTTTGACCTCTTCCTTTCCGATTTGTATCCCCTTGATCTCCTTTAGTTGTCTTATTGCTCTGGCTAGGACTTCAAGTACTATGTTGAAGAGGTAGGGAGAGAGTGGGCAGCCTTGTCTTGTCCCTGATTTCAGTGGGATTGATTTAAGTTTCTCTCCATTGAGTTTGATGTTGGCTATAGGCTTGCTGTATATTGCCTTTACTATATTTAGATATGTGCCTTGTATTCCTGATCTCTCCAAGACTTTAAACATGAATGGGTGTTGGACTTTGTCAAATGCTTTTTCAGCATCTAAGGAGATGATCATGTGTTTTTTCCTTCAGTTTGTTTATGTGGTGGATTACATTGATGGATTTCCGTATGTTGAACCACCCTTGAGTGCCTGAGATGAAGCCTACTTGGTCGTGGTGGATAATATCTTTGATATGTTCTTGGATTCGGTTTGCAAGTATTTTATTAAGTATTTTTGCGTCAATGTTCATAAGAGAGATAGGTCTGAAGTTCTCTTTTTTTGTTGGGTCTTTGTGTGGTTTAGGTATCAGGGTGACTTTCGCTTCATAGAATGAGTTTGGTAATGTACCTTCTGTTTCTATTTTGTGGATAGTTTGAGGAGAATTGGTGTTAGCACTTCTTTGAAGGTCTTGTAGAATTCTGTGCTGAAACCATCTGGCCCAGGGCTTTTTTTTTTTTTTTTTTTTGAGGGGAGACTGTGAATGACTGCTTCAATTTCCTTGGGAGATATAGGGCTATTCAGTCTTTCTACCTGATCTTGACTTAATGTTGGAAGATGGAATCTATCAAGAAAATTGTCCATTTCATTTAGGTTTTCAAATTTTGTGGCATATAGGCTCTTGTAGTATGACCTAATGATTGTTTGAATTTCCTCTGTGTCTGTAGTTATGTCACCCTTTTCATCTCTGATTTTGTTGATTTGGATAGATTCTCTCTGCTTTTTAGTTAGTTTGGCTAAGGGTTTGTCTATCTTGTTGATTTTCTCAAAGAACCAGCTTCTTGTTTCATTGATTCTTTGAATAGTTTTATTTGTTTCTAATTGATTGATTTCAGCCCTGAGTTTGATTATTTCCAGCCTTCTGCTCCTCTTGGGTGTATCTGCTTCTTTTTTTTTCTAGGTTTTTCAGTTGGGCCATTAAGTTGTTTGTATGTGATGTTACGAATTTCTTCTTGCAGGCACTTAGTGCTATAAATTTTCCTCTGAGCACTGCTTTCAATGTGTCCCATAAATTTGGGTATGTTGTGCCTTCATTTTCATTGAATTCTATGAAGTCTTTAATTTCTTTCTTTATTTCTTCTTTAACCCAGCTGTCGTTGAGTAACAAGTTGTTCAGTTTCCATGTGCGTGTAGGCTGTTTGTTATTTCTGTTGTTGTTGAGGTCCAGCTTAAGTCCATGGTGGTCAGATAGAATACAAGGGATTATTTCATTCTTTTTGTATCTGTTGAGGCTTCTTTATGACCAACTATATGGTCTATTTTGGAGAAGGTTCCATGCGGTACTGAAAAGAAGGTATACTCTTTTGAGTTTGGATGAAATGATCTGTAGACGTCTATTAGGTCCATTTGATTTAGGGTCTCTGTAAGTGTTTTTATTTCCCTATTTGTTTTCTGTCTAGTTGATCTTTCCCTTGGTGAGAGTGGAGTGTTGAAGTCTCCCGCTATTAGGGTTTTAGGATCAATGTGTGATTTAAGCTTTAATATTGTTTCATTTACGAATGTAGGTGCTCTTGTATTTGGGGAGAAATCTTTTTCTATTCAGAGCAGTTACTACTGGATCAGTTTCATTTTACCTATTTATTTATTTATTTATTTATTTATTTATTTATTGTTTTTTCAAATTTTTGTTTTTGTTTTTTTGAGATAGGGTTTCACTATGTAGCCCTGGCTGTCCTGGAACTCACCCTGCCGACCAGGCTGGCCACAAACTCATATAATCTGCCTTCCTCTGCTTCCTGAGTGCTGGGATAAAGGTGGGCATCACCATGGCCAGACCTGGATTAGAGTTTCAAAAAGGAACCTCACGTATCAGGTAAAATGTGCATTATTCTGTACATATTAGAGGAGGACAAGACAGTATCATGAGAATTTGGAAGTTGGCATACTAATGGTAATCAAACTTACATGGTAGCCTGGTGATGCTACCATAAACAGAATGGCTTGAATGGAGCACATCTGGATTTGGATTCTGTTTCAATTGTGTCACTTAAAGTCTGTGTTTGGGCAATTTATTTGAGAGAGAGAGAGAGAGAGAAAGAGAAAGAGAAAGAGAGAGAGGTGTGTAGGAACACATGTGCAGGTGCATGTGTGTCTGCTTAGTGGTTCATGTTGGGTATCTTCCTCCAGTACTTTCCATTTTATTAACGGAGACAGAATCTCTTGCTGAACCAAGTTATCTAGATTTGTCTAGTCTAGGTAGCCAGTTTGCCCACATCTTGAGTGTTGTGATTCAAAGCTGACCACCACACTTGCCCAGCCTTTACATGGGTGCGGAAGATTGGAACTCCAGCTCTTATGCATGTAAGTCTTGTTTTGAAGTAGGAATAATAATTAATTTATTGATTATACTGTCTTTTAATTGTGCCTTATTCTTTTCAGTTACCACTTTCTCATATTCAGCTTAAATTTTATAGTGCTTCTTTGTCTGTGAAATACACTCTGAACTTTCTTGCATATATCCTATTTTCTTATATTAAATTTCCTCCCCACCCCCACAGACAAGATTTTTCTGTGTAGCCTTGGCTACCTTGAAACTCACTCTGTAGACCAGGCTTGCATTGAAGTCACAGAGCACAGCCTGCCTCCTCCTCCCCAGTGCTGGGATTAAAGGCGTGTGCCACCGCTGACTGGCTTCTTGTATTACTCTTAACTGTCCATAATAACTTTGAAAAACTACTTTAACCAGTCTTCATTCAATTCAGTGTACCTATGTACACCTATGGTGTCTAGAGAAAGTTGCCAAATAATGCTGATTAGTTTTTGCTTAAGTTCATGCTCACAGTATAAGGTAGATCTTTAATACCGTCTGTCATTCAACACATATTTTCCTAGATCTTCTATTTTCTTAGGGAATATTTTATATTTATTTTTCTTATCCTCTAACATGTCATCCCCAATCTTTTGCTCCACTGATGATTCTGCCCTCTACCTTACTGCGAAAATTCACACAATACCAAATTTGTGTTAAGTTTATCAAATCTACCAAACTACCAGTGTCTATATCTGTATAGTTGTTCTTAACTTTCCATTTATTTATCTATTTGATTGTCTTTATTTATGCCTACTTAAGAACTTGACCCCAACAGTTTCTATCACATTCCTATGTGTTATTTTCTCAGTACTGCACATCACTGCCATAAGAAGACAAACATATTGTTATTTCTATCTTCAACATCATTTATTTAATCCTCCTTTCCTTACCAGGTGATGTTTATTTGCTTCACAGTTATAGCAAATTTCTTGAAAGAACTGTCTATATCCTTTTTTTATATATCTTTCATGATGCTTGTTATATTTAAAAAAACATTACAATAAGAATGACCATTCTTGACACTTTTCTCATAATTTTTAAAATTAAATATGATTTCTTTGGTTAGTGCACCTTATAGTACTACTTTGTTAATTTTATCTGCATGACTTTCCAGTATCACTCTCCTTTAATTGCCAATAGGATATAATGCAATAAATACTTATCAAAGTAATGAATCCAGCTAAATGCCTAAATAAAGTTCTATGACTCTAAAGACTTCGTTTATAATATCAACCTTTCTCAGAAAACTGCCTCCAATTCAGATTAGAGGTGGCTTTTTAAAAAAGATCATTTATTTATTATCTATTACAATTTATTCAACTTTGTATTCTGACTGTAGCCCCCTCCCTTGTCTTCTCCAGTCCTACCCTCCTTTGCTCTTCTCCCCTATGTCTCTCCCCTAGTCCACTGATAGGGGAGGTCTTCCTCCCATACTCTCTGACCCTACCCTATCAGGTCTCATCAGGAATGGCTGCATTGGCTACTTTTGTGGCCTGACAAGGTTGCATCCCCAGGGGGAGGTGATTAAAGAGCTGGCCACTGAGTTCCCTAGTAGGAGATCCCTTTACTAGGGAACCCACTTGGAGACTGAGCTACCTGTGGCTACATCTAGCAAGGGTTTTAGGTCCTCTCCATGCATGTTTCTAGGTTGGAGCATCTGTCTATGCGTGAAACCCTGGGACCAGATTTTTTGGCTCTGTTGGTCTCCTTGTGGAGCTCCTGTTCCCTCCAGGTCTCTCTCTCGCCCCCTTCCATAAGATTCCCTGCACTCTGCCTAAAGTTTGGATATGAGTCTTAGCATCTGCTTCAATACCCTGTTGGGTAGAGTCTTTCAGAGGCCTTCTGTGATAGGCGCCTGTCATCTGTCTTTTACAACTTCTGATGTTTATCCTGTTTGCCTTTCTGAGTGAGGATTAAGCATTGGCCTTGTTGTTTAGCTTTTTTAGGTCTATATATTTTAGTATGTTTATTCTATATTATATGTCTAATAACAGCACAGGCTCTAAGATCAACAATCAATAAATGGCCCTCATGAAACTGAAAAGTTTCTGTAAAGAAAAGCATACTGTAAACTGAACAAAATGACAGCCTACAGACTGGGAAAGGATCTTCACCAACCTTATATCTGACAGGGGTCTAATATCCAAAATATATAAAGAACTCAAGAAGTTAAACTTAACAAACAAGTAATCCAATTAAAAAATGGTGTACAGAGGTAAACAGAGAATTCTCAACAGAGGAACATGGAATGTCAGAGAAACAATTAAAGAAATGCTCAATGTCCTTAGTCATCAGGAAAATGCAAATCAGAATGGCCCTGAGATTTCACCATGCACCCATCAGAATGGCCAAGATCAAAAACTGAAGTGATGTCTACCTGGGAGAAGACAGGGAACTGGACAGGAGCCGTCCAGAGGGTGCCTCTGATAGAATCAATCTTTCAGGGTATCGAAACAGATGCTGAGACTCATAGGCAAACTTTGGGCAGAGTGTAGGGAACCTTATAGAAGAAGGAGGAAATAGAAAGACTGGGAGGGGACAGCAGCTCCACAAGAAGACCAACAGAGCCCCCCCCCCCAAAAAAAAATCCGGTCCAGGGGTCCCCGCAGAGGCTGATATTCTAACCAAGGACTATGCATGGATAGGACCTAGACCCCCCTGATCAGATGAAGCCCACAGGCTGCTCAGTCTCCAAGTGGGTTCCGTAGTAAGAAGATCAGAAGCTGTCTCTGACATGAACTTAGGGGCAGGCTCTTTAATCACCTCTCCCTGCGGGGGGATCCAGGCTTGCCAGGCCACAGAGGAAGATGATACAGCCAGCCCTGATGAGATGTGATAGACTAGGGTCAGATAGAAGGGAAGGAGGACCTCCCCTATCAGTGGACTAGGGGGGCTGGCATAGGGGAGAAGTGGAAGGGTGGGTGGGACTGGGAAAAGAAAAGGGGTGGGGTCTACAAAGTGAATAAATTGTAACAAAAAAGATAATAAAAAGTCAAATGACAACATATCCTAGAGAGGATGTGGAGAAAGAGGAACCCTCCTTCATTGCTGGTGGGAATGTAAACTTGTTCAACAACTTTGGAAATCAATCTGGCGCTTTCTCAGAAAATTAGGAATAGTGCTACCTCAAGATCCAGCTATACCACTCCTAGGCATATTTCCAAAAGATGCTTAACTATACAACAAGGACATTTGCTCAGTTATGTTCATAGCAGCTTATTCGAAATAACCAGAATCTGGAAACAACCTAGATATTCCTCAACTGGAGAATGGACATAGAAATTGTGGTACATATACACAATGGAATACTACTCAGCAAGTGAAAACAAGGAAATCATGAAATTTGCAGGCAAATGGATGGAACTAGAAAAGATCATCCTAAGTGAGGTAACCTAGAAGGAAAAAGACACACATGGTATATACTCACTTATAAGGGGATATTAGCCATATAATACAGGATTAACACACTAAAACTGTCTGTAGGCTTAACCTCCAATTGCTTATTTCCTATTTTCTCTTAAATTCAGTACAATTAGATTTTTGTTAATCTCCTCATTGAAAATACCCTTAATAAAGGTCACCAGTGAATCTCATTTTGCTAAATCATGCATGCATTTCTCAATATTATAGTCTCTCTTAATTTAGCAATAACATTTGATGCTGTTCAACGTCTCTTCCTCCGACACCTTCTTCATTTGGTTTGTAGAACATAAAATTTTAACATTTTGCCTTTCTCTATCAGTTTTTTTTTTCCTTCCCACTTTCTTACATTTATTTATCTTTGGTCCTTTTCCTTATATACATTCACTGCCTTCATCATGACTTTTAATAACTGTATGCTGACAACTCTTAAATTATGTATTCATTTAGGGTTCCTCCTGAGTGCTGGGATTAAAGAAGTGTACGACTAGGCTTGGATTAGATAGTATTTTGAATGCTAGATAGATGATTTTAAAAAATAATAAGGGCTATGGTAGCTCAGTATCCAAGTGGGTTTCCCTAGTAAGTGGAACAGGAACTATTTCTGACATGAACTCAACGACTGGCTCCTTTACCTCCCCCTGTCCCCGAGGGAGGAACAGTCTTGCTAGGCCACAGAGGAGGACATAGCAGCCAGTCCTGAAGATACCTGATAAGCTAGGGTCACATGGAAGGGGAGGAGGACCTCCCCTATCAGTGGACTTGGAAAGGGACAGGGAGGAGATGAGGGAAGGAGAGTGGGATGGGGAGGGAAGGAGGGAGGGGACTACGGCTAAGATACAAAGTAAATAACCTATGATTAATATAAAGTTAATAAAAAAATAATAAGGGTTATAACACTAGTATGGCTTCTATAAAATATATATTAAGATAGAATTTTAATTGCTGAAAGTATTAGAATGAATTGACAATGATAGATTAATTAGAAGAAAAAGGTACAAATTTATGCTTAAGAGGGGTAATCAATGATCTAGTGAGGTTCACATAGTTTTACATATTCTGAGTTGGAAACAGAAGTGAGAAAATGAAGGCAGTTTTGGAAGGTAGTAGGTGATTTTTAGGAAAAATGATTGGTTGAAGAGGGCAGACTGAAGCTTATAAATGCAAAATACATCTCTTGTGCCAAGAAGAGGAGGCAGAAATATTTTAAGAGCTAGAGGTGATGAATGACTCCAAGGAAACAATGTTTTCACACACAACAGGACTAACGTAAATATGAACTCATAGAGACTATAGCAGAATGAATAAGATCTGGGCAGGCTCAAACTCAGTGGAGTCCTGAGAAGGGGGAGCAGACGTGGAATCCCACCACTAACCGAGAAGTTATTTGCAGTTGATACCCACTGGCAATGGGAAAATCAGTTTTTTCTAATGGGGTGTCAGCTGCATATAGCAACCACACTCAAAGGCAGGCTCTATGCCAAAAAAAAAACCGAACCTAATGTTTTATTGTTTTTATTTTGTTTGGTGTGTGTGTGTTTATACTTTTTGCTTTGTTGTAGCTTTTTTGTCATATTGGTCTTCTGTTTTGATTTTTTTTTTTGGCATGTATGTGTGTGTTTTGATGGTGATTGTTATTTTTTCTAAAGAGAGAACATAAATTGGGTGATTAGGGAGGTAGAGAGGATCAGGTCTGGGAGTAGAAGGAAGGGAAGTGTGAAAAAATTTTAATTAAAATGTAGTAGGAAGACAATCAAAGTTAGGGTTGAAATTACTGAAATAGAAATGAAAAAAATGTGAAACACCAGTGAAAGAATCAAACACCGGTTAGCATGTTAGGGTTTAGGTTCCCCTATCACATTTAAAATACACTTATTGCTCTGGCTAGGACTTCAAGTACAATGTTAAAGAGATATGGAGAGAGTGGGCAGCCTTGTCTTGTCCCTGATTTCAGTGGGATTGATTTAAGTTTCTCTCCATTGAGTTTGATGTTGGCTATAGGCTTGCTGTATATTGCCTTTACTATGTTTAGATATGTGCCTTGTATCCCAGAGCTTTGTAGTCCAAGCAGGCCTGGAATTCATAGAGATCTGCCTGCCTTTTCCTTCTCCAAGTGCTGGGATTATAGGTGTGTGCCACTATTGATAGCAGGTGCCCAGCTACCTACTGTCAATTTTGAATGTTGTTGTTTGCATATTATGATTTACCAAGTTGACATTGGCTTTTAATGATGTGCTTTATGTTTGTTAAGCTTATGAAATATGCCTTTTACTTTTTTGAGCTGCTTTTATTTGTGAAAATAGTTTGTGTCTATATTCAAATGATTGTGATTGTGTTGAAAATGACTACTACACTTACTGATATGGCTTTTTGATACTTCACAAGAAGAGGTAAATATGAGATATGAGGTTGTTTCTGGTGTAAGATACAAGACTGTCTCATAGTAAACTTAAAATTTAGTTACAAGGAGTATGTGCTAAAAGTAAATAATCTAGGAACAGTCTTTTGTTATCAAGTATTACGGTACTATATATATTTATTGTATATGGGATACTTTTATACTTTTATATGGTTGATATCATCATCACAACCACATAAGTAATTTGTCATGTCAGTATGAGAGGACAACAGCTATGACATCAGTAGGCACTAGAAGGATTTTGGGCTCCATTGTAGTCTTATAGGACCACTATTATATATGTGGCCCCAAAATAGGGTAAAACATCATTATGTAGTACTTGACTATTTTAAAATGCACTTTTTATGTAGTCTAAATTAAATGGAATCTTGTTAACAATTCTTGTGTTGACTATTCTACATAATAAAAATCAATGAACTAGGTTATTCTAATGTAGTGTAGGGTAAATACGTATGTTTATTATGCAAATACATATGTTTGGTAGTGTGTTCGCTTTCTATTACCACGATGAAATACTAAATTAGTCTAAAAAGGAGATTTATGTTGTCTCATGATTTCAGAGGTTCATGTTCACTGTCTCTGTTTGGGTCTGTAGTGGCATTTATGTATTATGACAGGAGTCCATCGTGGAGGTTTAGTTCTTGGTTACCGGGAAGCTGTTTTCTAATCATTGTAATAGATCAATTGGTTAATGCAACTTAAGGGAAGACAGCTTAGTTTGGCTCATGCTTTAAGGTAATACAGCCAGTCATAGCAAGGAAGGTCTGACTCTTTGTGTTACACAGTCAGTCAGTTCTTGAAGAACCTCAAGATACTTGAAAGGAGTGTCTCATTAATGCCCTGGATGTTTTCGGAAGCCAATCAAGTTGCTAATCAAGACTAGACAGCACACCCTTCAAGAATCTAACTCCTAACTTTTTAAAATTAATTAATTAATTTTTCATTTATTACAATTCATTCACTTTGTATCCAGCTGTAGCCCCCTCCCACATCTCCTCCCAATCCCACCCTCCCTTCATATTCTTCTCCCATGCCCCTCTCCCAGTCCACTGATAGGGGAAGTCCTCTTCCCCTTCCACCTGACCCTTGCCTATCAGGGCTCATCAGGATTGGCTGCATTGGCGTCCTCTGTGGCTTGGTAAAGCTGCCCCCACCTCGGGGGGAGGTGCTCGAAGAGCCAGCCACAGAGTTCATGTCAGAGATATGGACTGCTCCCCTCACTAGGGAACCCACTTGGAGACTGAGCTGCCAAGGGCTTCATCTGCAGGAATTCTAGGTTATCTCCATGCATGGTCTTTGGTTGGACCATCAGTCTCAGAAAAGACCCCTGGGCCCAGATTTCTTGGCTCTGTACGTCTCACTGTGAAGCTCCTGTTCATTCCTCCTTTCTATCTCCTTCTTCCATAAGATTCCCTGCACACTGCCCAGAGTTTGGCTATGAGTCTAGAACTTTCTGTGTAGACCAGTCAGACATTGAACTCACAGAGATTCACTTGCTTCTGGTCTCCGTATATCCCACCACCACAATATATACATATGTACCACATACAAACATGAACACACATGGAGAGGCCTGGAATAGGATGTTATAAAAGCTGGCATAGATGACTGTGGTAATTATTTTAATATGTGATTAGATGAATAGAAAATGGGACAGATTAATGATGAATTAGGGAAGGAGAGCAGAAGCTTACACTTTTACTTAATTTCTTTATTCTATGTTTTTTTCTGCAATATAATATGAAAATGCCAAATAAGTCAATTAACCTACTAAAAGTTCAACTTGCAAAATCTCTCGATATTTGTTACGGATGCTGTCCTTAACCATTAGTTAATTAGTAATTTTGTTCCAAGTTTGTTTTAACTACTAAGTTAGTTTTTGAACTTCAGCTCCTCTGTTCTGTGCAGCAGCGTGAAGCATTTTTTTTTTTTTCAGGAGTGCCAGTTTTAGAGAAACAGGAATAACCTTTCTTTTGCTGAGATATGATGTACTTTTATTCTTTGATCACAAGAAAATTTTAGTACATTAGGACATAGAGACTATCAAAAGAATTTTTATACCCCTTTCTGCTCATCTGATAGATTTTAAAATGTGGATGTATTATTTAAATTTATTTAGTTGAGGAGGAAAAAACAACTAATTGTCACAAAACATCTTTGCACCCAGAATTAGCTGTCAGATGATATTTGTGGATAGACAAAGAGGAGTGTTTTACCTCTAAATTTGTATCTGTCCATCCATAGCTACTAGTAAATCATTACTCCAGTAAAAGCAGGACATGCTCTGATCCTTCATATTACTTTTTCTGTGGCAGAAATGATATTTAATAACCTTATCTTATTTATGAAAGTAGGTGTATTTGTTTACCATCACTGTGACAATATATTAAAAAAATAAACTTAAAGAAAACTATTTTGTCTGATAACATCAGAGGTTTCAGTCTGTGGTTGGCTGGTTTCATTTCTTCTATATTTCAGTGAGGTAGGATGATCATGACTGGGAGCACATGAGAGAAAAGGCTGCTCACTTTATGGCAACCAGGAAGCAGAGAAAGTAGAAAGGAAGGGACCAGGGACAAGATTCACCTTTCAAAGGCATATCACCAATAAGCAAAGATTTTAAAGATGGAGAGTGGGTATAAGAGAAGAGAGAAAGACCATTTTGTCAATAAAGAGTGGGTATTTAGAAGAAAAAGAAAGATTATATCACTTCCACTGACACAATTCCTCCAAGCCTAATAACCTCATAACTCAGCTATGAACTTATCAATGAACTTATCTATTCATGGGGTTAACACTCAAGTTTTGCACATTGCTCTCAAGAAATAGGTATTTAAACAGGAATTTGCAGAAGTTATTAATTTCCCATCAGAAACAATATGTAGTTCAAATTGTAGGAAAGAATATATGAATTAAAAAATGTTTGTCTAGGTTTAGAATTAATATCACATTTGATTTTTACAGAAATACAAATTATATACCAGGGTGTGTTTTAAAAACCCTTGAGGATCGTATTAGGTATTATAATGGTGTAATACTTCTAATTGTTGATTGCTGAGTTTATATACTGAGGGAAGCATTTGGATTTACACACTTTACGTGCATTTAATTTCAGAATTTAAATGCCTTCAGGAAAATGTATGTCTTTTAGTTTGGGGTTTCTCATCAGCAAAATTGAGAAGATAAAGTACTGGAGAAGATATTTTGAAGATAAATTTAGTAGTTTATATGTAACATGTTTAAATATGGACACATAAAGGTGTAAATTATAGTGTAAAATATATTTAAATTTTTAGAATTTCTAAACTGGATTAAAATTAGTTCTTAATAGCATTTAGAGGCTGTAGGAAGTGAATAAATGTCTTTTGACCAAGGGTGAATTAAGGCATAAGCACCATAGAGAGCTAAAATGCTTTAAAATATTTTAGAGACTAATTTTGTTCAAATTCTCAAGATGTTTTCTTTTGTTAGTGAGAAGTGATTATGAGTGAGGAAATGCAATGCTTTCCAAAACACACAATTAAAATTATATGATTTCTGGGTAAGATAAGGCTGTCTAAAATGTAGTCTGAGAGGACAGAGTACTGTGGTGAGTGGTTAAGTAATATGATTAACATTCAAGGTTTTTAGCCCTGTAGTTAAGAATGACTTACAGTTCTTAGTATATGTAAAGGTTGCTTTACTTTAGACACAGTGTCATGTTCTTTCCTCTAATACTTTGATACCTAATTGTATAATGTTTTGATCTCTTGAAGTATTTGATTAGGAAATTAAGAAACTAATTTTGATTTTTAAGTAGAAAATTAGAGTAGAGAGGTTTTAGGTTGGTTTCTAATCTTTTCTATCCATTGCTTCAAAATCACTCTTGGTCAAAAGTAAGTTTACTTTAGTTAAATGTTATAAAGTGATTATATTCTTTGCAAGAAAAGTAGTATACACAAAATGACCCTAAGATTTCACCTTACACATCAGAATGGCTAAGATCAAAAACTCAAGTGAGAACACATGCTAGAGAGGATGTGGAGAAAGGAGAGCCCTCCTCCATTGCTGGTGGGAATGTAAACTTCTCTAACCACTTTTGAAATCAATCTGGTGCTTTCTCAGAAAATTAGGAGTAGTGCCACCTCTGCCACTCCTGGGAATATATCCAAAATATGCTCAAGTATACAACAAGGACATTTGGTCAACCATGTTGTTCCAGCTTTATTTGTAATAGCCAGAATCTGAAAACAACCTAGATGTCCCTCAGCTGAGGAATGGGTACAGAAATTGTGGTACATTTTACACAATGGAATACTACTCAGCAATTAAAAACAAGGAAATCATGAAATTTGCAGGCAAATGGTGGAATCTAGAAAAGATCATCCTGAGTGAGGTAACCCAGAAGGAGAAAGACACACATGGTAGACACTACATACTAAAATCTGTAGTCTTAAAGAAGCTAAACAATAGGGAGGACCCTAGGGAAGATGCTCAATCCTCATTCAGGAGGGCAAACAGCATAGACATAGGAAGCGGGAGAAGACAGAACAGGACAGGAGCCCTCCACAGAAGGTCTCTAAAAAAATCCACCCAACAAGGTATCGAAGGAGATGCAGAGACTCATAGCCAAACTTTGGGCAGAGTGCAGGGAATCTTATAAAAAAAGGAGGAAATAGAAAGACCTGGAGGGCTCAGGAGCTCTACAAGGAGACCAACAGAGCCAAAATTCTGGTCCCAGGGCTTCCTGCAGAGACAGATGCTCCAACCAAGCACCATGCATGGAGAGGACCTAGACCCCTTGCTCAGATGTAGCTCACAGGCAGCTCAATCTCTATGTGGGTGCCCTAGTAAGGGGAGCAGGGCTGGCTGTCTCTGACATGGACTCAGTGGCTGGCTCTATGATCAACTTCCCCTGGAGGGTGCAGCCTTGTCAGGCCACAGAGGAAGACAATGCAGCCAGTCCTGATGAGACCTGGCAGGCTGTGGTCAGATAGAAGGGGAAGAGGACCTTCTCTATCAATGGGCTAGAGGAGGGGTCTAGGGGGAGAAGAGGGAGGGTCGTACTGTGATCAGAGGAGGGAGGGGGCTACAACTGGGATACAAAGTGAATAAATTGTAATAAATAATAAAGAAAGGAAAGTAGTATATAGTTGACTCTGTCATATTATTGTTTAGTACTAACACTAAGCAAGGGTTTAAAGTAACCAGCATAGTCATCAAGTATAAGGACTCATAAGTGGCTTTAGAGGCTATCTATACTAAAATTTTCTCTTAGCAGAGAGTGATTTTGGATAGATAACTAAACATTTTAATTATATATTTAATGCATACTATATATATAGTTTTATTATAAACTTTTTAACCTTAAATAACTGCCAGCATTAAATCAATTAATGTAAAAATGATGGTACGAAATTAATGATTATTGCTTTCCAATCAAGGCTATTACTGTTTTGATTTCTTAAAATAAATTTTTTTTAAATAAGTGAATATATACCATGTGTATCTTTCTACTTCTGGGATACCTCAGTCAGGATGATCTTTTCTAATTCCCACCATTTGCCTGCAAATTTCATGATTTCCTTGTTTTTAATTGCTGAGTAGTATTCCGTTATGTAATGTATCACAAATTCTGTATTCATTTCTTAACTGAGGGACATCTGGGTTGTTTCCAGATTCTGGCTCTTATGAATAAAGCTACTAAGAACGTGGTTGAGCAAATGTCCTGCTGATGAGACCTGATAGGCTAAGGTCAGCTGGAAGGGGCGGAGAACTGGGGGAGGAACATGGGAGGAGAAGAGTGAGATAGGGCGGGATTGGGAGGAGACAAGGAAGAGGGCTACAGCTGGGATACAAAGTGAATAAATTATAATAAATAAATTAATTAATGAAAAAAAGAAATAAGGTATTCCAGAACTGGATCCTGCCTTATACTTGTGAGGACATGTACTTGGTAAAGCAGTAAATCACAGAGGAATTGCTAGTTTCCCATAGAAACAAAGAACAAACTAACATATCTGTGCTTAGAGTAATACATTTCTAGATGTCCAGTATTGAAAAAAATAAAATAAAAATGCAGTAATAAAATATTATGTAGTGTATTTGAACCAGCAAATATTGATTTTGTGTTTAACCAAAATAATATTTAAGATAGCTAAGGTTATATCTAAGATGTAAAAGTAAAAGATGTTTTCTGATTTGCTAGGGTCAGATAGTAGGGGGGAAAAATCTCTCCTATCAGTGGACTAGGGGAGGGACATGGTTGGGGAAGAGGGAGGGAGGGTAGGATAGGGAGGAGATGATGATAGAGAGGAGGGAGGGCTACAGCTGGGATTCAGAGTGAATAAATTGAATAATAATATAAAGTGAATAATAATAATAAGAAATTTAAAAAGACTTTAGAGAAACAAAATATAAGAGAAAAACCAAAACACGCGAAAGGAAATTTTTCTTTTTAATGTTGATTTTAAGAACTTATATTTTTGTTATATCAGCAGCTTATCAATTCTAAAGTCTCTTCAAGTGCTTTTGTTGTCATCAGAGGTAACAATAACTGTAACTACTTGACTCTTACATTGCGCTGGTTTCACTTCCCCGCTATCCTGCTTTTATATTGTATATTACAAGACTTTAATTTGTTCGTTTTCTTGCTTTAAAGAACCTGAATGCAGCTTTGACATTTGAGCATAGTCCACTTTAAAATTTTTTATAGAAATATTCTACCAATTCACTATAACACACTCAGGTATTTAGTAGCTTTCATTGAAGAGATACTTCTTTTTAATCAAATCAGTTGTCATATAAGAGACACAGATCTTCAGTTACAGATTTAATAAAAAGTGTCCACAGTGACTTGAAAGGTAATTCTACTGTTTTATGAAAGAGTGAAAATACTAAGAAAATACATATTGGCTGTGTCTGATACATAGAAAATCTTTGGGGAAGTTTCTTTTTTTCCCCCTTCTAAATCACTTTATTTTTTTGGGGGGGGGGTGTCTGAGTTATATTATTTGCATGCCATGTTAACTTCCTATGAGTCTTTTAACCCCATAGCCTGACTCCTTGAGGGAATGAAGTCATTGTTTTCATTTGTTCTTTAATCAGTTTTCCCAATAGGAGGTAATCATTTAGTTTTGTTTGTTCCTTTGTTTTCTGAACTGAAGATATAATGAATCTTAGAGGCTGTAAAAGTGTTTATAGACTTATAAGTATTTTTTCAAAACAAAGCGGAGGACATTATTGTTTAGGGCACATGATAAGGTGATTGTCAGATATAAAGAAGCTTGGGACTTAGCTTCTTTTTACCTATAGGTATTTTGGAATAGACATTTGTGTTTTTACTATTCGTTTTAAGATTTTTTTTGTTATATTATCAGCTTATAAATATAGGTATAGACTTTGACAAACTGAATGTATGAAGGTAGCTGAAAAATGTTACAAGATTGGTTGTCTTTAAAATATTCTTGTTGACACAGAATTTTCAGATAGCCCTAGCTACATACATATGAACAGGCCATATCAGAGAGTTTAATGTAAGTATGTCATCACAAAAAATATAATTATCATCTTGTGGCAGAGTTCTGCCATAGAACAGATTTCTAGGGTTTTTATGTACTGGTAGGAAAAGGACTGGTAAGAAAACAAGCAAATGTCAATGCAAAACCGAATTCTGGAGTTTTGACCATACAGGATTAGAGTAAACTGAGACTCTAGAACAGCAGTTCTCAACCTGTGGGTTGCAATCCCTTTGGGGCTTAACCCTTTCACTGGCATTACATATCAAATATACAGGAATAACAGACATTTATATTCTGGCTCATAACAGTAGCAACATTACAGTTAAAAAGTAGCAGCAAAAGTAATTTTGTGGTTGGGGATCACCACAACATGAGGAACTGTATTAGGAAGGTTGAGAACCACTGCTCTAGAGCCACATTAGAGCCTTTAGTTGTTATCCCCTTTCAGTCATATTAGCAGTCAAGGGGATTTTAGCATTGAGAGAAGTAATTTCTCTCAAATATTAGTGCTAGATCTGGAAGAAAACTAATCCCAAGATGAATACATAAAGCTATTTAATACCCAGTCACTTTCAACCAAAGTCTTCAAGTGTCCTGACCATTCTGTCTGAACTTCTAAAAAGAAAAGGAGTCTGATAGGGTATGAGCTGCTAGATGTAGGAATGCCTTGATTTCCATAAGGTAACATAACTTTCTCTCTCTCTCTCTTTTTAATTTAGACCCATGAAGCCTTGCAGGACATTATAAGTTCTCAATAAATACTTTGAATGAATGAATGAATGAATGAAATAATTGCATAGGTTGTTTATGGCCATACAACCCGATTTAGACTATATTAATTACTATCTTTATGGACATAATGCTCTTCTAATTTAAGAACATGGATATAAAATTGGCAAGTTAAATTATTATCTGGGTTGTAGATTTTATTGGTATTACTTTTATTGCTTCGGTTTACTGACTACTGATGTGTCAGTCCCTTAGTACTGACTACACATTGCTGTGGTTAGTGATTAATTTTACTTTGTGCCATTGTTATGTAGATATTTTTGAGGCAGAATTAAGACTACAAATGCACAGTAGAATCTATAAAATGTGTTATGGGATACAGGAAAGATATATAAAATCTACTCTTGCTACTAGGGAACTCAAAATTAGGCTAGCCAGATGATAGCAAGAAGGTAGGCTGCATGCCCAGCATAAATGAAGAACAGAAAACAAACTCAGTGGCATTTTTGGAGGCTCTTTTCACATAATAGTATGTCAAGGCTTTCCCTTTTCTTTTTTTTTTTTTATAAAAAAATCTTTTTAGAATTTTATATGTATGTAATTTTACTGTTTTTATGTATTTTATTTACATATATTTTATAAATATATGATATACACACATATATAAATTAAAATCCTTTTACACTACAGGCTCTTTGCATATATATTATGGCTTCCAGTTTAGTGTTTTTATGGGAATCTCCCCCACTCCCCAGGACAGGGTTTCCACTGTGTGCAGCCCGGCTGTCCTGGACCGTGCTTTGTAGACCAGGCTGACCTCAGACTCACAGAGATCTGCCTGCCTCTGCCTCTCAAGTGCTGCCATCACGCTTGGCTTTTTATGGGAATCTTGAGTGTACAAATGAGTGGGTCACTGTGTCGATATCTGTTTCTTTTCCTTGTGCCTGTTTTGTCCTATTCCAATGTATTCTTTTTCGTTTTATATAATTATGTTTTATTACTATCCTTTAGAAGCCTGTTTGTTTTCTTTTTTTCTTGAATGTGACTTTTTTCTTTTTTATATTATTACAGTTTATTCACTTTGTATCCCATCTGTAGCCCCCTCCCTCATTTCCTCCCAATCCCACCCTCCCTCTATCATCTCCTCCTATGCCCCTCTCCAAGTCCTCTGATTTGTTTTCTAATGAGATAGAAAGGGGGTTAGATCCTGATGAGAGGGAGGCTGGAAGAAGTAGAGGAAGAGCAAAACTGTATCAGGATATGCTATGTGAGAAAAAAAAAAGTCTCTTTTAAAAGGAAAAACAAAAGTTAGGTAGCTATGCCAGTGAGTAAAAAGATACAAGTGATGTTTAAGAAGAAAGTCTTTATTTATAACGCTACATTCATAAGTCAATGTGAGGCCTAGCTAGATAGTTCAGCAGCTTACCACAGGAGCCTAACCTCCTGTATTTGACTCCCGGAAAACACAGATGAAGTTGGAAGGAGAAGACAAAGTTGCCTTTGTCCATTCATGCTCCATGGCACATGTGCACCTCTCTGTCATTCACACACATACACACACACACACACACACACACACACACACACACACACACACACA
>NW_026596166.1:2822407-2840504 GCF_907164565.1 Psammomys obesus | reverse complement strand
ACACACACACACACACACACACACACACACACACACACACACACACATTCACACACAGCGTGCCTGATGACTACTACTATGACAACCTCTACGACTTAAATAAATAAACATTACATTCAAAATTGAGATTTTCTTGGTTACTGTTTTGAAAATCTTCTCTAAAACTTTCCTGTTTTCAATAAAGCACTGGTAAAAGAAACAGGAAATACTATTATTTTATATTTAATTTTAGGGTTATAACGAATTTTCCTCTCTTTAGAGATATTATAGACAGTTAATATTTCTAAAAAAATTTGTAGCATTTCAGTGAAGTTACAGTAAAAAGAAAATAAATTCCCTTTAACAGAATTATTTATCATATTTAAGATTTGATAGATTTAGAGATTTAAATATTCAGAATATTGTTTCATATTTTCAGTTAAAAGCACATTGGTGTTTTTGTTTTATCCTGTGTGCCCTATTTCCCGTTACAGCTTTTCAAGCCAGATTATTTGATCCATTTTGATTTAATGGGAACAGTGCCATCTACTGAGTCACCAGCATGATATACTACATATTATTTTCAGATATTACAGAGAAGGATGTTTATTCAGTTATTTTTTATTACTTATATTTAAATTTAATTGCTTTTTATTTGATTTAAAAAAGAAATGAAATAATGTGAGTAAGCAGGTGTTTTGATTCTAAAAATTTTCTTGCTTGGAAATAGCAATTGAATTTGAGCTTTAAATATATTCTCTTTCTAGTACATTAAACAGATTGAATTCTATCAAAAGCTTGCTTGCACTACTTATAGTATACATCACTTTAGCTTTTATCATTCAGTGTTTTTCTACTTCCATGGTTTCTGTTCTTGAACCATAGTTTTTGTTTCCTGGGTCAAGAAGTTCTGAATAATGAATTGAATTCTTGTCTTTTCAACTCAGTGAGATAATAAAATAGATTGTTAAAATTATGCTGGTATTCTGTCGTTAATAATTTAGAGCATAGCAAGTTAACAAATGTACATTTTCCATTTGCCCTAAAAAAAATAATTTAGGGCTGGAAAGATGGATCCGAGATTAAGAGTTCTTAATGCTTTAGCAGAGGACCCAGATTAGGACCCAGTACCCACGTGGAGGCTCACATCCACTTCTAACTCCAGTTCCAGAGGATTTTACACCCTCTTTCTGATGTCTTAATAATCATGTGTGTTTGTGGTATGCATACATAGCCTCAGGCACACAAAATACTCTTTAAAAAAAAAGATTTACTTATTGTCTATACAATGTTCTGTCTGCACGCCAGAAGAGGGGACAAGATCTCACTATATGTGGTTGTGAGCCACCATATGGTTGTTGGGAATTGAACGCTGGACCTCTGGAAGAGCAGCTAGTGCTCTTAACCTCTGAGCCACCTCTCCAGCCCCAAAATAATCTTTTAATCACACATAAAAATAAAATAAAGATAGTATAGAACCTATTTTTGCAACTGGAAAGATGGCTTAGGAGTTCAGAATATTGACTACTCTTATGGAGGACCTGCATTCAATTTCTAACATTCACACAGCAGCTCACATTTGTTTTTAACTCCAGTTCTAGGGGATCCAATGCCCTCTTCTAGCTTCCCCAGGCACCAGGAACGCATGTGGTATATGGACATACGAATGTACAGCCAAAACAGTCATACATATAACATATAATATCATAGTAACACTAATAATAATAATAATAAATCATTTAAGATATATTTCCAAAAAAATGCTGAATAAAATATATAAATAAAATATATTGTATACCATAACAAAATTCAAATCATGTTGAACACATGTAGTGTTGAATTTATTTTAGTGCTTCACTGCCAGCACTTGATGCTGCCAGCACAGCAATTAACAATTGAAAATACAGAGCCACACCTGTATATGATAAAATGTGTGTGTGTGTGTGTGTGTGTGTGTGTGTGTGTGTGTGTGTAGGTCATCCCAACACTTCTAGCTTAAAAATTTATATCTCTGATTATATAAATACTTCTTTAAATAGAGGAAGGGAAATAAAAATTAGAATATAGTGTATGAAAAAACTATTTTCAGTGAAGAAAAATCTTTACCAATGAAAAGTTTGTTTTTTGGTTTTTCACGAGAAATAACCAGCTCTGTTGTTCCATGCATCAGTAAACCTTGTGGTGTTTCATGGCATTGTTTATATACAATTGAAAGAGAAAAATGTTGCTATGAATGTGGCATTAAGTTGAAATATAATAAATATTGTTTGTCCTTGTCCAATAACTGTTGCCATTTAACAGTCTACCTTAATCCTTATACACTGTTCATTATACTTTTTATAAAGGTTCAATTTTGAAGTTGAAAACTTAAAAGTTATCTGTAGTATACAAAATTATGTTTTGAAATATAGATGCATTGTAAACTATATTGAGCTAATCAACATTCTTTCATTCCAGTGAAAACGTTTTTAAAGCAAATTTTGAATATTTAGTATATTTTATTAACTCCAATCATCATAAGTGATGTCACTTGTTTATTTTTTCTTTCTAATACAGGTTTGAGATTTTTTTTTTTTTGGTCACCATCTCCTCTGTCCTACACACCCCATCTCTAGGCTAGGGAAACAGTATTATACACATTCTCTCTCCATACATATATATATATATATATATATATATATATATATATATATATATAATATATGAAAAACATATGAAATTGTATTGTATTTTTCTCTCTGCCTGACTTATTTCACTGGTCTTATTGTCCTACAGTTTATCCATGTTGTTATCAGACAAGATTTTTTTAATTTTTTTATAAAAGACTGAATAGTATTCTATTGTAGACATATTAAATTTTATTATCCAGTCATGTGTTAATTCAATATCATAAGTGAATGTGGGTGTAAAAGCTCTCTCTTTAATATACTGATTTTATAGACATTGGCTATATACTTAGAAGTGGGATTTCTGGATCATATGGTATGTCTATTTTTAATTTTTAAGAAAACTTCATAGTGTTTTTAGTAGTGGTTATGCTAATTACATTCTCACTAGCAGTGTGAAATGGTTCTTGTTTCTCTACAGCTTTGTCTGTTTTTATTATCTTCTTTTTGATCATAATCAGTCGAACAGCAATGTTTCCTGTTTGATAGATCTAACAATGCTCCATTTCACTTTTATTTTTAATTTTGTATGTGTGTATATGTGTGACTGTTTTATGTGTGTAGTGCATGTGCATTTGTGTATGCAAATGTATACACTTATATATACACAGAGGCCAGAGCAGAGTGTCAGCTATCCTGTGCTTTCTCTCTTTACTTTACTCCTTTGGCTGAACACACTAGTTAGGCTGCCAACTAACAACTAACAAGCCCTAGAGATCCTTCTGTCCCTGTGTTCCACATTGGGATTTACCGATGTGGGTGCAGTCTTGCTCAGCTTCAGAAGTAAGTGCTGAAACTAACCAAGCTTCTTATGTTTGTGAAGTAGATGTTCCTCCCCCTCCCAAAGCACCATTGTACTTTAAGCAAAAAAGTACACAAAAATCGCCAAACCATAGTTTTGAACTTTTTTTCATGAACCTATTGATCAGTTGGATTTTTTTTCCTCTTTTGCCTCTTCCTCTGCTTTGTAAAGATTTGTGGTGTGTGTGTGTGTGTGTGTGTGTGTGTGTGTGTGAATGAGTGTACATGTGTCTTAACATGCATGCAGACATCAGAAAAGGGAGTGTCCTTTGTCTAGTCCTGTGAGGCACAGTCTCTTCTAAACCTGGGGCTCACATTTTCCACCGAGGCTGGAAGCTGGCAAACTCTAGCAATCCTCCTTTCTCTAACTCCTTATAGCTAGAGCTATAGGTATGTGCAGGATTCCCAGCTTATTCAGTGGGTGCAGGTTTCAAACTCTGCTCCTCATGATTTCACAGCAAGCACTCTAACTGCTTAGAAATCTCCTCTTTTATAATTTTACTTTATTTTTATTGTTTTATTTATTATAATTTATTCACTTTGTATCCCAGCTATAGCCCCCTCCCACGTCCCCTCCCAATCCTACCCTCCCTCCCTATTCTCCTCCAAAGCCCCTCCCCCACTCCACCCTAGCCTGTCAGGTCTCATCAGGACTGGCTGCATTGTCTTTCTGTGGCCTGGTAAGGCTGCTCCCCACTCAGGGGGAGGTGATCAAAAAGCTGGCCACTGAGCACTGAGTTCACATCAGAGACAGCCACTATTTGCCTTACTAGGGAACTCACTTGGAGACTGAGCTGCCATGGGCTATATCTGTGCAGGGGTTCTAGGTTATCTCCATGAATGGTCCTTGGTTGGAGTATCAGTCTCAGAAAAGATCCCTGGGCCCAGATTTTTTGGTTCTGTTGCTCTCCTTGTGGAGCCTCTGTCCCCTCATATGCTGGACAGGATGTGAAGAAAAGGGAACCCTCTTCCATTGTTGATGGGAATGTAAACTTGTACAACCACTTTGGAAATCAATCTGATGCTTTCTCAGACAGTTAGGAATAGTACTACCTCAAGATCCAGCTATACCACTCCTAGGCATATATCCTAAGTACGCTGAAGTATACCACAAGGACATTTGCTCAACCATGTTCGTAGCAGCTTTATTCGTAAAAGCCAGAATCTGGAAACAACCCAGATGTCCCTCAATGGAGGAATGAATACAGAAATTATGGTACATTTACACAATGGAATACTATTCAGCAATTAAAAATAAGGAAATCATGAATTTTGCAGGCAAATGGTGGGAACTAGAAAAGATCATCCTGAGTGAGGTATCCCAGAAGCAGAAAGACACACATGACATATACTCACTTATAAGTGGATATTAGACATATAATATAGGATAAACATACTAAAATCTGTACACCTATTTGCATTTTTCTATATGTAGACTTTTAGTTATACCAGCACCATTTATTGAAAATGCTACCTTATTTTCCATTATATGGTTTTGGCTTCTTTGTCAAAAATCAAGTGTCTGTAGGTGTGTGGGCATATTTCTGGGTTTTTGATTCAATTCCATTGACCAACCAGTCTGTTTCTATGCCAGTACCATGCCGTTTTTATTACTGTTCCTTTTTGAGATCAGGGATGGAGATACCTCCAGATCTTTTATTGTATTCTGAGTTTTTTGTTTCTCCATATGAAATGGAAAATTGTTCTTTCAAGGTCTGTAAAGAATTGTGTTGGTATTTTGATGGGAGTTGCATTGAATCTGTAGATTGCTTTTGATTGGATGGCCATTTTCACTGTGTTAATCCTACTGATCCATGAGCATGGGAAGCAACCCAGTCAGCGCCACTCCTCCATAGCTTGTGCTTCAGTTCCTGCTTGGACTTCCTTTGATGATGGGCTGTGATGTGGAAGTGGGAGTGATATAAAATCCTTCTCTCCCCAAGTTGCTTCTGGTTATGGTTATGGTTTTTACTAAAACCATAAAAAGCTAACTAAGAGTTCCATATGAATTTTGTGATTGTTCATTCTTTTCTTATGAATCACTGACTTCATGGTTCACTTTGAGTTGTGTGATGATTTTAACAATATTAATCCAGTTCATGGGATGTGTTTCTATTTCTGTCCTCTTATATTTGCTTTTATACATTTCAGTGTGTTAACGTTTATTTCATTTGTTAATATATTCCTGCATTTTTAAATTTTATTTAGTTATTGTAAATGGGCTTGTTTTCTTCATTTTTTTCAGACATTATTGTTAGTATATAAAATCTACTGATATTTGTATGTTGATTTTACATCCTGCAACTGTAGTGAAATTGTTGATTAGTTTTAACCGTTTTTGATTGAGTCTTTGGTAGATAAGATTTTGTCTTCTGTGGAGACAGTAATACTTGTCTATTTTTGCATGTATGTTACATGTACATGTGGCTGTATGTATGTATGCACTTGGGGAGGTTGTGTATGTGTATGTTCAGGCATAGAATAGAGGTCGATGTTGGTGACTTTCTTCATTGCTTTCCACCTTGTTTTGACGCAGGATTTCTCACCTCACCTGGACCTAATTGATTTGGCTATACTGGCTGGCCATTGAGCTTTTAGGGACCTACCTGTCTCCACACCCCATCACTAGAGCTAAAGATGTCTGCCATCACACCTGGCTTTTTACATGGTTGCTGGAGATCTGAACTTTGATCCTCATACTTTCACTGCAAGCACTTGACTGAGTGAACTGTCATGGCAGCACCACACTCTAACTTCTATCTCTCTGATTAAGATCCTTTAATTTTTCTTTCTTATTTGCTTTTATAGTGACTTCCAATATCGTATTGTATTAAAAAATGATGAGAATTTATGGAATTCTATGCTTCTTTTTGACAGTCAAAGCAAGGCTTTCAGCTTCTGCTTTTGAAGTTGTTAGCTGTGGCCTGGTCTTATACAACCTTTATTGTGCTTTGGTCTTCCCTTCTTAAACTGCTTAATTTTTTTAAATTTTTCTTTAATCATTTATTGTTTAGAAACATGCTTTTTAACTATCATGTAATTTCTTCTGTAAATGATTTCAAAAACTATTGTTTTTGGAGAAGGTTCTTGATAGAATCTTTCTAAATTTGTTAAGACTTGTTTTATAGAGTAAGGTCTGTCCTTGAGAATGTTTGCCACTTAAAAAGAAAAATATATTCCATTGCTGTTGGTGGAGTGTTTTATGGCAAGTACATTTGTAACTTAATCACAGGGATATCTCCCAGTATATATCATGTAAGTTGAAAATATCATAACTCAAAAGTAAATTTAATATACTTTTTTTTCCTGAGTATTGGCTCAGTATTGACTGTTTGCTGTCATGATTGTGTCACTGATTGGGAGCTGTGGCTTTCTGCTACTACTCAGTACTGTGAGAAAATACTAAATAACATTACTAGCCCAGAAAAGATATAAATACAAAGTTTGAAGTGTAGTTTCTAATAAATATGTCAACTTTGTACCATCGTAAAATTGAACAGTCCTAATGAAACTTTTATAGGTTGGGAACAAACTCTCTATGTCTATTAGGTTTCTTAAGTTTATAGTCCTATTGAATTCTGCTAATTCTTATTGATTGTTTGATTCTATTATCTTTGTATTGCTGAAAACAAAGCAGTTATATCTTCTACCATTATTGCATAGTTGCATCTTTATCCTTTTAGTTTTGCTGATATTTGTTTATATGTTAGTTATGAATCCTTTTATAATTTTCTTTCTAGTTAGTTTATCCTTTATTTTCCCCCCTCTCTTTACTTTCTTGAACTTTTCTTTCTGGAGTTTTCATGTAGCTGAGGTCAGCTTCAAACTGGCTATGTCATAGAGTGCTTATCTTTCCTTCATTTTTGAAAGACAACCATATCAAGTATAATATTCTTGGTTGGCAGATTTTTCTCTTTTAACACTCAGTATATTAATGCAGACTCCTGACATGCAATGTTTCTTTTAAGAAATTCACTGGTAATTTTATAATGGTAGTTCTATTGTATGTACTGTGCTTCTCTCTTATACCAAACTTATTTTTTTATGTTTGATAATCTGTTTATAATTATTTCATTTATTGGCCAGGTATTTTAAAATATGAATTTCTTTACAATCATTTACTGGTATTCTGTTTTATTCCTGTGGCTTTATGTTTCTCTAATTGTGTGTGTATGTCTGTGTGTTTGTGTGTATGAGGAGAGAGAGAGAGAGAGAGAGAGAGAGAGAGAGAGAGAGAGATACTTGTGGTCTTATGTTGATATTTGCACATTTGAAGCTTCCTACCATACAGCTTACCTAGTATATTAGCTTTGCTGTTAGGATCATTGCTCTATTGGAGTGAGTTCGGTGCCAGGATCTACTTAGCAGTTTTGGACCATGAGTCTCCTGGGGCCAAAGGAACTGTGCTGGTGCTTGTTCAATAGTTGTACAAACTCTGTGTTCAGTATACAGGTGGCTTCCTACTGCCTGGGTCTATAGCATCTCAAAATTAGGTTGGCTCAGGTAGGCCTATGTCCTTTCTTCAACATATTTACAAAATAATGGATTTCATTTTTATATCTTCCACTCATACAGCTCATGAACTTTGTTAATATACACCCATTGCTTTATTTTGTTCTATCCTCTACTGTTTCATTAGCCTCTCCAATAATCTCTTTCCTATGTCCATGTTGTGTGTATGTGTGCATGTGTGTTATACTGAAAAATAAATTTAGATAATCTTGATATTTCCTATGAAAAGGCATGTGATATTTGTCTTAAAGGCTGGCTCATCTCTTTTAACATGATCACTTATTCCACCCATTTCCTGCAAATGACATAATTTCTTTCCTCTTATAGCTAAATAAAACATCATTGTGTCTAAGTGCCATTCTTTCCTTATTCATTCATCTATTGATGGGTATCTAGGCTGATTCAGTATCATGATTATTATGGTGTCACAATAATATGGATATGCAGGTATGTATGATAATGCTGATTGAAATTTTTTTTGGGCTGGATTATATGGTAGTTTAGTTCTTTTGAGGAACTACATAGTCCATAGTGAC
This sequence comes from Psammomys obesus, assembly GCF_907164565.1. NCBI lineage: Eukaryota > Metazoa > Chordata > Mammalia > Rodentia > Muridae > Psammomys > Psammomys obesus. The sequence goes on along the minus strand of NW_026596166.1, from coordinate 2,832,010 downwards.
TATATTAAATTATATACCTATGAAGTCTGTGTTAGAGTTCCTTCTCATTCTGCAGTCTCCAGCATTTGTTGTTTATTTTCTTTATTATAGCCAAATTTTGATGGAGTAAGGTAGGACTCTCAGTATAATTTATATTTGAATGTCTCTGCTAGCTAAGTGACCATGCTTTTTAAAAATATAATTATTGGGCATTTGTACTTGTTTTGAAAACAAAGTCATCTGTCTACTTATTGCTTAAATGATTTTTTTTTAATGTTCTGGATATCAGGTCTCTGTCAAACGTGTAATTAGTAAAGATGCTATCTCTAATATTGTAGGCCTACCACTGGATCTTGAGCTTAAAGAGCTAGCATGTTACCAGTGTACACAGGGATGAGCCTGATGTTTGTGTTCACCGGAGTGGTCTTGAAGCCCAGTACTATGGGATTGAAGTTGGAGTTGGAACCTGGAACATGGAGCTAGGTCTGATCTTTGAATCCTTAGGGGATGGCATAGCACTGGAAGCTATGCCATTTCAGCTCATTTTGTTCTACTAGAATAGAATATCAAAGACTAGACAGTTAAATAAATATTTTTGAAGTTATGATATCCTAAGATTGTTATGGGTAGCATCTGGTGAAGGCCTTGCTGTGTCATAATGTGGCTGAAGGAATCCCAAAGGTAAGAGAGAGTCACATGGGGCTAGAACTAATTATTCTTCAAACCCACTACTAAGATAACAGTATTAATTCATTCACTAGAATTAAGTCCTCATAAATAAACACTTTGTTTTTATTCTGTACTTTTTAAATTCTTGATAAATCATACATGTATACAATTATACATTATTTTCCTGGCCCCATTTTTCTCATCTAACCTCTCTGTGCCCCTTCAAATTTGTTCCCTTTCCAACTTCAGATTTTCTTTTAAAAAATTACTTCCTTTATGTTTTGAGATTATTATTACATCATTTACTCCTTCCCTTTCTTCCCTACAAACCCTCCATTAAATTACTCTTCTTTGATGTCTTTCAAATTCATCTCCTCTCCTTTCATTAATTGTTGGTGTCTACGTATATTGTATATAATGCTACTTGTATGTATCTTTGCAGGTTTGGTATTGGATTACCAATTGATGTGCTCTTCCCTGGGAAAGACTATTCTGCTCTCAGCATTTCTTAGTTGCTTGTACATCTTTGTATAGTGTTGAGGCCTTGCGACTCCCAAAATTCAGTGGTTTTAGACTCCTTCAAGATCTGTAAGTTCATTAGCTAAGGGCAGTTGGCTAGGTTTTTACCACCAGGCATGTTTTCTCTTCAACAGGTCTTAAGTAAAAGACATCTTTCACTTGTCCCATTTTTTTCTTATATATTTTTTATATATTTTTTTATTTTTTCTTTTATTTTTTCATTTTTTATTTTTAAATTAAATTTTTATTTTTATATTAATTACAGTTTATTCACTTTGTATCCCAGCTGTAGTCTCCTCCCTTTTCCCTTCCCAACCCACCCTCCTTCCTTCATCGCCTCCTATGCCCCTCTCCAAGTCCATGGAGAGGGGAGGTCCTCCTCTCCTTCCATCTGACCTTAGCTTATCTGGTCTCATCAGAACTGGCTGCATTGTCCTCCACACTCAGAAAGGCAAAAGGGGATGGACATTGGAAGAAGGAGAAAACAGGAAACAGGACAGGAGCCTACCACAGAGGGCCTCTGAAAGACACTAACTAGCATTGTATCAAAGCAGATACTGAGACTCATAAACAAACTTTGGGCAGAGTACAAGAAATCTTAGGAAAGAAGGGGGAGATGGTAAGACCTGGAGAGGACAGGAGCTCCACAAGGATAGCAGTTGTCCCATTTTTAACTCGTTTGTTGATATGATAAATATCTGTAAGAAACAATTCAAGGGAGGAAGGACTTATTTTGGCTCACAGTTACAGTGTTCAGTTCATGATCAGCTTAATTCATTGTAGTGGATTTCTGGTAAATTAGAACAACTTAGTAGCAAGAGGACAGTACAAAGTAATATAGTTTAACTTCACGGCAGCCAGGAAACAGATAAGTAGGTAGAGGTCCTACGCATGATAGAGATCCCCAGGATATGCCCCCAGTGACATAATTCCTCCAACTAGGTCCATAAGTTTCTACCTCCTCTTCCAAATGTCATTATATTATTGATCCATAAGGGTATTAATCCACTGAGAGCTGTAATGATCCAGTCACCTCTCATTGATTGATATGACAGCTGCAGACCAAACACATGAGCTTGGGGGGGGGGGACTTTATATTCAAATCATAACACATTATGTGATTATAAAATTTAGAAACAAAACTTTAGCATCATTTACATTTTACAGAGAAATGGGAAATTTATAATGAGTTAACTGCTTATTCCTAGTTTAAATGTGCTGTTTTTTTCACAAATAAAAAAAATTTATATCTATGTTGTATAAGTGGTGTTTCAATATATACATTGTGATGTAATTAAATCAGTATATTAATATAGTGCCTCATGTACTTATGTCTTGGGAAGATATTTAATATCAAATTTCATAGTAATTCTGAAGTTTACAATGCATTCTTATAAGCTAGCATCATCATGCCATATAATGTCATATAAAGAATTAATTCATCCTAACTGAAACTTTCCCTGGGATGTGCTTTGCTTCTATTTCTACCCTCCAACCTGGTAAAAGCATTGTGTACTCAATTTCCATGAGTTCAACTTTCCCAATTTCCACAAGGAAATGAAATATGCAACATTTCTCTTTTATGCCTGATTTATTTCACTTAATTTAATATCCTTTAGGTTCTTCCATCATGTCATAAGTAACTTCCTATATTTTTCTACTTTAAGTACCACGGTATTTTTATTATGGTCTGTAGACTAATAACAGTATTAACTAGGAGTTACCTAGAACTGCAAATTTCTAGGTTTCATTTCTTTGTTGACTGTTTCAACAATACTGCTATGAAATTAACTGGAACTGATAAGTTGGTAATCACTGCTGTGGACTGTCCTTAAGGTATCATTTATTTCACGAATATCCAACTGCTTGTCAGAAGAAAAGCAAAGAGTATTAAAGGCAGAGAAACTAATTGGAGAAAAAGGAAAAATAGTAATTCATGCACTTTAAAGATTAGAATAACTCAACAATTAAATCAAATAATGCTATTTCAAATTATGAATTATTTAAATCGTTAGACTTCATTTTAGAGAGAGAACCAGGGATATGAAAGTTTATCTCTTTAAATAATTTTAATACAAAAGGGGAGGTTGATTAACCAGTATTTATTAAGAAGATACTGGACTTTTTTGAGGGGGCAAGGTGTTAACATCTAAAACAATGAGTTTAATAGTGGCATCTTCATACATACATATCATTTTCATTGTTCTTATTCGTACTCTCTTACTACCTTCCCATTTTCCATTATCTAGCTGGTTTCCTTTATTCTACTACAAATCCACTTCTGTTTTCTTATTGCATGTGCTCCGTTACCCTTTCTGTTTCCCACCCCCTTAAGATCTTTCTCTGCTTTTAATCCCCTTTCTAGTTTTATTACACACACACTTAAACTTAGTTTCCACATATTAGAGAAAACATGGGGAGAATGTAATCTTAATCACATAAATCTTTCTGTTGGCACTAAGGGAGATTTATAAAAGGTTTTTTTTTTTTTGTTTTTTTTTTTTTTTTTTTTGTTATTTCTACCAACACTTCCTACCGAAACAATTCCTCCAAATGAACCCAGACTGTAGGTAGAAGCTTTCCTCCTCATGTAAATTTAAGTCTTTTAGACTTATAATCTCTCAAATGGTTTGTTATCTTGGTATCATTATATGTGTTTTCAAGATTAGAAAGCAGGTGAATGAGATTTAACTAAAGACTTACAGCTAGTAGTGACTGAGACATGATTTCATATCATAGACGGACACTGAGTCTATTTTTAATCATAGAATATTGTTTTCCTTGAAAAGGCCTAGATTTATTTAAAACTAAGTTTAAAAATGGACAGTTACCTTACAAATAATAATGTGCTTTCTGTGTGGTACATGGTGTCTCATGCCTTTAATCCCAGCACTCAGGAGGAAGACACAGGCAAAACTCTAGTTCAAGTCTACCCTCCTCTACATAGAGTTCCTGGCCAGCCAGGATGACATAGTAAAACTATATCTAAATGAATGAATGAGTGAATGAATATTACACATTTTTTAAAAAACAAAAAGGCTCTGTGGTTTCAGCATCTATGCAATCAGAACGCAGTCCCATAAAATGTGGCTTCGGGCTAGCCACAAATCCTGAATTATGAGGTCAGTATCAAGAGTCCAGGCTTCAAACCTGCCCCTAAAACTACAGTCCCAGGTTCCAGGTTCCAGGCTACAGGCTACATGAGACATAAAGTCTAAGGCTGCCTAGTAGAGACCAGCACTAGTCTTGGTTCAACAGGCTCAAGTTCCAGGACTTCCCAGGTGAATCCAGAAGGCACCACGCAAGCTTACGAAGGAGGAAAAGCAATCATCAGTCATACCCAGCTATGACACCTGTGAACCACAACAAGCAGCATGGCACAATAACCCTAAGAGTGACAAGCTTACCTGAGTGATAACAGACCACTCTCTAATTAGACTTAACACATGCTTGAAAAGAAAATCATGTTTGGTACTGGAAACCTAGCCAACTACCCAGGACTAGTAATGAATCTTGGAGAATATACAACTGCCACTTTACTAAACCAGTATAATTCCTAATTATATTATAAATATTTGTTCTTATACCCACAGATAAGTGTAGTTCTCACCCTTCATCAAGGAAAGTTCCCTTTGCAATAGAGACCATTACAGAAAACAATACCCAATCAAACTGCAGAGTTACGGATTTCAGTCTCAATGGATATATTTGCAAAATAGCTCCACCTAAGGCTCAGGGATCAATGCAGGAAGGGGCCAGAAAGATTGTAAAAGCCAGAGGATCATGGAATTTATTGTGAGAGTGTGTCTCCTAATAAATGAAGAAGCCAAACCCATAGTCTTCTCAACATGACTCTCTGAACAATGATAACAATAATAGACATGCTGGAGTTGACACGGGAAAGCCCATGAGGTCTCAACTCTACACAAAGAGCTACAGTCAACTATGGAATCCCGAGAGTGGTAGAAATAGTCTTTCTCACAGAGGAACATACCATTTGGTTATCTAATACCAAATGGTCAGTCTGTCTATCTATCTATCTATCTATCTATCTATCTATCTATCTATCTATCATCGATGTGATGTCTAACCATCTAAAGGGACTTATTAAAATGGCTTATTGCCTGTTGTCTGGCTATTCCAACATGGCTGTATATCAATGGAAGGCCCAAGAATCAGTAGTTGTTCCATCCATGAGGCTGTACATGTAAGCTGGTCTTAAGTATTTGGCAGCATTTCAAAGAAGTAGGCCGTAATGCCAGTTAAGGAATAGACTTGCTAACAAGAGCAAACAGGCAAAGAGAGACAGGCTTCCTTCTTCCATGTCCTTTATATAAACTGCCATCATAAGATGTGACCCAGATTAAAGGCAGAGCTTGCCACCTCAAAAAAATCTGATTGTAAAAGCGGATTATCCCACCTCAAAAGATCTGGATAGTAAAGGTGGATCTTCCTACCCCAAAGATCTGTATTAGAATTGAGTCTTCCCACTTCAAATGATTTAGTTAAGAAAAAAAAATCTTTCACAGGTTTGCCCAGCCATTTGGGTTTCAGTTAATTTCAGGTGTGGAACCATAAATAGTCATCACATCATGTAACAATAATAATTAAAGAAGAGGCCATAAAGTTGAAAGTGAGCAAGGTGTATGTAGGATGGAAGAAAGGGAAGTAGAAAATGATATATTCTTAAAAAAGAAAAGCAATAACATTAAAAATGAACACAGTATTGGGTGATTACAGAATGGAATAGATCTTGGAGGATTTGTTGGGGAGATGTGAATACGATCAGAATCCACTGTATCAAAATCTCAAAGAATTAGTAAAAATATATTTAAAAGATGTTTATATGTTAAAGTTTAATTGAGTGTTAAGGAAAAATCAGAATTTATCATAGGACTGAAACTACATGATTATGGGAGAAATGCAAAGAAGCAAACATTTGAAAAAGGAAAACAGAAGCATGGAGAAAAGTAATGAATAGCCTTCTTGCGGTATTAAAAACCAGTAGAGAAGTTAGAGTTTGCCAGGGAAATGGGAAGCTGAGTATTTAAGACTTGGAGTGGGATTGGCCACAACTGGAGCACCACTCGTATGGCAAGCTGCCGCCTCTGCATCGGACCATAAACAAATGCCAGAAATTGATGGCCTTGGTCTCATTTCTGCCCTTCAAATCTCAGGCACATATATCTGGATTACTTTTCAACAAATTAGGAAGCGAAGTTCTGAGAAATTAGCTTAGCTGGTCTGAGTGAACAGTATAAAAACACGAAGAATGTTTCAAGGCTAACAATAGTGTACATCAAACACATATACCAACAAGGAGTGTATGGACAAACTCTCTTACGCTATGCAAGATTTGGGGTAAAATTATACTCATTATTTTGGAGGCTTTAATTTTCATCACGTTGGCCTTGTGTCCAAGTTGCTTTATTGTAGTCATGCTCTTTTCTATAAAAAGAAAGAGCAGTCTCATTTGTTAAATATTAATAAAGTGAAAAAAAGAAAACCTTATACTTGCTCTCCAACATTTTATTATGAATGTATTCTAACATATGGCAAAGCAATTTCACATTTCATATTCCTTTACTCACCTAGATTCTATTTTTTTATTCTTTATCATAATACCTAGACATTTATCTATTGCTCATTCCATGTTAATTATTTTACTTTTGAAACATTTAAAGTAAACTTCAGACTTCAGTACATTTTGTTCTAAATACTTAAGTATGCATATTAACTAGAATTCAGTAGTAATTTAGGAGTTTTTAAAAATGTAAAATTTACATACAGTGATATAAGCAAGTTCAAGACTTCTTTTTCTGAATATTGACAGATCCCTATACATGTACAATAAAAATCCATGTCAAGCCTACAGACTGAGAAAGGATCTTCACCAATCCTGTATTTGACAGAGGGCTAATATCCAGAATATATGAAGGAAAAAAAGAAGTTAAAAAGCAACAAATCAAATAATCCAATTAAAAAATGGGGTACAGACCTAAACAGAGAATTCTCAATAGAGGAATTCAAATGGCAGAGATACACTTAAAGAAACGCTCAACATTCTTAGTCATCAGGGAAATGCAAATCAAAACAACCCTGATATTTCACCTTACACCCATCAGAATGGCTAAGATCAAAAACTCAAGTGACAGTACATGCTGGAGAGGATATGGAGAAAGGGGATCCCTCCTTCATTGCTGATGGGAATGTAAACTTGTACAATCAGTTTGGAAATCAATCTGGCACTTTCTCAGACAATTAGGAATAGTGCTACCTCAAGATCCAGCTATACCACTTTTAAGCATGTATCCAAAATATGCTTCAGTATACAAGGACATTTGCTCAACCAGAATCTGGAAACAACCCAGATGTCCCTCAATGGAGGAATGGATATACAAGTTGTGGTATATTTACACAATGGAATGCTACTCAGCAATCAAAATCGAGGAAATCATGAAATTTGCAGGCAAAGGGTGGGAACTAGAAAAGATCATCCTGAGTGAGGTATCCCAGAAGCAGGAAGACACACATGATATATACTCACTTTTAAGTGGATATTAGCATATAATACAGGATAATCATACTAAAATCTGTACACCTAAAGAAGCTAAGAAAGAAGGGGGACCCTGGATAATATGATCAATCCTCATTCATAAATGCAAATGGAATGGACATCAGAAGAGGGAGAAAATAGGGAACAGGACAGGAGCCTACCATAGGGGGCCACTGAAAGACACTACCCAGCAGGGTCTCAAAGCAGACACTGAGGCTCATACCTAAACTTTGGGCAGAATGCAGGGAATCTTATGAAAGAAGGGGGAGATAGGAAGACCTGGAGGGGACAGGAACTCCATAAGGAGAGCAACAGAACCAAAAAATCTGGGCCCAGGGGTCTTTTCTGAGACTGATACTCCAACCGAGGACCATTCATGGAGATAACCTAGAACCCCTGCACAGATGTAGCCCATGGTAGCTCAGTGTCCAAGTGGGTTCACTCCTAAGGAGAACAGGGATTGTCTCTGAAATGAACTCAATGGCCTGCTCTTTGATCACCTTCCCCTGAGGGGGGAGCAGCCTTACCAGGCCACAGAGGAATACAATGCAGCCAGTCCTGATAAGACCTGATAGACTAGGGTCAGATGGAAGGGGAGGAGGACCTCCCCTATCAGTGGACTGGGAGAGGGGCAAGGGAGAAGAAGAGGAAGGGAGGGTGTGATTGTGAGGGAATGAGGGAGAGGGCTACAGCTGGGATACAAAGTGAATAAATTATAATTAATAAAAATAAATCAATAATAAAACAAAAGAAAAAATAAATTTTAAAAATCCATGTCACTGTATATAATAAAGAATTACCATGTCAAAAGCTTCACTTAAGTCCATTTTCCTTTAGTACTAATTCTCATTCTTAAAAGGCACCATTATTTTGACATTTCTTCTGCAGGTTAGTTTGACTTGTCCAAGAATACCACTAATATGAAGTATAGTGAATACTCTTGTGTGAAACATTTTCAGTCACTGTAACATTTTGGATATGTTCTTCCTCCTTCTCCTCTTCTTCCTCCTCTTCCTCCTCTTTTTGTTTTTCTGAGACATGGTATTCTTGGCTGTCCTGGACCCACCTTGTAGACCAGGCTATCATTGAACTCACAGGGATCCCCCCCTCCTCTGCCTGGCTTGGGTTTGTTTCATCCTTAGTGTTGTACATGTCAGCATTTTGTCCTTTTTTTTTTTTTTCCCAAGAATAGTATTTCATTATACTACAGTATTTCCCTGCTCCTGCTCTAACTGCCATTGATTAACATGTGGGCCATTTCCAGGTGGTTTACTGCATGTAACACCTTTAATGAAGATATATCTAAGTGTGCATAGTAATTCATTTCTCTTGGCTAAATACCTGTAAGGAACTACTCAGACCAATAATTGTCAGTTCTCAGCAATGATGAGTAACACTTTATGTATGTGTGTAGGTCAGAAGACAGCTTCAGGAATTAGTTTTCTCCTTCTACCATTTGGGTTCCAGGGATCAAACTCAAGTCATCAAGTTTGGCCATAAGCACCCTTTTATTCACTGAGCCATCTTGCTGGCCCCCTAATTTTTACTTAGTTAAGAACATTGTATTAATAAATTATTGTATTTTTCCTTTAAATTCATCAAAATATTTTTACTGGGACTATGATATGGTTTGTATTAATCAGGATTCTCTAGAGAAACAGAACAGATAAAATGAATATATATAGCTTACAGATTGTGTTCCAGGAAGTCTAACAATGGCTGTCTCCCAATGGAAAGTTTAAGAATTCAGTAATTGTTCAGACCAAGAGGCTGGATATCTCACCTGGTCTTCAGTATATATTGGAATCCCTTAGAAGTAGGCTGTAATGCCTGTGTGTGTGTGTGTGTGTGTGTGTGTGTGTGTGTGTGTGTGTGTGTGT
>NW_026596166.1:2751578-2822397 GCF_907164565.1 Psammomys obesus | reverse complement strand
TGTGTGTGTGTGTGTGTGTGTGTGTGTGTGTGTGTGTGTGTGTGTGTATGAACTTGGTAGAGAGAATGAGGGCAAGCAGGGAGAAAGCAAAAAACTTCTTTCTTCCATAAAGCTTTATGTAGGCTGTCACAAGGTGGGGCCCATATTTAGGGAGCATCTTCCAACCTCAGATGACCCAACTAAGAGAAATCCTCACAGCTGTGCCCAGCTGCTTGGGATTTTAGTTAAGTGCAGATGTAGTCAGGTTGACAATCAAAATTAGCCATCACATGGTTTTAATCTGAAGTTGTTGCCACAGGCTTATGTTTTAAATGCTCATGTCCAGTTTATGGTCTGATTTTGAAGGATATGAAGCTTTTCATAGTGACACCTAAATGGCAGAAGTAGATAGTTATGGCTGGGTTCGGGCTTGCGTTCCCTGTTCCTTGATCCATGTCATGTGATTAGGCCTCACTACATGCATCTGGTGCTGCTGACCTGACAGAGCCACTGCCACTATCATGCCTATCTCAACACCATGCTGTTTTGGTTAGTGGTATTGTAGTGGCTTTTGAAGTTTGATCTTAATGCCTCCTGCTCTTTTTTTGTTGTTGTTCAACACGCTTTGACTATTTGACATTCTGTAGTTTTATACAAATGTTAGATTTTTTTTCCCTTTTAGTTCTATGGAGACTATCAGTGTTATTTAAAGTATTGATTCCATGGTTGCTTTATGTAATATGGCCATTTTAGTAACACTAAGGTTTCCTTCTCATTAATATCTATACATTTATTTGTGTCCTCTTCAATTCCTTTCATCAGTGCTTTGTAAGTTTTACAGTAGAGATCTTTCACTTCTTTGAATACATTTATTCTTAGGAAATTGTGTATATATTACCTATGTCTATTGGTAGCTGTTATAATAGAAACTGTTTCATTAATTTCCTTTTCAGGAATTTCTTTTACTTTTCAAGTCTTGATGAATTCACTAACTAGTTTTAATAGTTTATTTGATAGACTCTTCTATTATTATTTATCTGTAGGATCATGTCACTTGCAAATAGCAACATCCTAATTTTCTTCTCATTTTCAACAACCTTTATTTCCTTTTCTTTTCTTGGTGGCTTTAAGTAAGGACCTTCCCTCATTGTGTTCATTAGAAATGGTGAAATTGGGTTTTCCTGTCTTCTTACAGATCTTAGAGAAAAAACTTTTTGCTTTTAATCATTCTGCACTGTGTCGAATGTTTATTACACATGGTTTTTATTTGAGGCATGCTTCTGTTGAATTTTATAATCATGTGTTCTTATGTTTCATCCTGTCAATATTATATCTCAGGGTTACTGATATGTACATGCTAAACCACCCTTGAGTCCCTGGGACTCACTGTCATGTAATGTAATAATGATGATTCCTAATGATGATGAAAAATCTTTTTATTGTAATACTGGTTTTTTTATATCTTGTTGAGGACTTTTGTTTACTAAATATATTGGTTTCCTTTCCTCTGCTCCCTTTTTTTCCATGCTGTATATTTTGAGACAGGTTCTTACTATGCAGCTCTGGATACTCTGGAATTTGATATGTAGATCAGGCTGCTCTCAAATTCGAAGAGATACTCTGCCCTTCCACACACCCACTGCCCCCTCCTTCTGGCTCAAAGGGTTGGGATTAAAGACATGCATACCACATCTGATTTTTTTTTTAATTTTCTTTATGTTGTGTCCTGTAGTATAGGTATCAGATCAGAGTAATGCTGGCTTCCAATGTGTTTAGAACAACTCTTTCCTTAATTATTTTTAAGTAACAAACCAAATAATCCAATTAAAAATGAGGCACAGAGCTAAATAGAGAATTCTCAACAGAAGAATCTTGAATGGTGGAGAAACACTTAAAGAAATGCTTATTGTCCATAGTCATCAGGGAAATAAAAATCAAAATGACTGATATTCCATGTCACACCCATCAGAATGACTAAGATCAAAAACTCAAGTGACCGCACATGCTGGAGAAGATGTGGAGAAAGGCGAACCTTCCTCTATTGCTGATGGGAATATAAATTGTACAACCACTTTAGAAATCAATCTAGTTCTTTCTCAGAAAACTGGGAATAGTATTACCTCAAGCAAAACCCAGCTGTGCCACTTCTGGCATATATCTGAAAGATGCTCAACCATACAAGGACATTTGCTCAGCTCTGTTCATAGCAGCTTTATTTGTAATAGCCAGAATCTGGAAACAACCTAGATATTCCTCAACTGAAGAATAAATACAGAAATTGTAGTATATTTACACAATGGGATACTACTCAGCAATTAAAAACAAGGGAATCATGAAATATGCAGGCAAATGGATGGAACTAGAAAAGATCACCCGGAGTGAGGTAACCTAGAAGCAAAACAAAACAAAAAAAAGACAAAAAACAAAAACAAACAAAAAAACAATACACGATATATTATCACTTATAAGTGTATATTAGTTATATAATATATGATAAACATACTAAAATCTATAAACCTAAAAAAGCTAAGCAACAAGGGTGCTCCTAAGGAAGATGCTTAATTTTCATTCAGAAGGGAAAACAGAATAGACTGGAAGCGGTAGAAGAGAGAGAACAGGATGGGAGCCTACCTCTATGGACAGCATGTAGGGAGTATTATGGAAGAGGAGGGATATAGAAGGATCTAGAGGGGACAGGAGCCCCTCAAGGAGACCAACAAAGTAAAAAAGCTGGGCCCCAGGGGGTGGGGGGGAGACGACTGCAGAGACTTATGCATCAACCAAAGACCATGCATAGAGAGGACCTAGACTTCCTGCTCAGATGTAGCGCATAGACAGTTCAGTCTCCATGTGTGTTTCCTAGTAAAGGGAGAAGAGATAGTCTCTGACATGAACTCAGTTGCCTCCTACTTGATCACTTCTCCCTGTTGGGGTGATCTAGCCAGCCCACAGAGTAAGAGGATGCAGGCAGTCCTGATAGGCTAGGGTCAAACAGTAGGGGAGGAGGACTTCCCCTATTAGTGGACTTGGGGAGACAGATAGAGGATAGGGGAGGAAGAGGGAAGGAGGACGGGAAAGGGAGGAGATGAGGGAGTGGGCTACAACTGGGATACAAAGTGAATAAGTTGTGTAATAACAACAACAATAATTGATAGGAGGTTTTTTGTTGTTGTTTTTAATAGGATTCAGCAGTGAAGTTGTGTGGTCTTGGACTTTTCTGTGACTGGAGTGTTGTTACTCATTATTAGTCTGTTTAGGCTTCCTATTTTTTCTTGACTCAAACTTGGTAACATATATATGTCAAAGAATTTATCCTCTTCTTGGTTATGTATCATTTGTTTCTTTTTTCTTGGTACTTTGACGTTCTGACTTTACCCTTTGATAACTTTAATATAGTGTTTGGTGGATAAGTTTCATTGGATTGAATTTGCTTGTTCCCTTTGATCTTCTACCTGTATTTTCTTTAACAAACTTTATTTTTATTTTATTTGCATGGATGCTTTGCCTTCATGTATGTATGTGCACCACATGCATGCCTGGTGCTCACAGAGGTCAGAAAAGGCTTTGGACCTTGTGGTATTGGACTTGGTTGTAAGTTGCCATATGGCTCTTAGGAACTGAGAGTTGGGAATCCATCCCAAGTCCTGTGCCAGAGCAACAAGTGGTCTAACTACTGAGTCAGCTCTCCAGTTCTCTACCTGGGTACTTGTAGGCTTTGCAAGTTTTTTGCCATTTCTTTGAATATACTTTCTGTTCCATAGACACTTTTGAATCATTAAACCTCAAACATTTGTTCTTTTAATGTTACCCTAAATTTCCCACATGTGTTCTTCATTTATTCCTCTGTTTTCCTCCTTTTTACTGTCTATTTTTTGAATGGCCTCTTAAGGAGCTCTCTGTTTCTTCTGTTTCATCCATTGTCTTATTAATCCCTTATGTTGAAAATTTCATTTTATTTGCTGTCTTTTTATGCTCAATGTTTTGTATTTGATTTTTTAAAAAAAATATTTCTGTCTTTTCACTGAATTTTCTCTTGTTGATTATTGGATCTCTGTATTTTCTTGAACTACACACACACACACACACACATACACACACACACACACACACACTTTCCTTGAAGAGGAAAGTTCAAGAATGTTTAAGTATCTCTGTCTCAAGTTTGTGTAAACACACACAGAGACACACACACACTCTCTCCTTGAACAGAATTAACAGTGTGTGTGAAGAATTTATATATATTGATTACTTTATAGTCAGTTTCCAGTGCCTTATTTTGTCTGTTAAAGGAGGTGATTTTTCTCTCAGTGTTCTTGATGCTTGTTGTTGTACATTGTTATCTTTGCACCTTGTTATTAATACCAGCCTTGATAATGAGTTTTCAGAAAGTCTAATGAGCACGGTATTTACTTCCTCTTACGCAATAATCATTTCTGTTATTTTACCACTAGATGGTGCACCAAGTACAAGTTTGCTGTAAATCCATGTCTAATGTAGTGTCATAGTTTCAACACTAGAAGATCAAGCCCAAGTATTTCACAAATCCACAAGTGAGGTACTGTTAATAATTAACTGGCCATATGTCTTCAAGAGGTAGTCTGTATTGAAAACTTCCACTTGGGGTTATTGGTAGGTTCAAGATATTGTCTACAGCCACCTGCTTGTAGTCAAGCAGAGCTGTATTCTGCCCTATTCTGTACAACTTGTGACCATCTTAGGCATATATCATTTTATTGCTCACCTCCCTGTAACAATGCTAGATTATAGCAGGAGGCCACAACTACTGAAACTCGTATGGCACCGTGGAAGGAACACAGTCCATGCTTCTGCAAGCTGCTGACTGCAGTTGTATATCTAAGGTTTTTTAACCACAGCAGCTACTCATATATGATGTTGACCACAATAGAAATCCAATTTACTGTTACAATGAGTTTCTGCCACCAGGGTGTTAACATTTGTAGGGGCAGAAACTATTTGGATACTCACTTAATGGGTTCTCTTTGTTCTATCATGGAATACCATGGACATAGAATCATATGAAATACCATAATCCATTAGCAGGTATTGATGCAGGCTGAAACATAGTATATTCTTTAGGATGCTTGTTTGTATGCATGTTCATGTATGGAACTGTGTGTCAAGGCTAGAGGTCGATATTGAGGGTTTACTTTAGTTTCTCTTCACTTTGCTTTTGAGAAAGAATCTCTCATTGAATCTGTAGTGAGACTGGATGGCCAGCTAGTCCCAGGGAGCCTCCTCTCTCTACCTCCTCAACACTTGGTTCTTTTTGCTAGGAATTGAATTTGGTTCTCATGATTGTGGCAGTTACCTAGTAAGCCATCTCCCCTTAGCCCTTTAACTGTATTTTTCTGTTTTGTAAGTATCATTTCTTGCTTTGTCAAAGCCTCTTTTATTTCTAGTTTGTTGTTTTAATCAAGAGACTTAAGCTTTCACACCTTTTTTCTATGTTGTGATTACATAATTTTTTTACTCTATTTATGTGTTACTATATTAACTCTTACTTTGCTAGATGTATCAGTTTATTTTAGTTTCCTGATATATATCATTCTTTTATTTAAAAGAAATCATTTGTGAACAGGCAAATTCTAGGCCTGAGCTCCTTTACTGTGACCCAGTTACTTTTGTTTTTTGTTTTTTAAATATACATGACAATACAGGCAGTATTGTTTTTACATTATTTCTGGGTAACTTTCCCTATGTATTAATTAGTAAGTTTATCAAGTTTCCAAAATTCAAATAAAATAAGGTCAAAGATCTCTAATCATGTTTAGTCTAAATTTGCATCAATACATTATAATCAAATCTTCAGGAATCAAAGCTAGAGATCTTGAGTTCAGAAAAGGAAAAGAAACATGTCAGATATAAGAGGGTCTCAGTGAGGCTGTCAGTGGATGTCACAGCAGAAACCTGATGGGACTGTAGTCAGTGGAATTATAAACTCAAAGTGCAGAAGGAAAAATACTCAACAAGAGTATTGAGGGTCCTTCAGAAGTGAAGGATAAAGTATTTCCTAGACAAACAATGCTAGTTATGCTTATCACAACCAGAGTATGATATAAAAAATAATAGTTTTTAAAGCTCAAATGAAAAGATAATAATTATTAACACGAAAATATGTGAAATTGTTAAACTCACCGGCGAAGGTGAGTACATTATCAAATTCAATACTTTAATAATGTAATGGTGTCACATAAATTAGTCATGTTTAGTATGAAAATTAAAAGATCATAGAATTAAGGTGGGTGGGTAGAGAGATTTACTCTATTTTTAAGACCACCATGAAAACCTAATAAGTTTTGAGAAAACTTGAGAGCACACCTTGATAACATCCTACGAGGTCCCACTGACTAAAGGTTCTGTAGTAGCTCCTTTTACTGTTTTTCAGTGAGTTAGTTAAGGTTATAGTTAGGCAATCTTGTATGTTCTCAAATGTGGAGATTTTTGTAACTGTGTTATTTTACTTCTAAAAATTTGGCCTTAGTCTCATCACTAATGTTAATAATTCCTGAGGAAAATATTCTTGGTTTCTTTGTATATAGTCAATTTTATATATCTATTTTGTCATAAAATATATTTCTAAACATAGACTATTTTACCTTTAGGAATGAACACCTAGAAGTGGAAAATGAACATAAACTGTACTCTTGTTTTATTTTCAGTGAGACCTTAACTTGTAGTAGAGGATGGTCCATAATTTATTTTAGAGCTCAGCTGGCCCTGAACTTGGGCTCTTCCTGCCTTTTCCTTTGGAGTGCCTGGATGTTCTATTTAGTTTTTGTCAATGTGACACAAACCTAGACATACCTTGGAAGAGGAACTCTCAGTTGAGGAGTTGCTTCCATAGATTAGTTTGTGAGCATGTCTGTGGGGACAGTTTTTGATCGATATTGGTGTAGGAGGGTCCAGCCTACTGTAAATCCTGCCAACCATGGGTGGCTGAGCAGGAGCTATACAAGAAAGGTAATTGAACAAGCCATGGAGAACCAGCCAATAAGCACCATTCTTTCATGGTTGCTGCTTTTTGGTTTCCCTCATTGATAGACTATAAGCTATAAACTAAAATAAGCCCTCTTTTCTCTATGTTGGTGTTTGTCAGTGTTTTATCACAAGAACAGAAAGCAAACTAGAACATTAGTTTACATATATATGCCACCATTTACAGCAAATATATTCTTGGGAAGAAAATGGCCATAAAACTTGGTGCTGATACTTGAGCTGAAAAGTTGAAGGTTATTGTGGTCTTGCTAGGCTTTTAATGGCAAATAAATTTCCACATGAGGGAGGTGTTTTTACCCATGATTGCCTCCTTCCTACAGAGTAAGAGACATTCTGTTAAGAGACCAAGAAGAACCAGAGAAAGAAAGTGAAAATCTGTTCAGGGTTGCATTGTAGTTGTCATTCTCAGTGTTCTCAGCTTGGTTGTTACATAAATAAATAAGCTAAAGGAAACAATCAATTTTCAAACTGAATGATGTACCTTGACTCCCCAAAGGACTAGTAGAAACTGCAATTTTTTTTTTTTTTAACTTCCTAAAGAAGATGTTTGCCAAAGCACTGTCAAAAGCACTTTAAAAAACCTAGGCAAAAGCACTTAGGATTCAACGTTTTATCACTCATAACTGCAGCATGAAGAAGCACCAGGATATTGCTCTAAAGAAATAGCACACTCAGAAAAACAAAGAGGATGCTGCAGAATATGCTAAACTTTTAGTCAAAGAAATAAAGGAAGCCCCCCTCCAAGAAAAAAAAAAAAAAAAAAAAGCCAGGCACAGATTGTCAAGAGTTAGGTGTCCTCCCTGAAAGCTTCTACTTCTAATTTTGAGTTTATTCAAAAGTGAACATCTTAGCAATGCTTAGCCGTCTAAGTGCATGAGTATAGAAGCGAGGGGATGAGGAGTTCAAGGTCCTTCTAGGCTACATAGCAAGTTTGTGGTTGGTTTGGTCTCCACAAAATGCTGTGTCAAAGACCATTTAGTCAGGAGCATTTTAGTTAGTTGTAAAGTTTTTGTATGAGCTTTAATTGTGAGTCTAACCTTCATGAGAAAGCTTTCCAGATAAGAAGCTAATACAGCATATCAAGAATATGTATGGCAATTTTTCTTGGCAATTTAGTTATCTGATTCACTATCCCTTCCCTGTTTTTGTTCTTTCATAGTTAGGTGAAGGCACCTGTGACTTCTGTCAACTGAGGTTTTTTTCTAGGGAAGATGCTCAATCCTCATTCAGAAGGACAAACGTGATATTGGAAGCAGGAGAAGACAGGGCTACATAGAAACCTTCTCTTGAAAAATCCCCCACCACTAAAAAAAAAAAAACACACACACACACACACACCTTTTTTTTTTTTTTACATTTTTCTAATTTGTATTCATTATTTCTTGATACTTATTATAGACTTTCTCTCTATATATATAATTTATATATATTTAAGCTCATAGATATTATCTGAACAGAATTAATAATTAAATACATACCTAATTCCTCTCTTAATCATTGTTCTATTGCTGTGAGGAGAGCCTATGACCACAGCAGCTCTTATCAAAGAAAGCATTTAATTGGGGCCTTGTTTACAGTTGCAGAGTCTTAGTCTATTATCATTTGGCAGGGAGCATGGAAGAAAAAAAGCATTGTGGCAGGCAGGTATAGTGCTAGAGAAGTGGTTAAGAGCTATGTTCTGATCCATAGACAGACACAGAGAGAGACAGACAGAGACTGAGACAGACACTGATTGGGAGTGGTGTGGACTTTTTAAACTTCAAAGCCTACCCCTAGTGAAACACTTCCAACAAGGCCACACCCACTTCAACAAGGCCATATCTTCCAATCCTTCTCAAACAGTGCCACTCCCTGATGACTAAGTAGTCAAATATATGAGCTTATAGGGGCCATTCTTATTCAAACCACCATAGTTCATAAAATTCATAGAATGTTTCATAACTTCAGAAAGTTTATGTTTTTCTTTTCTAGTCAGTCTTCTTATTCTTATATAGGCACTATTTAATATGATTTTCTTGTCTTTTTTTTTTTTTTTTTTTCATTTTTCCCATATAAATAGAACTCAACTTTTTACACAAAACATCTCTTGTTCAGCATGGTGTTCTAAGTTAATCTCTTGACATTGTTTGCAATAGTAGTAATTCATTATATTTTTTTGCTAAGTACTGTTCCAGTGTATCTATTCTGTAATTTATTCATTTAGTTAATGGGTTTAACAGTTTTGGGTAGTATTAGTAAGTCTGCTATGGTTATTTGTGAATTTAAGGAATTCCTCAAGGTAGTTCTTTAAGATTACCACCCAAGACTGAATTGTTGGTTCTAGTTGTATATAGGGATAACTGTTTACAGTCCTGATGTCACAATATTGTTAACCAATGTATTGTTGTGTTTTGTGTATGTTTCTGTTTAGACATCTTCATTAATTAGTATTGTTGATTTGTTTAACATTGAACTCACACCTAAATATTACACTATTAACTTATGCCTGGATAAAACATGAATTTCTCCATATGATACATTATAACCATATGATACATATAGCACTTAATAATGCTAGACACGTGACCACTGTGCTCTTCTAACAGCAAAATTCCCAGCTATGAACTTTTTGATAGCAGTTTATAATTTCTACTTATATTTGATACAACATTTTTGGAGATATACTCTATAGCCTTGTTATTCTGTGTACAAGAATAGAGCAAGATTGTCTAGGTTTTTCCAAAATTTAGGTGTCCAACTTGGACATTTTGAGAACTTCAGGCTTTAATATTATTCTCTTGATTCTAGCCCTAGTGAAGAGATAAGAGAAGCTGGCCCATGACAGGTATAGAGTTGTGTAGGAATAAAAAGGCCACTCTTGCCACTGAGGACTTCTATTGCATATATTAGGGCAGCAGCCAGAAGGAAGAAAGTTCTTATGTGGAGCTAGTTTAGGGTCCCACACTAGGAGATAAGGGGTCCCAGGCATGATCAGGCTAGTCCTGTACTACAGACACCTATCCTGTCTTAATGTCCCTTTTTATTGTAGTAGACAGAACCCAGGTAGGCTGCAGGAGTGAGGGCAGGTTGTACTAGGACACTAGAGGGCAGGACCAGGGAGGTGGCTATGCCCTTGGGAATCTTCCAGCTCTAGGCTTAATGTGTGTGTGTGTGTGTGTGTGTGTGTGTGTGTGTGTGTGTGTGTAGATATGTGCATTTCTATTTTTTCTTAGCTTTTGAAAGATTAAACTTTCAGTTAAAATATATCATTTCCTCCTCCCCTTTTTTGTCTCCAGCCCCTCACAAGTAACCCCTCACTTTAATAGCCTTTTAAAAAAATTATTTATAATTGGATAACTTGAGGACTATCCCTGGGAAAGACTAATTCTCCCTTTTAGCAATATGTAGTTTCCTGTAGTCTAGGAATTGGACCTCATGAGATTTTCCCTCTTCCATATTAGTATGTCTTTTGAGGTTGCGATTGTTCAGGTCTTGTTCATGCAGCCATTTCTATGAGAGACGTTTCGCAGACATCCTGGCATTCTGGCTCTTACAAACTTTTTACCCCTCTTCCTACGATCTTTCTGCCTCCTTTTTCATAGTGTTCCTTGATCAGAGGATGCAAGAGATGTGTTGTAGGTGTGTCCAGTGAGGCTGGGCCCTCCACTAACTCTTGCTTTCTGCCTTGTGTCCAGTTGTTGTTCTTCTGTGATGGTCCCTATATATTGTTACGAGAAGCCTCTTTGAAGAGGGGTTACAATTATTTATCTTTGGGTTTAAGGATATGATTTAAAATCTAGTTAGAAAATATGCTGGTGGTAGTGGATTCTCTTCTAAGATCCATGACCTCACTAACCCCAGAATATTGGCTAGCTGGGGCAGTTCTAGAGAAGCCTGCCCTGGTTGAGTGGGTGCAGGAGAGCTGGTAGGCTGACTAGTTCACTACCACCCAGGCCCAGATACAGGGCTATCAGTTGGCCTTCCCCAACATCTCCCCCATTATTGAACTGCTGGAGCTTGTTGATAAAATAGCTTGTGGCTTGGTTACTGTTTATGCTTTTTTTTTGGGGGGGGGAATTCTTTTTTAAAATTATTTATTATAATTTATTCATTTTGTATCCTGGCTGCAGCTCCCTCACTTGTCTCCTCAGACCCACTCACCCTCCCTCTTCTTCTCCTATGTTCCTTCCCTAGTCCACTGGTAGGGGAGGACCTCCTCCCCTTCTATCTGACCCTATCTTATATGGCCTGGCAAAACTGTACCCCCAAGGGGGAGGTGATCAAAGAGCTTCAGAGACAGCCCTGCTCCCCTTACTAGGGAACCCAATTGGAAATTGAGCAGCCTATGGGCTTCATCTGAGCAGAGGGTCTAGGTCCTTTCCATGCATGGTCCTTGGTTGGAGTATTGGTCTCTGCATGCTCCCTGGGCCCAGGTTTTTTGGCTCTGTAGGTTTCTTTGTGGAGCTCCTGTCCCCTCCAGGTCTTTCTATCTTCCCCTTCTTCCATAAGATTCCCTGCACTCTGCCCAAAGTTTGGCTGAGTCTCAGCATCTGCTTCAATACCCTGTTGGGTAGATTCTTTCAGAGGCTCCCTGTGGAAGGCTCCTATTCTGCTCCCTGTCTTCTATTTCCTATGTCTATTCTGTTTGCCCTTCTGAATGAGGTTTCAGCCTCTTCCCTAAGGTCCTCCTTGTTGTTTAGCTTCTTTAGGACCATAGATTTTAGTATGATTATCCTATATTATATGCTAATATCCACTTAAAAGTGAGTATATACCATGTGTGTCTTCCTGCTTCTGGGATACCTCACTCAGGATGATCTTTTCTAGATCCCACTATTTGCCTGCAAATTTCATGATTTCCTTGTTTTTAGTTGCTGAGTAGTATTCCATTGTGTAAATGTACCACACTTTCTGTGTCCATTCCTCCATTGAGGGACATCTGGGTTGTTAACAGATTCTGGCTTTTATGAATAAAGCTGCTACAAACATGGTTGAGCTATAGTAGTGTTTATTTTACAAATTTGAGTGCCTTTGTGTTTGGTGCATAGATGTTAAGAATTGCAGTGACCTCTTTGTGGATTTTTCCTTTGATAAATAAGTAATTTCCTTTCCTATCTCTTAAAGTTAGTTTTGGTTTGAAGTCTATTTTTTTTTCGACTTTAAAGTGGCTATACCAGCTTGGTTGTCCATTTGCTTGGAATATCTTTTCAATTGTTTTACTCTGAGGTAATGACTATAAACTGCATTTCTTGAATGCAGTAAAAAGATATATCCTGATTTTGTATCCATTTTGTTACTCTGTGTCTTTTTTATTAGGAAATAGAGACCATTGATGTTAAAATACATCAATGAGTGGGCTTTGTTGATTGCTGTTGTTTTATTGTTGTGGTAGTGGTGGTGGTATGCTGGGGGGGGTGTCTGTGTCTGTATGTGTCTGTGTGTTTCCCCCCATCATTTGCTGATCTGGTATTCCTGGTTTTTTTTTGGGGGGGGGATGTAGTTAATCTTTTTAGGCTGTAGTTTACCTCCTATTCACCTTTTATAGGTCTGGATTTGTAGATACATTGTTGCTTAAATTTAGTTTTATCATAGAATGCCTTAGTTTCTCCATTTATGGTTATTAATTGTTTTGCTGGGTATATAAGACTAGCCTGGCAGCTATAGAAAATCTTTCCAGGCCCTTCTGGCTTTTAGAGTCTACATTGATAAGTCAGGTGTTATTCTAATAGGTCTGCCTTTATAAGTTACGTGGTCTTTTCCTTTTAATATTATTTCTGTTTTCTATACGTTTAGTGTTTTGTCTAGTTTGTGCTGAGGAGACTTTCTGGTTCAGTCTATTTGGTGTTTTGTATGTTTGTTGTTACCTGATAGGCATCTCCTTCTTTAGGTTAGTACAAAATTCTTCTTTGATTTTGTTGAAAACATTTTCTGTGCCTTTTTGAGCTGGGTTTCTTCCCCTTTCTCTATTCCTATTATTCTTAGATTTTATCTTTTCATAGTTTCTGGATTTCCTGGATGTTTTGTGCCTGGACTTTTTTTTAATTTTTGTATTTAACATTTTCTTTTATAAAAACACCCATTTTTTTTCTATCATTTTCTCAATACCTAGAGTCTCTCTTCCACCTTATATTGTTGGTGAGATGTTGTTGATTATTAATATTTAATATTGATTTATCTTTTAGTTAAACAGTGGTTATTTCTATCCAGCTGTATACCCAAATCACCACATAGAGACTAGGATTCATTTAATTAACCTAGAGTATACTGCTGGGCTGTAATAGTTACTCCATCCTAAACCTCCAAGCCCGCATAGTTTCCTGCCATTCAGATTTCCCACATTATACTTGCTTTTAGTCATATCTTAGGTCCCATTCATCTCTCCTTGTGGTTCTAAGTCCTGTCCTGCCAATATCTCCTCTCCCTCTCCCTCCCACTCACTTCTTTCTCCTCCCCTCTGAACCAGGATGTCCCACCCTATTCTCTCCATTGCTCAGCATTGGCTGGTTGTTTTATTGACAATACAGAGAACAAATGGTGGCATGTTTACACAAACTTGAGACAGGTGATGCTTAGAATAAACATCACAATGCAATGTCTGGATTGAAACCAGATAGTGTAGTAGAGAAATCAGCATTTGAATGAACACGGGTAAATTGTAGACATTCCACAAGAACATAATACCAACAGTGAGGTTTGCTTCTGAGTTTCCTGTTTGAGTTCCTAAATTTTTCATTTCCAGATTTCCCCTTTTTTTTTTTAAATTCTAATTCCACTTTCTTGTCTTGTACTGTTTTATTCATTTCCTTCAACTGTTTCTTTGTGTTTTAGTAGATTTCTTTAGGAGATTTATTCATTCCTTCTTTAAGGATCTCTATCATTCATAAAGTCTAATTTAAGGTCTCTCTTGTGCTTCAGCTATGTTGAAATATTTAAGGCCTGCTGAGGTAGGATTGCTGGGCTCTAACGGAGACCTATTGTCCTGGCTGTTATTGATTGTGCTTTTATGTTGGCATCTAGGCATCAAGGTTTGGGAAGGTTGTAATTCTAGGTACTGATATCTTGTCTTGTTTTGTTATCTGGTTGTATTTTTTCTTCCTTGCTTTCTCTTTCCCTCTCTTTCTAGGAGAGTGACTGCTGTATGTTACCTTGAAAGGAATTTCTCCTAAGATCCTGATATTGTGTGGTCACTGGGAATTCCATGTAAAATGTGTTTGTAGGTATTGGGAACTGACACTGAGGAATGAGGATGGCCTGGAAGGGGTGTGGCTGAGTGGGTTCACATGAGGGAGGAAAGAGAATGTTCCACCAGGATCTACTTAGTCCCCTGGGAATAGGGGCAGCAGCAACAGATGATCTGCAACAGAGCTGGGGATGAGTCTGGGGATTAGGCTTGGAGGAATTGAGGGAGAAGTGAAGATCTGAAGTTGTCTACAGATTTCTCTGGCTGGTGTGGCCTGTGGAAATGCCTGCTGAATTCTGTGCCTACGATAAAGCAAATGGGGGAGAGATGTTTGGAGAGGGAGACCTGTGTTATTGAGTGTGGTTGGGGTGGATGTGGCAGCTGATGGTTTTCTATAGAGGTGGGGATGAAACTGATGGATTGATTTGGGAAGACTAAGAAGTGTAGATCTACAGTTGGACTGCCTGCTACCCTGGCTGTGGACTGTTTGTACTTTTATAATAACCGATTTAAAGGTAAGGGTAGACATACAATAAAGAAAATTAGCTTCAAGAAGTTAGATAGCATGTGACTCTGTTTGTCTATCCCTCAAAAACAAACAAGCAAACAAACAACACCTGTAAGAATGAAGAGCAGATAAGTGATTAACATGAGGACTAGATTAGTATATGTAGTAGGCGTAAGTACAGAGCAGTAACGATGAGGGGATTATTTCCAGCTTGAGGGTATTTTATAATTTTGAAAGTCTTGTGTGTCTTGGTAGAGGTTAAACATGATAAAATTGCATTCAGCTGACTAAATCAACACATTCATACATGTAAAAATAATGGTGAAAACTGAAAAAGGTTTCTATGCTAGTTAATAATAGTATACAAATGTCAAATTTCCCTAATTTTCCCTTTAATATTACAATAAAATATATGTCACAACTGGAAAGCAGAGTGAATTCTATAGGTCTTTTTCAACATTCTGTGTGTTTATTTCAGTATTAAAGTTATATTGTTATCAGTTTTTTTTCTCTCATAGGTTGTATTGTATATATTCTAAGAAATGACCAGGTTCTTAAAGAAAAACTCAAAGATATTCTACTATGTCTAATAGAAATTAAGCAATTCTAAATTTTAGGTTTGTTATGGATTTTCAGGGTTATTTTACATATGGATTGAGGCTTGTATTAAAATCATTTTTCCTTTATACTTGTTTAATTTTTTAATACTATAGTGGAGATATGTATTTCTCTATTTATTGCTTTTGTACCATTATCTTAAAACAAATTTTCATACATGAGGATCTATTTCTGTTTTCTTTTTTCCCTGATCAGTTTATCTATTTTATAACAGTACAACATTATTTTGATTGTTATACCTTCATAGCAATCTCTAAAGTTCCCCATGTATTTTATCTCCATGAAAGCAACTAAAGTCAGTGTACATGGATGGGATAAGAGAAGAATAGATTAAACTTTGAAGGAGAATTGAGACTTGAACTTTTATGATAAATAAATATAGTATTTTTCTGATCCCATGTATGAAGAAAAAGTTGGGCTATAGGTGTTGACTAAAGTGCTAAAGTCTGTTTTGTTTTATTTTTATATTTTGAGGTTGGGTCTCACTGTATAGCTTTGGATTTCCTGGAATTCACTATCTAGACTAGACTGGCCTCAAACTTATCACAGACTTAATACTTAGAGCTCTGCCTACTTTTGCCTCTTGAGTATTGGGATTAAAAGTGTTGAAATCTGAGGGGAAACTTTTTAGTGTTATGTAGGCCTCCTGAGCTGCTGTGATTTTGAAATACCAGAAACTACAAAAAGAAGAACGGTTGTGGGGCTTATAACAAATCCGGAGCAAACAGCCAAAGGAGGAAAAAAAAAAAGCCACTGCTCTTGGTATTAACACGATCTCTGTACATTATGTTATTTGCTGTTCCCCAAATTTGTAGCCATTTTATGGCTGTTACTTTCATTGTTGACATATGCATATGAGATAGTTTGATTAATGTTTTGGTGTGAGAAAATTTTGCATTCAACTGATGGATCTTAATAAGTTTTTTCTTCATTTAAACTATTGGATAAGCCTGTGAATTTATTTTGTGTGATATACAGAGTTCACCATAAGGGTTTGCGCTTGAGCTTGTTTAATGAATGGTTCAGATAAGTGAAAAACTGATGGTGTCCACTGGGTGGCAGCCATCTACTAGGTCCAAGGACAAATCTGAAGACTAAGCTGGTTTTAGGCTCATCAGCACAATTTGCTGATTTGGAAGCTGGTCTTCTTTACCAGGAGTTAGCTGACAGCCTTTGTGCCCATCTGTCTGAATGTTTATTTTGTCGGTTTGAGCTCAAAATGATATTTTTATTTTTAAAAAGTCCAGTGCATTTAGAACCCCTGCACAGATGTAGTCCATAGCATCCAAGTGGGCTTCTTAGTAATGGGAACAGGGACTGTCTCTGACATGAACTCAGTGGCTGGCTCTTTGATCACCTCCCCCTAAAGGGGGAACAGCTTTGCCTGGCCACAGAGGAGGACAATGCAGCCAGTCCTGATGAGACCTGATAAGCTAAGGTCA
This sequence comes from Psammomys obesus, assembly GCF_907164565.1. Taxonomy (NCBI): domain Eukaryota; kingdom Metazoa; phylum Chordata; class Mammalia; order Rodentia; family Muridae; genus Psammomys; species Psammomys obesus. The sequence continues at coordinate 2,805,674 of NW_026596166.1, read as the reverse complement.
GATGGAAGGGGAGGAGGACCTCCCCTATCAGTGGATTTGGAGATGGGCATGGGAGGAGATGAGGGAGGGGGCTACAGCTGGGATACAAAGTGAATAAACTGTAATTAATAAAAAAATTAATAAAAAAAAGGAAAGGAAAAAAAAACCAAAAAGTCCAATGCAAAGTGGTCAGCCTGGAAGCTCTGTGTATATACATTTATTTATATACAAACAACAAAAGCAGACTCAGTAGATTATATTTGTACATATATATATGTACATATACATATGTATATATGTACATATACATACATTTTAATATATGTAACAATAATAACCATAAAGAAGCTATCAACTTGAAAGTAGGAGCGAGGCATAGAGAGATTGAAAGGGGAGTGATTTGTGGGTGGCTAGAAGGGAAAATGATATAATTCTGTTTCAGTTAAAAATATTCTTTTAAAAAGTATCAGGTTGGGAGGGATGAGAGAATATGCAATAATATGTCTGTCCTTTCCAGAAAAAAAATGCTTGCCAGCTCCTGCCTTAGGAAAACTTTCCCAATGATTTCAGTATTTTATATTCTCCTTTAGTTTAGGATATGGATAATAATGAAGTGAGAATACCACATTTACAGACACAACCTTGATGTGGCTGCAAGCTATGAAGACATAAGACTTCTGAGAAGTACTGAGCCAATCGTATTGATTCTAGAGCTTGTTTTCTGATGAGACTGATTATACTCGAGCTAATAATCAAGTTTGTATTGCCCTAGTTATTATTATAAAAATATTCATTGAAGAACAAAAAATCAACAGGAGTGCTAATGCTATTTACATTTGAGGTAAAGTGTTAGGAAAAAAGTAACTGGTATTTTGAATCTGTATTATTTTTAAAGAAAACTAGTAAGAAAATGTGTATTAATTGAGGTTTTCTTTATGTCTATGATTATACTACTTAATTTTTATTTTTATTTTTTATATTTTTTGGTTTGTTACAGGTAGTTAATGAAGATGAAGGCAGTATATTTACTTGTTTGGTTTTGGTTTTGTTGGGTTTTTTTGGGAGGGGTAGCCCTATTTACTTGTTTGGTTTTGGTTTTGTTGGTTTTTTTTGGGAGGGGTAGCCCTTTTTTTTTTTTTGTCCTATCCCAAGGCTAAATTTCAAAATTTGTGGTTAAGGTGTTCATTTGTAGACTTAGTGATAGATAAATCAATTTGATATATTGAAATTAAATTTAGCTAGTATATTAGCGATATTGTTTTCGAAGATTAGTAACATAGTGTAGGAAAAAGAATGGAATCTCACAAATTAGGAAAAGAGTGTAGTTACAAGTAAATTTTTAGTTTTTTATTACTAGATCTATGCCTTAATGGAAATACTATTTTTTAAAAAAAACTAGTTTAATTTTATTTTATGTGCATTAATGTCAAAGAGTCAGATCCTTTGGAATTGGCATTACAGATAGTTGTGATCTGCCGTGTGGGTCCTGGGAATTGAACCTGGGTCCTTTGGAAGAGTAGACACTGAGCCATCTCTCCAGAACTGAAATACTCATATTTGAATGTTGAGATCATTATGATTTATGTTTGACATAGAATCTTCTTTGTAGGAATAGGGAAACATGCCAACATAGAAAGTTTACCAAGTATTATTCTAATGAATATCCAGGGAAACAACCACTGAACAAAATAAGTAAAATATTATAGCTAACCTTCTACCTTCAAACAGCTAACTTTAATTGTCAACACAACCTAGAATCTCTTGGGAAATGAATATCAATGAGGGATTGTCTAGGTTGCCTACATTGCTTTGTCCTATGGTTATGCCTCTGGTTAATTATCTCTCCTTAACTGATAAAAGACGATGCAGCCTACTGTGGGTAGCACATTCCCTAGTCAAGGGGTAGTGATCTGTCTAAGATTTGAGAAACTGAGCTGAGGACAAGCCTACCCTTGATAGTGGAAAGGAATGTTTCTAGCTACTTCAGGGTACCCCCACTGTGATTTCCTGCCGTGATGGACTGTATTCTGAAACTCTACGCTAATATAAGCCATTTCTCCCTTATGTTGCTTTTTGTCAGAGTATTTTATCACATTGACAGAAATGAAGTTAGAACATCATTCATCATATTTTCCTTTATTCCAAAGTTGGTGTTTTTCTTTTCCATTTTTATTTATTATACTTTTGCACTTTAACTTACACTTACAAAACATTTAGTCTTATTTTGCCTTTTAAGTTATGTTTGACACTAAATAGACTCAGCAGATTGTATTTATGTTTTTATGTAGCAGTAGCAATTAAAGACAGGAAATTGGAAAGGGAGCTGAGTAAAGAGGGACATAGGAGGAGTTGGAGGAGGAAATGGATTGGGGGAAGGGGAATGATAATGTGATTATACTGTAATTTTAAAAAGAAAAAAATAAAATATTGTATATTTGAATATTTTTATACTGAATTCTGTTTCTATCAACATTGTTTATTCATATTGATAGATCTAATTATTCATTTAAACTCCCACCAAGTATTTAATTGCATTAATATGTAGTTATTTGATTTTTAACATAATTTTATTTATTACAATTTATTCACTTTGTATCCCAGCTGTAGCCCCACCCTCATTCCCTCCAATCCCACCCTCCCCCAATCTTCCCATGCCCCTCCCCTACCCCACTGATAGGGAAGCTTCTCCTCCCCTTCTGTCTGACCCTAGCCTATCAGGTCTCATCAGGACTGGCTGCATTGTCTTCCTCTGTGGCCTGGTAAAGTTGCTCTCCCCCTCAGAGAGAGGTGATCCAAGAGCCAGCCACTGAGTTCATTTCAGAGACAGCCCCTGCTCCCTTTTCTAGGGAACCCACTTGGAGAATGAACTGCCATGGGTTACATCTGTGCAGGGGTTCTGTGTTATCTCCATGAATGGTCCTTGGTTGGAGTATTAGCCTCAGAAAAGACCCAGATTTCTTGGTTCTGTTGTTCTTGTGGAGCCCCAGACCCTTCCAGATCATTCTATCTCCTGCTTCTTTCATAAGATTCCCTGCACTCTGCCCAAAGTTTGGCTATGAGTCTCAGCATCTGCTTTTTTTGGTTAAATTCTTTTTTAATTTTATTTTTATTAATTACAGTTTATTCACTTTGTATCCCCCCTGTAGCTCCTCCTCTCCCAATCTTACCCTCCCTCCCCCTTCTCCACCCGTGCTCCTCCCCACTCTTTGATAGGGGAGGACTTTCGCTCCTTCCTTCTTGTAGAGTCTTTCAGAGGCCCTCTGTGGTAGGGTCCTGTCTTGTTCCTTATTTTCACTTTTTTCCAATGTCTATCCTATTTGGCTTTCTGAATGAAGATTGAGCATCTTACCAAAGTCCTCCTTGCTTCTTTAGGTGTACAGATTTTAATATGATTATCCTATGTTATATACTAATATCCACTTATAAATGAGTATATACCATGTGTGTCTTTCTGCTTCTGAGATACCTCACTCAGGATGGTCTTTTCTAGTTCCCACCCTTTGCCTGCAAATTTCATGATTTCCATGTTTTTAATTGCTGAGTAGTATTCTATTGTGTAACTATGCCACAATTTCTGTATCCATTCCTCTGTTGAGGGACATGTGGGTTGTTTCCAGATTCTGGCGATTACGAATAAAGCTGCTAAGAACATGGTTGAGCAAATGTCCTTGTATACTTGAGCATCTTTTGGATATATGCCTAGGAGTGGTATAGCTGGACCTTGAGGTAACACTATTCCTAATTGTCTGAGAAAGAGCCAGATTGATTTCCAAACTGGTTGTACAAGTTTACATTCCCATCAGCAATGAAGGAGGGTTCCTCTTTCTCCACAGCCACTCCAACATGTGCTGTCACTTGAGTTTTTGATCTTAGCCATTCTGATGGGTGTAAGGTGAAATCTCAGGGTTGTTTTGATTTGCATTTCCCTGATGACTAAGAATGTTAAGCATTTCTTTAAGTGTTTCTCTGCCATCCGATATTCTTCTACTGAGAATTCTCTGTTTTGCTCTGTACCCCAGTTTTTAAATTGGATTACTTGATTTTTTGCTTTTTAGTTTCTTTAGTTCTTTATATATTCTGGATATTAGCCCTCTGTCAGATACAGGGTTGGTGAAGATCTTTTCTCAATCCATAGGCTGTCGTTGTGTTCTGACTAAAGTGTCCTCTGCTTTACAGAACTTTTCAGTTTCATGAGGTCCCATTTTGTTGCTCTTAGAGCCTGAGCTGTTGGTGTTCTGTTCAAGAATTTGTCTCCTGTGCCAATGAGCTCAAGGTTCTTCCCTACTTTTTCTTCTAACAGATTTAGTTTTATGTTGAGGTCTTTGATCCAGTTGGAACTTAGTTTTGTGCAGGGTGATAAGTATGGATCTATTTGCATTTTTCTATATGTAGATATCTAGTTAGACCAGTACCATTTATTAAAGATGTTGTCTTTTTTCGTTGTATGGTTTTGGCATCTTTGTCAAAGATCAAGTGTCCATAAGTGTGTGGGTATATTTCTGGGTCTTCTGTTTGATTCCATTGATCCACCAGCCTGTTTCTATGCTGGTACCATGCAGTTGTGTTGCTTCAATGAGATGTTTCAAATTTCTTCTTGAAGACACTTAGTGCTTTCATTGTGTCCCATAAGTTTTGGACACATAAAATATTTGTGCCTTCATTTTCATTGATAGGAAGTGTTTAAATTTCTTTCTTTATTTCTTCCCTGACCCAGCTGTCAGTGAGTGGCAAGTTGTTCATTTTCCATGTGTGTGTAGGCTTTTTGCTATATCTGTTGTTGTTGAGGTCCAGCTTTAGTCCTTGGTTGTCAGATAGGATACAGGGGATTATTTCAGTCTTCTTGTATCTGTTTAGGCTTGCTTTGTGACCAACTATATGGTCTATTTTGGAGAAGGTTCTATGCAGTGCTGAGAAGAAGGTGAATTCTTTTGTGTTTGGATGAAAGGTTCTGTAGATGTCTGTTAGGTCCATTTGATTCATGACCTCTATTAGAGATATTGTTTCTTTAATTTCTGTTTTGACCTGTCCTTTGTTGAGAGTGGGGTGTTGAAGTCTCCCACAATTAATGTGTTGGGATCTACATGTTGTTTAAGTTTTATTAATGTTTCTTTTACAAATGTGGGTGCCCTTGTATTTGGAGTATAGATGTTCAGGATTGTGATGTCTTCTTGGTGGAAGTTTCCTTTGATGAATATGAAGTGACCTTCTCCATCTCTTTTGATTAATTTTGGTTGAAAATCTATTTTATTATATATTAGAATGGCTACTCCTGCTTGCTTCTTGGGTCCATTTGCTTGGAAAACTGTCTACTAGCCCTTTACTCTCAGACAATCTCTATCTTTGTGATTTAGGTGTATTACTTGTATGCAACAGATTGTTGGTTCTGCTCTGGCGGCTGGGAGCCTTTATTAGTAACCGGGGAACTTTTCCCGGGTGGGGGTCATTTGGCTGTGTGCCCTGAGGTCAGACCTCCTGTTTCTCTCACAGTGGGGTTTCCTCCTGACAGGGAAACCCAGTCTCTGGTGCCCTGGGGCCCACAGTTCTGTCTAGGACAGTGAGTTTGGTGGGCAGGCAGGTCTCTGGCGGCTCGGCGCTCACTGGATCCCAGGACCTTTTTCAGGGGTTGTTTGGGTGACCTGAGGTCTGTCCAGATTGCTTCCTTCACCGTGTTTTTTTTTTTTTTTCTCGACTGGAAATCCCAGTCCCTTGGGTTTTGAGCCCACAGTTCAGTCTGGGATGATAATCAGAGCACGCAGATGTGTGGCTCTGAGTTGGGGATCCAGGAACTCTTCCTGGGTTTAGCTGGGTGACCTGTGTATGGACCTCATTTCTTCCCACACTGTGGGAAACACAGTTGCTGGTGTTCTAGGGCCCAGAGTTCGGTCTGTTGGTCGCTGTGCAATCCCTACTGGACTGTTCGTCAGGCATATTGTCCTCTCAGCGCTGCCATCTTGGATCTCCCATTTGATTTTTTTAAAGATAGTTTTTACTGTAGCTTAGGCTGAGCTAGTAGTTGCTGTGTATATAACATTAAATGGCCTTGAATTCCAGCCCTTCTGCCTCCTGCTTCCTTCTCTTTGTGTTATAATTATATATGCCACTACAGCCTTCATTCAGAGTAATTAATTGAGTGCACTATTGTTAGTCAATTCTAAATTTTATACCAATGTAAACAGTTCTTCAAAGAGTTATGTATATGTAAAGGTTTTCTTGGGGTATATATTTACTTAATCCATTGTTGGCAAACAGACTTTTATTTTTAGTTTTACTAGCTTTTAATATTATTCTCCAAGGTAGTTATATTACTTTATATCCTCAACGACAATGCTTTGAAATTTTAATAAAACTTAACATATTGGAATTAAAGTATTAACAATGTGATATGTATTATTTTCATATTGGCAGAGTTTTGATATTTATAAATATTTTTTTAAATGAAACTTTAGTTCTTCTTCTATTTTTTCTCTAGTGGTGGTGTGCTTCTAATTATTGGCATTTTTTCCTGTTGGTTTATAGTTTTATTATAGGATCCCTATAATTGCCTTTTGGTATACCTCTTCCTAATAAAAAGCTCATTTGGTTAGGCTTATCTTGTGCTGAGCAACCAAATAAAAATTAATGTTTTCATTATTATCTAGCTTTCTGCCCAAAATGTCATTTTCTCCTAGAGTGAAGTTTGAAGTCTAGGTGATAACAGAAAAGTGATGTAGTGAGAAAATAACAGTAAAAGATCTAAAGCATATTACTATCAATTATCACGACACATACAGTAAGACAAACAGCATATCACAGATCTTAACATTTAGTTCTGTTTTTGCAGAATAATTTTATTCCATCTTTCTGTGTCCTGTTTTTAACTAATTTGAAATAATTTTCTTTGCTTTCCTGTGTAAGTGTCTTAATCAATCTCTGAGAAAATTAAGTAACATTATTTACCCATGTTGATTTATTCCTGGATACTAACTGTGACATTTCAGGTTCCTTTTTTTTTTTTAAACATATCAAGAGAGTTAAACAGTGATGGGGATTAGAGGAAAACATAGTTTTCTTCCAGAGGAAGGGTAGATGATACTAGAAATGGAGAAGAGAAGAAATGAGTGAGATTTGATGCATTTTTTATGTAAGATATTCTAAACAGACTTGAATATTTTCTTGAGTTATGTTTCTTTCTGTATTATTCATTGACTCCATAGAGTTTGAAGTGTTTGTAAATAGGGAGTTCAGTAGGAGAAAAGTGGATAATTGTTCTGATGTGTGCATGTTCATTGTAGACCCATCATGAGACATAAAGAATCTGCTTATGCTTCGTGACATAAAAAGTGAAAGCTCTAAAGGGGCTGAAGAAAGAAACTTAGTTAGTGGAGTAACCCCTGCCTTCAGCGCAACAAAAAGTGGACAAGTGCACTCGCACACCTGCTATCATCACTCCTTGTTTTCACGTTGCTTTCTGATTTACATGCGTTAAAAAGCTATGTCCCAATTTGTCCCAATTAATTGTAACCTTGGAAATCATGAGATGAAGTAAATCTTCCTTTAAGTTTTTCAGTTGAGTATTTTGTCAGAACAATGAAAACAGTAGCTGATACAATAATATGATTCAAATAATATAATATCTTCATCTCTCTGATACAATGCTATCCTATGTTTGCAGACGACAATATTCAAAAGTGAAGTAAAATGTGAATATTTTTATATTTAATGTTTAGTATATAACGTAATACTTAATTTTATCCCTATATGTAATAATTTATAAGACCCAAGATTTGCCATCGGAGAGATTTTATATAAAAGATTAATTAGTATTAATTTTATTTATGTTTGGATAGGTTAACTTTAGTGCTTTATTAGTGATTAGACAAACACCTCTTAGGGGATAAGATTAAAAGTAGGGCTCTCCAACAGAACCAAAATATCTGAGCACAGGGGTCTTTCCTGAGACTGATACTTCAACGAAGGACCAAGCATGGAGATAACCTAGGACCCCTGCACAGATGTAGCCCATGGCAGTTCAGTGTCCAAGTGGGTTCCATAATAATAGGAACGGGACTGTCTCTGACATGAACTGATTGGCCTACTCTTTGATCACCTTCCCCTGGGGGGGAGCAGCCTTACCAGGCCACAGAAGAAGACAATGCAGCCACTCCTGATGAGACCTAATTGACTAGGATCAGAAGGAAGGAAAAGAAGACTTCTCCTATCAGTGGACTTGGGGAGGGGCATGCGTGTACAGGAGGGAGGAAGGGAAGGATTGGGACAGGAGGAAGGAGGGAACCACAGGGGCAATACAAAGTGAATAAAGTGTATTTAATAAAGAATTAAAAAAAAAAAAAAGAGTAGGGCTCTCTCCTCTAGCCCAGCAAGATGCCCAAAGGAAAGAAGGCCAAGGGGAACAAGCTGGCCTTGCTCCCACCTCCCCCCGTCTTGAAGAAACAGGAGTCCAAAAAGGTGGTCAGTCCTTTGTTTGAAGGATTTCTGCACTGGGCAGGACATCCTGCCCAAAAGAGATCTCACGAGCTTCTTCAAATGGCCTGCTACATTAGGCTGCAGAGGCAAAGGGCCATCCTCAGTAAGCAGCTCAAAGTACCCCCTGCTATTAACCAGTTCATCCAGGCCCGGGATGGCAAACAGCTACCCAGCTGCTTAAGCTTGCCCACAAGTACAGGCCAGAGACAAATCAGGAGAAGAAGCAGAAGCTGCTGGCCGTGCTGAGAAGAAAGCTGCTGGGAAAGGGGAAGTCCCAACTAAGAGAGCACCTGTCCTTCCAGCAGGGGTCAACACAGTCACCACCTTGGCGGAGAACAAGAAGGCTCAGCTGGTGATGGTTGCCCATGATGTCGACCCCATTGAGCTGGTGGTTTTTCTACCTGCTCTGTGTTGAAAGATGGGGTCCTCTACTGCATCATCACGGAGAGGCAAGGCTGGGGCGGCTGGTCCACAGGAAGACTTGCACCACGTCGCCTTCACACAGGTTAACTCAGAAGACAAGGGTGCTCTGGCTAAGCTGGTGGAGGCTATTAGGACCAATTATAACGACAGATAGGACGACGAGATGTGCTGCCACTGGGGAGGCAATGTCCTGGGTCCTAAATCTGTGGCTCAAATTGCCAACTGGAAAAGGCAAAGACTACAGAACTCAACACTAAACTGGATTAAATGTACACTGCTAAGTTTTCTGTATGTAAATATAATTACAAAATTATATAAAAAATGATTAAAAGTAGGAATTTACTAAGGTATTAGGGATGACACCAACTGGAGGAAGGCATTAGCGATAAAGGATATAAAACACTAAGGTGTGATTCTCAACCTTCTTAATGCTGCAGCCCTTTAATACAGTTTCTCATGCTGTGGTGACCCCAATCATAAAATTATTTTCATTGCTACTTCATAACTGTAATTTTGCTACTGTTATGAATTTGCTACTGCTGTGAATTGTAATGTAAATATCTGTTTCCTAGTGGTTCTAGGTGACCCACCTGAAAGGGTCATTCAACCACCAAAGGGGTTGTGAATTTTATACAATACCATTTTATACCATAAAGTTTCAAAGGATGCTGCCTGTTGTGTTTAGGGTTCAGTTTACTCGGAGACTGTATTTAATATAGAATGAAGATCTACGGGTTTAGAATTTGCTCTTGAATAGAACAGAGCATCTATTGGAAAATAAGCATTTCTGCCTAGAACCATTAAAAAAAAGTCACCATTCTGCAACAGAGTTTACTTTAGAACAGATTTCAAGTCTCAATTGCAAATTGTAGAGGTTCATTCTTTCTCTGTTTTGTCCTGATCATATTGAATTACATTAAATATTCCAGCTAAGTCACTATGTGTCAGAATATGTAAGACCAAATAAAACAACCTGATTATATGCTTCATGCAAGAGATATCTCTTAAATGTAAAGACTGAGGGGGAGGATAGAGGAAAAAAATACCATGCAAACACTTAAATGAAAGCTGGTAAAGCTATACTAATGTTCAACAAAGCAGCCTTTAAATTAAAGACCAGATATGAAAGTCAAGGTACCAGGAATTTTTCACAGCCAAATGTATATCTCATAGTAGGAATGTTTTAAAATGTGTAAAATAAACATTTGTATAAACAGAAGCTAACAGAACAATTTTCTAATCACATTGGTGGAATTTATGATACATCTATTAGTACCTGATATAGTGCATAGATGACCCATAAAACAGATGGGAGAATAGAAAGTCAACAGCAAAAATGATGCATGAGTTAACTGACAATGAAAGGACCTTTTCTTTTGTGCAAGGATTGTTCTTTTAAATTTTATATGGAATATTAACCAAAATCTGACCAAGAGATCTCAGAAATGCCTGTATACTCAAGGGATTATTGACAAATGTTCTAAAGACATACATTAGAGAAAGTATAGCAATTTCAGTGAATCTTGCTGGGAAAACTGGATAGTCATATGCAGAAGCCTGAAACTTGACCACTATCTTTCACCTGTACAAAAGCCTAGCAAGGTGGATTAAAGTCTACATATAAGACTTGAAATGATGGAATTTTTGGAAGAAAATAGGGAAAACACTTTAAGATATTTGTATAGGCAATGATTTCCTGGTTAGGACACCCACCCCCTGCAAATTACAAGAAACAATAGCAAAAATTGGCAGATGGAATACTGTCAGGCTAGTTTATTTGACACAAACTAGAATCATTTGGAAAAAGGGAACCTACTTGAAAAAAAAAAGTGCTTCTACCAGATTGGTCTGTGGGCAAGCCTGTAGCTCACTTTCCTGATTAATTTCATATGTGGGAGGGGCTAGCTCACTGTGGGCAGTCCTTTACCTGGGCTGGTGGTCCTCACTGTTATAAGAAAGCAGGCTGAGCAAGCCAGTAAGGAGGTTCATGGTCTGTGCATCAGCTCTATCCTTTAGGCCTCTGCCCTCATGTCTCTGTGCTGTACTGTGCTGTGGAACTATAAGCTGAAGCAAACCCTTTCCTCCCCAAATTGTTTTTTATCATGGTGTTTTGTCACAGCAGTGGAAACCCTAAAGCAGTTGTAAAATGCTTTCTGTACATGAGTGCGAACCTGCATTTTTATCCCCAAGCAATCACTTAAAAAGCAAGGCCTGGTTACTTTGGCCTGTATCCCAGCTTCTTGGAGGGAGAGACAAGTGTTTGCCCACTAGTCTAGCTGAACTAGGGAGCTCCAAATTTAGTGGAGGCCTTTCTCAAAAAGCAAGAGGGAAGCCTGTCATATGATGCACACCTTTAATACTAGCATTTGGGAACAAAGGCAGGAGGATCTCTGGATATGAGGCTGGCTTAGTCTATAGATTTTTCTTCTTCTAGTCTTTCCTTCTGGCATGCACATTTTAAGAGCTATGCTGATTTTTATTTTCTCAAATAATCTTTTTTGCTCCTTAGTGTGTATAAATGGGAAATACAAACATCAGCACACTGAAATTACCTAATAAGGTATTCCCATTCTACTAGTTGAGCTTATACATTTATTTTCATTTATCTCTGCTATTTCAAACAAATGTGATGGCAGGGTTAGCAGTATTGTTTATCTCCTTTTTTTAGGTGTTGTGTGTAGGCATAAGGTTATGGTGTAATTCAAATGCTGATTCCTGTATCTCCACTTGCTGAGCTAGCTCTCTCTTCTGGTCCTTCCTGAACATCTTCCCCTGGTTGAATCCCCTAATTCCTTTTCTAACCCCTTATCCCCTGGCTGGCAAGAAGCCTGGCCATATCAGGGAACCATTGGAAAGCAGATTTATGCAACATTAAAACAGGAGATTCTCAGAACAAGGCTTGCAACCAGATATGGAGGATACAGAAATCAGCATTTGAATTACACAATAACCTAATGCCTACAGTTGTGGGATCAGGGAATTGCTATTATATATTAGTAAATTAATCCTCTAGAAGTAAGAACAAGATTTCTACATTTTAATTTCTTTATGTTTTTTTATTTATATGTCAGTATATTTTAATTAGCTGCTTGTCATTGAAATATTGGCTTTGTTTTGACTATTAACAATTTCTCAATTTAGCAGGCAAAAAATTGAATGCTGATGTTTAGGAAAGAAATATAAAGAATACATTTCATTTAAAATTACTTTTGGCCAGCACTAGCTGTAGTGAAGTATAAACAAAAAAATTAATTTTCTTTTCTTTTCCCTTTTCTTGTTTAGTGAGTGATAGCTGCTTCAGGAATCTTGCAGAAGATCGCAGTGGGATAAATCTAAAAGATCTTGTCCAAGATCCTTCTTTGTGAGTATTTGGTTTTTATCACTAAGTATAATTTAAAACTATTTTTACATCAACTGAAAAATGGTTTTAACAGCTGATATTTAACTTTTTTCTGATAATTTGTTACACTTAGCAAAGTCTAATGGAATAATGTGTATATACACACATGAAAAACTTTAGAAAACTAGAAAAGATGGTATCATTCTAAAGATTGACTTTCACAGCACTCGTAATTGGTGACAGTAGTGTGGCAGGAGATAGTGGTAAAATTTTTTTTCTTACTAATTGACTTGTTTGGGGAGATGAGAGTAAATTAGTTTACATCAATTTTAACTTTCTTTGAACATCTTATTTGTAATAACTATTCTTAAAATTAGAAACATAAAATATTTATAATAATTAAAACTGTGCATCATAGAATGTTTGGAGTTATGTAGCTTTCAATATTTTTTATACTCATATGAATTTATTTATTACAATTTATTCACTTTTTATCTCTGCTGCAGCCCCCTCCCTGGTCTCCTCCCAGCCCCATCTACCCTTGCTCTTCTCCCCCAAGCCCCTTCCCTAGAACGCTGATAGAGGAGGACCTGTACCCCTTCTATCTGACCCTAGTCTATCAGGTCTCATCAAGGCTGGCTGCATCATCTTCCTCTGTCACCTGGCAAGGCTGCATGCCCCCCCTCCAGGGGGAAGTGAGCAAAGAGCCAGCCACTGAGTTCCTGTCAGAGAAGCCCCTGTACCCCTTACTAGGGAATCCACTTGGAAAGTGGGCTTCCTCTGAGCAGGGTGTCTAGGTCCTCTTCATAAAGGTCCTTGGTTGGAGTATCAGTCTTTGCAGGGCCCTGGCCCCAGGATTTTTGGCTCTGTTGTTCTCCTTGTGGAGTTCTTTGGAAATCAATCTGGCGCTTTCTCAGAAAATTAGGAATAGTGTTACTTCAAGATTCACCTATACCACTCCAGGCATATACCTCTTAGAGCCTGAGCTGTTGGTGTTCTATTTCTTATAAGCATACATTCTAGTATAATATCATTATTTAATAGTTTCATTAAGTTTTGGAATTTTATGCTTATTGAAAGATAGATTTAAAAAGGCAGAACCCAAAAAGACTATTTCATACTATAGATCTAATGTGATAGTTATCCTGTAATTATCAAGATATAGGTATCCTGTAATTATATATATATTTCCCACAATTTTACATCTATTTCACTATAACAAATACTAGATTGCAATTGAATGCATGAGCTATTGTTTGAATATAGTCAAAGAAGGATGCCACAGTAGAAAAGAAATATGAAAAAAATCACAAATATTGCAGGATTATTTTGTCTTGTAATTTGTAATAATGGGAATAAAATTTGATTTGTGGCAAGACTGAGATAAGGAAATATCTAATAGCATTTTTTTTTTTCTGGGTGATTTTTGTCTATCTCCATCCTGTAGGTGTTAAATGTAAAAACAATTAGGATTTGACACTCGTTTTAGCTGGTTAATGTATCTGATTGGTTGAATTACCAACTTGCATGCACACTAAGTTTCTAAGTGAACAACCACTTAAATAATTTGCCTTCTGTTTCTGATGCAGAAATTAAGATTGTAGCCTCTGCTCTATGTATAATTTGTCAATTTCTGTTGTGTTATAAGCCCTTTATAGTTTTAGTGTCTCAATATAGTGAAATGTCTTAAGTTTAGTTTGATGTTATATTTGTATTAGTACAATCTGTATGCACATAATTTTCAGTAATTTCAGAAATCGTTCTTCTCGTGATATAATTTTTTTTCAAAACTCTTTGAGTAAAGTAATGTATATTGTTTTTTATTTTTAATGCATATTGTTTTAAGTTACAAAATGTAAGCTTTTTTTCTGAAGAGATAGTTGTGATATAAGTAATTTATTTAAGCTATTGTTAGCTGCATTCTTTATAGAGTTAATTCTCTTTACTTTCCAAACAATTTTAACTTGTGGTATGGGTGAGGCAAAAAAGTCACCCCATTTGTGTTTTGAACTTCTTTCTCCTTCCTTCCTTTCTCCCTCCCTCTCTTCCTCCCTCCCTCCCTCTCTCTCTCTTTCTCTTTCTTTCTGTCATTACCAATATTAAAATACAAACAAGGCTCTAATTTTATAACCATTCATTTTAAAAATTTATTTTCCCTACTTTGCATAGTATTTCTTATTATATTCTTCAAATAAAAAAGATGTATGCTTATATAGATTATAGCTCAAATAAGAATACTAACTTGGAATGGTTAAAAAACAAAAGCAACAGCCTGCTTATACAAATATATTTGATGTTATAGATCATTGGTGATAAAGAAACACACACTAATTATTCTATATATATTTTGATATTATAAATCATGAATGATTAATAAGTATTTTGAACAAAACTAGAAAAATACTTGTGTATATATATATATATACAAGTATATATACAGAACTAGAAAAAATACTTGTATATATTCAAGTATATATACACATTTATACATATATATGCATTTCTAAATATATACTTCTTAAATATGAAAAATGGTATTTGCTTATATTTTCACAAATTTTGGAAGAAAATTTGTTCTTCTGGTATTTCTAGAACACTATCTAATCCCCCTGAGTATACTTGTCATCACACTGTAGCCTCACTGATTAAATAATATTTTGGTCCCTTGGATCATGACATTAAATATGAAGGAAAGACAGGATTGCTGCCTCGGAAGCAATCATCTCTAAATATAGACTGTGCTTACCTGCTGGTGTTAACACAGGTTGCTATGGTGAATTGAATTTCTTAAAAATGCCAGTCAGCAGAAGGTAAACAGTGGCTTCTGAAGTGGTTATTTCTTATAAAGTTGGACTGTCTCATACTACATTTTCAGAAAGGTTAAAATGTAATTAATATTTTTAATAAATTATTTATAAAATTTCAGTTTTAAAGTATCTTTAGAGTCTTTATTATATAAAATAGAAGAGGTTTGTATTATCATTTTATTTTACTGTAGACAAATTTCATTTAGTATTATTTATTTTTCTAGCAGCAATATTAAATATTACTGTGTTTTCACTTTGCTGCCCACAGTTATGTTAATTCTAAAAAAAACCTATTGCAGCTATCTTGTAAGTAACATCTCTAAATGTAAAATATATCAGTTTCACTTTTTTCCCTGCTTGATAGATTATATGCTCATTGGCCTGTAATATGTTTTTTGTAATGAAACAGTCTAATATGATACAGTACAGTTGGTGTCATGTTACGTTAAGCTACAAACCCCAAAACACAATTGGGGTTTTTAAAAAGACATTTTCCCCACCTGCATTCCTGAGAGTAACTGGTTAACTTCTCATTAGGTTATTCTTTTAGAATTCAACCGGAAAGCACTAGTGATGCCTAAATTCTTTAGTAACTAGGGTTAGCAGATATTCCTCCTGTGATCAAGAAATATACTATCAAAGATACATAATATCTTAAGGGTTTAGCATAAGTCATATAAGAAGGTAAAAGCAATTAGTGAAGTAAAGGTGTGAGATAAGAAAGGGATTTAGTAAGCTTTCTTGTACCCATCTCTTTACAGACAGGACAAATTGTACTGCTTTTTATGCATTCAACAACATTCACAAGCACTAAGGAAGCCAGGTGAGAGACCATAGTGCCGGCTCTTGGTATGACAATCCAAAAAGACTGAAGACAGCATAAAGGAAAGAGTTGCCCATGTCACTTCTTTTTCCAACACTCAACAGTCCAACACACAGAGAGAAATCTTATGCTTGGGAGAGGGAAAGATAATTAAGTACAGGTTTTAGACTTGAAACACAGTGGAAGGCCTTGTCACCTTGAAACCTGTTGTTTAGCAAAGGCCCACAATCCCTGCTATTGCCAAGCAAATGCTTGTGGACTAAGCTCCTTGGTCAGTGTTTGAACATGTGACTGATTGTCGTCCTTGTCCCTCCTCTCAACTTTACAGGAAGAATGTAGAACAGAGTTCAATTACCAGTGATCAGAGCACAAAAGCTTTGTCGTAGGCCCTGGGAAAGGGTAGGATTTCTTTTTTTCTTCCTTTTTTTCTTTTTAACATTGTGTTTACCAAGATTCTGGCAATAGCTTTATGTAACAAGATACAGCATTCCAGGCCTGCCACTCAACTTGTTTGTGGTAAGTCTCAGCTTCAATATGAAGCTGTTAAAAACAAGAAAGTCCTGCTTTTTACATGCTAAATATCTTGTGTCATTCAACATAGTTATGAATTTTAGACAGTAAGAATAGGATTAAAAGCTAAACATCGCAGCATAAACAAAATTTATACAAAACATAAAGTAGCTGTCACTGGCTACATAAAAATCGCCCGAAAGGTTAAAACTTGCGTAATATATGCACTTTAGAATTGTTAGCAATCAGGCTCAGAAAATAACTGTGTCAACTAAACAATCCCTCTCCAAAGCCAAAGTGTAGTAACACAATCTAACCCTAACAGCATTCAGTTATTACTTATATGGATATGAATCCCAGAACTTTGGGGGCTTTCTTATACTGCAAAGGGCTGGGTATCTCTGGTTCATTCAAAGCAGCTGACAACAAACTGAGGATGTCAGTAATCTTAGTTAAGGGCAGGACTGATGGTGCCCAGCTCTGACCTCCTAGGAAGCATGGCTAGTGTGTCCACAAAAGTAGAATGTTTTAGATCAAAGGCACGCTGTTGTGGTAGCTAAAGAGATAGCAAACCACCCCTTTCTTTAAAAGTTCCTTCCTCAAGTAAACCGAAGTATACGTAAGGAAAATTTAAAATATACTTATCTACAGAGCAAGGATTTTTGAATATTAATGTAATCCCCACTTTGAAATTTTTTTCCTGTTTTTTTTTATTTTTATTAATTACAGTTTATTCACTTTGTATCTCCCCTGTACCTCCCTCCCTTCTCTCCTCCCAATCCCACACTCCCTCTTCCCCACCCGTGTCCCTCTTCCAGTCCACTGAAAAGGGAGGTCCTGCTCCCCTTCCCTCTGACCCTAGTCTATCAGTTCTCATCAGGAGTGGCTGCATTGTCTTCCTCTGTGGCCTGGTAAGGCTGCTCCCCCCTCAAGGGGAGGTGATCAAAGAGCAGACAAATCAGTTCATGTCAGAGACAGTCCCTGTTCCCATTACTGTGGAGGCCACTTGGACACTGAACTGCCATGGGCTACCTCTGTGCAGGGGTTCCAGTTCCATGAGTGGTCCTTGGCTGGAGTATCAGTTTCAGAAAAGAACCCTATGCCCAGACTTTTAGGATCTGTCGCTGTCCTCGTGAAAATTTTTACTAGAGTCATTTCATTATTTCTGGTTACATCTTAAAGATGGATCCAGATTCAGTTTCTATTAATGTATTCTTAAGTATGTCTACTAAAAAAACATTAGCTTTATTCCAAATATCTTAACCATTAGTATGACTGCAAAGTACTATCTCCCACAGTCCCCAAGTACTGGCAGAGGAAAAGGTGTTCAAGCAGCAGGCAACAATCATGGCCCGTTACACAGCGGAATCCAAGTGGCTGCTGACTAGTCTGGGACAAATCTAAGAAGAAGGGAATTCATGCACCTTACTAAGTATGTCATAATCTTCACAGTTGAGAGCTCCTTCAACATTGCACTCTCTAACAACCCTGGTCTTCCTGGACACTGTGGCGAGTCTGAGCTTGAACTGGCAGCCTTCTTTTTTAATTCTTGCTGTGCTTCTTATGCTTCCTTTTCTTTCTGGCTTTGTCTTGCTGTTGTTCTCTCTCGCTCTTCACTGCTTTTCTACTTTTTTGTTTGCACCTCTTCATAGTCCAACTCTGTCAAAGGTTCAGATGATAGTGATTTGTCTTCATGCATCTTTCTCTTCTTGTTGAGTCCTTTGGTGTCCTTTTCTCTTTGAGTCACATCCTTTGACTTCATTTTCTCTTTTTTAACCATCCTTGATATAGAGGCAATAAGAGGACTTGGGCAGCCCTGCTTCAGCTCTTCTGGGGCCTGCTCTCTCTGCCTGCATGTCTAGCTGGTCACCATGGGGACGGGAGACAGTTGTGTGGCCTACATGAATCCAGTAGTGGTGGCTCAATCAAGGGTTCCAATCCAGTCTTCAGGGCCAATAATCCAGGTTTATCTGAAGTGACTAAGGCCTACCTGGCAGCAGGTAAAGGAGCAGCTAAAAAAGAAAAAGAAAGGTTCCAAGGATTTGGCTGAATTTGAAGAAAAAAAAAATGAGTGAGAATTGGAAGAACTAGAAAAAAAAATAGAAATTATTAAGTGGAAATGAGAACTCATCCAAAAAAAGACAGGGAAAGAAAAAAGAAGAAATATGGTAGGTATTCATCTTCTTCTTCTTCATAGAGGTCTGATTCTTCCAGCAGAATATAAGGATAAAAAGCACACAAAAAGGAGGATGAAAAAGAAGGGCTGTTGCAGTAAGTCTCCTGGGAGCTCAGTATCAGACGCTGACTCAGACAGCAAGAGTAGGGTTTCTCTTTATATTATTTACACCCTGGTGTAGATCTGGATCACATCTGCTTTCTTCTTAAGGAGATATAGGCCCCTCTGTCTTTAAAATTGGGGTGCAAGCCCAGCTGACGTGGCCAAATCAACTCCCTTCACCAACCCTACCATCCCATCTGAACTACTAACCTTGGTTAGTATAGTATAATACAGAAATCCATTCCCTGGTGGTATGATCTAGGCAAAGCACAAGATATTGTTCTCTGGAACTTCACTAGGTTAGTAAAACTGTACTGGGTAGATTGCTAAGACTGCTTGCAGTACAAGCCTCTGCTATAGCTCCTGTGCTGTGGAAACATGCAGAGTCCTGGTTTTTCAGACTTTTACTCTAGGTAGCTCTTGCCTGTGGCTGCTTTCAATGGTTTCAGCCCTTGTGTTCATCTAAATAGGCAACTGACATCAGTGTGGGTCCAGTGAATGATGAAATTGGGTGTATTGGTAGCCAGACATGTACTATAGGAGCCTGTTGGAGTCCCATCCATGATGACTTTGTCTTGAGCTGGGTAGAATCCTACAGTGATTAACCATGGCTAGGAACAGAGTGAGGCTTGTGAGGACAGATTACTTTATTTAGGTACTTCTGGTTTTTCTTAAAGAACACACCAACTTTATATTTGGATAAACTGAGACTTGGATTAACATTCTACTATGAAGATAGTGACAGAATGCCAAAAGTAGATGCCTAAGACAATCTGGACCTGAACGTCATCTAGTGCTGAATAATAGATGTAATAATAGACTCAAGGAAGATAAACAATCTGCTTAGAGGCACAAAACAAACAAACAAAATATAAAAAAAAAATCTGAATAAGAAGCCTAAGCCATCAATACTTAGCTAGTATTGAATGCGAAAAAAACATCAGCGATTTTCAGGAAATCATTACCTTATTTACCAATGAAGGTAAGGTGCTCAACAATGAGCAGATATGTTCCTTGAGGGAGGATTCTTAGATTTGATTTATAACATCGACCTCAAGGAAACTGAATGAGCTGGAGAAATATTTTAATACTCTAACAGGAATATTACCTTCCCTGTCTTCCCTATTGTACTTGGTATTGAACTGACTTGAATATACTAGCCAAGTGCTCAATCATTTAGCTATATAAGAAAACAAAGATGGGTAAACATATTTTTATGATTAAACACAAATTCTTAATCTGAAATGTACACTCAGAGAAATTGAAAGCATGGGACTCATCAATTAGTGAGTTCAGGGCAGGCTATAGGAAAATGTATAATGGAAGAAAAAGGAAAATACAATAGTGAAGATTAAAAAAGAAAGTTTATGGGAACTTTGGGTAAAGAGAAAATATTGGTATTATTGGAGTTCAAGGATGTAAGAATGCCAAAGGACTAGAAAGTTTATTCAAAGAAATAATATAATGAAACGTAGTATCTAAAAAAGCATTCAAATATACAGGTACAGAGAGGTCACAAGAAGAGACTTAAGTGCTATTACAAGACATACTTAAGCTTGTAAATGTGAAAGAGAAGATCCTAAAGCTGTAAGAAAAAAAGAAACACTGAGGGCTGTCTCAGTTCACCTCACTGTAAACTTCTCAGCAGAAACATTAAAAGACTAAAGGAGAGTGGCATGAGAGTTTCTGAATACTAAAGAGGCATGAAAGAAAACAAAACAAAACAAAAATTTGTAGCCAAAGTGCTATAAAAGAAGATATAAAAACATTCCCAGACAAAGCCTGGTAAATATATTTCTACACCTGTTTCACAAAAATACTGAAGGATGCTCTTCAAATTGGAAGAGATGTTAATGAGTAGAAACAGATCAAGAGAACATAAACATAACCATTGGTGTGAATAATTATACAAATTAAGATTATTTAGTACTAAAAGCACAGTGATTAAACCCTTTATATCTTTAGCAAGAAGACTTAAAAACAGTCATTTAGAATATAACATTAATATGTTAAGGGATAGCCAACATGATGACTATTGCACAGTAGAGTGACTATAAATCATACTAATGTACTACATGTTTTAAAAGCTACAAGGAAGGATTTTGAAAAATTTAACTATACAGAAATCTTAAATATCTGAGGACACACATGCACACATACAGAGTGGTGGTTTAAATGTCCTCTTTAGGCTCATGTATTTGAACACCTAGTCCCCAGGTGGTGGAGCAGTTGGGGAGGTTTTGGAGCCTTGCTGAAAGAATTATGTCACTGGGGGAGAGCTTTGAGAATTTCTACCTGTAATCCACTTCTAATATGGTCTTTTGAGATCCTGTATGAAGAAATGTATATCCAGATTCCTGCTCTGGCCACTTGCTATTATTGTAGGTAATCATCTGTGAACCCTGAGATTATTTTTTTATTTTCTTTAATTTAATTTATTTATTTTTATTAATTACAGTTTATTCACTTTATAACCCAGCTGTAGCCCCCAATTCTTCCTCTCCTCCCAATCCCATCCTCCTTTCCTCATCTCCTCCCATGCCCTTCCCCAAGTCCACTGATATGGGAGGTCCTCCTCCCCTTCCCTCTGACTCTAGCCTTTCAGGTCTCATGAGGACTGGCTTCATTGTATTCCTCTGTGGCCTGGCAAGGCTGATCCCCCCTCAGGGGTAAGTGATCAAGGAGCAGAGGATTTTTTTTTTTAATTTAATGTGAATTATTGTACATGTACTAAATGACTACAGCATACACTGATCAAATTCTTTTTTATTATTAGTTACATTTTATTAACTCTGTATCCCAGCTATATCCTGCTTCCTCATTTCCTCCCAATCCTTCCTTGCTCACTCATCTCCTCCCTGCCCCTTTCCAAGTCCACTGCTTGGGGAGGACCTCCTTCCTTTTCATCTGACCCTGTTTTATCAGGTATCTTCAGGATTGGCTGCAAATTCCTCCTCTGTGGCCTAGCAGGACTGCTCCTCCCTTGGGGGGTGGGGAGGTCAAAGAGCCTGCCATTGAGTTTCTGTCAGAAATAGTCCCTGTTCCCCTTACTAGGGAAGGTTACTGAGCTACCACAGGCTACATCTGAACACAGGTTCTAGGTTATATCCATACATGGTCCTTGGTGGAGTATCAGTCTCAAAAAAGACCCCTGTGCCCAGATATATTTGGTCCTTGTGGAGCTCCTATCCTCTCCACGTCATACTAACTCCCCCTTCTTTCATATGATTCCCTGCACTCTGCCCAAGATTTGGTTATGAGTCTTAGTATCTGCTTTGATACACTGCTAGTTAGAGTCTTTCAGAGGCACTCTGCGGTAGGCTCCTGTCCTGTGGCTTGTTTTCTCCTACGTCCAATGCACTTCACATTTGTCTTTTTAAGTGAGGATTGATCATCTTATCCCAGGTCCTCTTTCTTGTTTATCTTCTTTAGGTGTATAGATTTCATTATGTTTATCATATCTTATAGGTTTATATGGGTGAGTATATACCACGTGTGTCTTTCTCCTTCTGGGATACCTCACTCAGAATGAGCTTTTCTAGATCCCACCATTTGCTGCAATTTTCATGATTTCCTCCTTTTTGATTGCTGAGCAGTATGTATGTAAAAGTACCACAATTTCTGTATCCATTGCTCCGTTGAGGGACATCTGGGTTGTTTCCAGGTTCTGGCTATTACAAATAAAGCTACAACAAACATGGTTGAGCAAATGTCCTTGTTGTGTACTTGAGCAAATTTTGGGTATATGCCTAGGAGGGGTATAGCTGGATCTTGAGGAAGCACTATTCCTAATTGTCTGAGAAAGCGCCAGATTGATTTCCAAAGTGGTTTTACCAGTTTACATTCCCACCAGCAATGGAGGAGGGTTCCCCTTTCTCCACAACCTCTCCAGCATGTGTTGTCACTTGAGTTTTTGATCTTAGCCATTCTGATGGTGTCAGGTGAAATCTCAGGGTCGTTTGATTTGCATCTCCCAGATGGCTAAGGATATTGACCATCTCTTTAAGTGTTTCTCTGCCATTCTATGTTCCTAGGAACTACAGAGAATTCTCTCTTTAGCTCTGTACCCCATTTTTAAATTGGATTACTTGATTTATTGCTTTTTAACTTCTTTACTTCTTTATATATTCTGGATATTAGCCCTCTGTCAGATATAGGGTTGGTATTTTGATGGGATTGCTTTTGGCAGGATGGCCATTTTCACAATGTTAATCCTACCAATCCATGAGCACGGGAGATCTTTCCATCTTCTGAGATCTTCTTCAATTTCTTTCTTCAGGGACTTAAAGTTTTTTTCAAACAGGTCTTTGACTCTCTTGGTTAGAGTCACCCCAAGGAACTTTATTTTATTAGTGGCTATTGTGAAGGATGTTGTTTCCCTGATTTCTTTCTCAGCCCTTTTGTCTTTGGTATACAGGAGGGCTTCTGATTTTTTTGAGTTGATTTTGTATCCTGCCACTTTGCTGAAGGTGTTTATCAGCTGAAGGAGTTCTCTGGTTGAATTTTTTGGGTTGCTCATGTATACTATCATATCATCTGGGAATAGTGACACTTTGACCTCTTCCTTTCCGTTTTATATCCCCTTGATCTCCTTTAGTTGTCTTATTGCTTTAGCTAGGACTTCAAGTACTATGTTGAAGAGGTAGGGAGAGAGTGGGCAGCCTTGCCTTGTCCCTGATTTCAGTGGGATTGATTTAAGTTTCTCTCCATTGAGTTTGATGTTGGCTACAGGCTTGCTGTATATCACCTTTACTATGTTTAGGTATGTGCCTTGTATCCCTGATCTCTCCAAGACTTTAAACATGAATGGGTGTTGGACTTTGTCAAATGCTTTTTGACATCTAAGGAGATGATCATGTGGTTTTTCTCCTTCAGTTTGTTTATGTGGTGGATTACCTTGATGGATTTCCGTATGTTGAACAGCTCTTGGATGCCTGGGATGAATCATACTCCGGAAACCTGAGAATATGTTCTTTACTGGAAAAACCTTTTTTTAGTTGTGGTGTGGTACAGCCCTGTGACACACCTTTAACCCAAGAACGGATTAAATAACTCAATAGATTAATGGCAGAGCAAGCAACTAGTTGACAGGGCATGAACAACAACAACAACCACAACAACAAAAAATTAAAAAACAAAACAAAACAAAACATTGAGAGTAAGAGGAAGTCAGGAGGCCAGATACACACACAGGAAGTAGAAGGGAAGGACATTCAGTTTGAGGGGGTTTTTGAGGCAGTGTGGAGAGGGAGAGGTTCCTTTTTCTTTTTGGGATGTCTGCTGAGGACGGAAATCAGGTGGATGCTTTCCCTACTTCTCTGAGCTAGCAGGATTTCACCCCAACATCTGACTCCCAAGTCTTTATGGGTAAAACTGAACAATTGAGTTTTTCTTAAAAACATTTGGATATCCAACACGTTTCATGACCACACAGACAAAGAAATCATGCCAGCTGATGACAAACTGCCAAATCATAAGTTTTAGTAAGTCACCTGAGGAAATCCTTAAGGAGGGCGTTAAGTATACTAGGTGTATACTTAATACAAGGTGTAGGATCCTGTATTTGGCATGAAATTAGAAGCAGAAGATGAAAAGCTAAAAGATTGTCTCACTACCAATTATGATTATTATCATTTTGGTATTTCATATTTGTCCTTAATAGCCATAGTGGATTTTTGTACCCTCTCAAAGAAAAACCTTTAGAGATACAGGAAAAAGAAAAATAAGAAAAGTGGATTGATAAGACACAAACCTTAGAAGAAAAATTAGAGAAACTTATAAACATGAAAAAAATACTGAGACACAGGCAATGTAATTTCGACAAAAACATACCATGGCACTGCCTGATGAAACTGAAGAGGGGTGGTTCAAGATTGTTAGAAAACCAACCTTAGTTTATCCAGTTACTATACAAGACTTACCAGCAGATGATAGACACAACTAAGGTTATGAAGAAGTTTAATGGAATCCTATAGACATATTAGATTTGAGGATTTTTGAGGAAGCAAATGTTTCCTGTGATTTGCATTCAACCTATGTGAAGCAGATATTAAATTCATAAGCTATTCAAAACAGAATTATTCCCCAAGAATGGAAAGATTTGGCAGTAGCAATAGGGGAAGCTGGTCCTCAGTTACAGTGGTGAACATGGTAGAAATCTAGGGCCATAGAACAATGAAATAGGACCAGAGGGATTAGTATTTACCAGGATCAGTTGCAAGATGAAGGTCAGTATGCTGGGATACAAGAGCAGCTTGAATTTGATGATCAGACCTTGGTACTATGCTGTTCAGCAGCTTTAAATGCTTAGGACAAGGCTGAAGAATGAGAAAAGAGGTCTCAGTCATTTACTAAAATTATAGAGATAAGGCCCAAAAAAGCCTTTATTGATTTTTTTTTTTTTTGCAAAGATTGACAGCTATAAATAGAATACTATCAAATTCAGAAGTCAGACAAATATTAATCAAATCTTTGGCTTTTGAAAATGCTAATTCAGAATGTAAAAGGGTGATTAGGCCTTTAAAGGCAAGATCAGGCATCAGTAGATGAATGGATAAGAAATACAGCTGATATTGGTTCTCACCTGTATGATGTTACTCTGATAGAAGTAATTTCTAAAAGTTTTAAGAAAAATCAAAATGTCAGACATTTTAATTGTGGTAAGCAAGGTCATTTGAAAAGAGATTGCAGACAAGGTATTCCTAGAAATGTTTTTCTAGAGACAATTCAGAAAGAAAGCCCAGCCTTCGGGAGTATGCTGAAGGTGTGACAAAGGTTGGCATTGGGCTAGTGAATGTAGATCAACAAGGGGGCGGCAAGGTAACCCTTTGCCATCAGGAAACATCTTGAGGGGCCTCCTTCAGGCCACAGATCAAATTTGATTCAGTCATTCCCTCTCTTCGGTAGAGAAGCTCATCTACAGAGCAATTAAAGATTTAATGATCCAGGCACAGTGCCACATGCCTAGGTCCCAGCACTCCTGGAAGCAGAGGTAGGCGGGGCTCTGTGAGTTTGAGGCCAGCCTCAGCCAAGGCTACCCAGAGAAACCCTGTCTCAAAATAATAATAATAATAATAATAATAATAATAATAATAATAATAATAATAATGCCTTTTGTTAAAAACAATACTGCTTTGGATGTAATCAAGGACAGAACAGCTTCAATATTAATAAAACAAAAATTCAGGACAGGGTAGAAAACAAACATTTTGGCAAATTGCTGTAAATGATCAGAGACCAAAACTAAAAATACAAATAAATAGCATTGAAATTAAAGGTTTGGTAGACACAGAGGTTGATATAACAATTATTTCATCAAAATCTTGGCATCCAGATTGGCCTCTTTAGGAGGTAATTATTCAGCTTTTAGGGAGTGGAACTTTATCTCAGGTAAACAAAGGGCAAGATGGGTCTAATGTATATGGACAGAAGAATAAATAGGAAAATTAAAGCCATATGTGGCTAATATAGCCACTAATTTATGAGGATGTGATTTGTTGCAGCAACGGAAAACACAGATTAACATCCTTTCAGTCTCAGAAACAAACTATAAATAAGGAATGCTTCTGAGAAAAGTATTAAAAGGTATTATCAAGACAGTCATAGACCCTTTAGATTATACATACACACATACATACATTATACTGAATTAAATCATTCTGTATAATTTATAAATGTGTTGACTGTGAATGTGAATGGAAACCGGGATATGTGTTGCGTTGGGGATGAGGTTTTGCCTTTGTTTCCACAGGAGAATAAAAGCTGTGGACACCATCAAAATTGATAAAGATTAGATTCTAACACAAGAGAGCTCCTGAATAAGGAGAGATGATAGTTCATCAGACAGCTTGCTCATTCATTCCAAACTAAGTTATCAAAGACTAACAAATGCCTTTTATTTGATCAGACATTTTTTTAAAAAATAGCATTTTTTGAATGTTAATTTACGAAAGGCATTCTTGCCTTACTGGCATGAAATGAAAAACAGGTTCTGGGGGTTGGAGAGATGGCTCAGTGGTTAAGAGTGCTGTGTGCTCTTCTAAAGGACCTGGGTTCAATTCCCAGCATCCACATGGCAGCTCACAATTGTCTGTAATGCCAGTTCCAAGGGATCTGTCACCTTCATACTAATGCACATAAAATAAAAAAATTAAATAAAAATTAAAAAATAGAAAAACAGGTTTTATTAAACCATGTGTCTTAATTCCATGTTAGAATAGTTAGCATGCAAATTGCCATGGTGCTCATGACATCTTGGACATCAACTTTTGAGTTTTCTTCTTAAATAAAAATTGTATTTTTTGTTTGTTATTAAAAGTACAGTGCCTTCTGATACTGAGGAAATAGCTTAGTTGTTTATAATCCTCATCTGTAATCTGCTTATCTCTACCCACAAAGAGGCACCTCTTGTGGGGACCAACAGAATGGCCATAACATTTAGCTAATATATGGATTACTGATCATTCAGCAACCACTGATTGAATCCAAACTAAGGCACCTTATAGACAAGGAGTATGGATTAACTAATACACAAAATAACAGCAGCACTGTTGGTTATAAGACACAGTTAGGAAAGCAAAAGGAAAATCTGTCTTATCCATTCATGGTGTGTGTACAATAGTATAGTTATATGGTCATCTAAATGGAAAACCACTAACTGGCAGACATGGCAAATAGATATGGTCATGGGAGCCATAATTGGATATTGCAAAGCATAGAAAAACTTAGCAAACACATCAAATCTTATATAATTCATACAGGTGAGACAGAACATCTGAAAATAATGCAATAGTGGACAAGTTGGCATCATGTTTAATTAAGACTAGAATATTAAAATTTGTCAGTGAACAAATTGAGAATAAATCGCAAGAATGATAGATTACAAAATTGAAAAACTTGGAAGTTTACACCAACACTAAAAAAATCAGGAGAAATGGAGAACCAAATTAAACCAGGACAACCCTATGAGAATGACAGTTATAAGGAATCCATAGCGATGGTTCATACCTTTAATCTCAGTACTTAGGAGACAGAGGCCTTTAATCACAACACTTGGGAGGCAGAGGTAGGCATATAAGAATTACAGTGATTTAATTTAAAAGCCAATTGCAAAAGGGAGGCGGAAATTCAAAGTGAATGTCCTTTGTGATCTAAAATTAAAAACACTTAAACCTTGAATTTATATATAAAGAGAAAGGAGAATATATATACATTTACCACACATACTAAGGTATATTTAGTTTCAAATCTCAAAAGAATTTTTTCTTTCATTTGCATTTATTTATTTACTTTTAATTTCTGTTTATTTACTTTATATCTCAAGGGTGTTCCTTCCTGCTTTCCTCCCAGTTCTTCCTTTTTCTCTTTCTTTCCCTCCAGAAAAGGGGAGGCTCTCCTCTTCCCATATCAACCCTCCACAGCACATCAAGTCACATCAGGACTGAATATGCATTTATTTTATGCTTAATTCTCATGCCATTAGGTTTTATTTCTTCAGTTTCATCTGGGATATCTTGTTCTGTGCAACATCGTCTTCTGGCTTTGGATCAATTTGTTCCTTTTCAGTGAGGATAGTCTCAGTGTGGCAAGGGGAGCTCATGCATGGGTTAATTTGGCTTTGAGTTCTGTAAATTCATTGGTACATCTTAGGTGCCTTGTTCACCTGGATGTGGTCAATGAGTAGAGAATCTACATCTAAACTCTCAGCATTACTCTATGTATTTTTCAGTATGTACAGCAAAATTTTAGCACTCTTTTTTTGGCCACCAACCCTGACTCCAGCCCCACTGTTTGGCTTGGGTGTACTTCCATTTACCCAACTCTACCATTTGCTGCTGAAATGACACACATTGCTTCTTTTTTAAAGTGACATCTTTCAGATACTTAGTGGCTTCTTGGATAAGCATAGCCTTGGTGGCCTGGGCCGTTTCCCAGGTATTCTTAAAGTGAACACAAATATTTTAACCTCTTGATTTGCATGATTTTGTAACGTTTTCAGGGTTAATAGAGTAGTGAACCATCTTCACAGGCCACCTCTGCCCACTTACAGGAAGAACAAAAGAACTGTTTTTCAATTGCTAGATATTACTTTTTTTGTTGCTATAAAACATTTTTTCCTAGGAAAGATATAATTTGCCAAAAAGGAATCCCCCAGAGTTAGGGTTGGGGAGGGTTTTGTTTTTATCTTTCCAGGAGAATAAAAGCATCCAACTAAGGAATATGGAGACCCCTGGACAAGTGAAACATCTGCAGAAAAATTATGGATCATCAAGAGAAAATGTCCCAAGAAAAAGAGTAAATTGGCCAAGCGATTTTGATGCTCTCTACAGACAAAAGTGGCAAATGATCTTTATGTGGTCCCAACTCAATTAAAAATTAAAACTGGCCTTGGGGTCGAAGTATGGGTCTCTGCTTCTCTAAACCCATGCATTTTTGTTAAGAGAACCCAAAATCTCTGTCTCATATCAGATGAGCCACCTGGTATAGGACAGAGGATAACGAATATAAGGGACTGTTCTATTGCCACTACTCTCATAATCTTTTGGCTTTCATTTAAGTCATTAAAACTTTTCTTAAGGTATAAATATTAAAATTTATGGTAAATATTAAGTTTTTTCTTAAGGTATAAATGATCCTATAGATTTTAACATATAAGATCATTTTGTTTATATAAACTTTCTGTCATGATACTAGTAGTCATACAGAGTACTAACTAATTCTAGAAATAAGCTGATATGGAGGAACAAAGTTTGTGTCCCTCAGATAAGCTTAATAGATAGTGGTCCTCTAACCTTTTGGTATGCTGCTGAATATGACATTTAAAATGTTTTAAGTTTTCTGCAATAAACTGTGATCATTCCTAACAGTAACCTTTGAAGTCTCCAAAGGTTACCGTGATAATGGGAAGATAATGGACCCCAATAAGATGAATCCACCTGGATTGTGATACCTCTAACCACTGGCTAAAACTGCTTCATGCCGCTTCTGCCGCCAGGTTCTGTGCAAACAGTGGACACCTTTAAGTTGACTGCTGCATTTTACCTAGCTAGGATTGCCACTAAGCTGACAAACATCTCCCAAAGACCAGCTTCCGACTACAAACTGCTCAGGACATGCAAATTGCTGAGTTCATATGAGACTGACAGGAATATTCTACAGAACTTTGAACTCAAAAATACTTAATTCTAAGACTGCAATTAAGCTGGACACTGTGGAAAGCTTAGCAGAAAAAGCATCTTTATTGTAAATAATTTTACTGTGTTAGTTAAAATCTTTTCTTTTTATTTAGACAAAGGAGAAAATGTTGAAGGATATTTGATCACAGTGTGAATTCTGAGATTGTATTCTTTACTGTAAAACCTGTTTCTTGTTGTGGTGTGTCTCAGCCCCAGCACACACCTTTAAGCCAAGAGCTTTCTGCCTGTAAATAGGATTAAATAAGATCAACCATAGGTGAAGAGGTGGAGCAAGCAACCAGTTGACAGGGAGTGAACATAGAAAGAGCCGTAGAGAGTAGGAGGAAAGTCAAGAGGACCTATAGAGAGCCGCACAGGAAGTAGAAGGAAGGGACATTCCAAACCCAGGAGTTCACTCTCACCATCCTGTGGACACCTTCCTGGTCATAGCTACTAGTGGCACTCACTCTCACCATTCTGTGAAGGGGATACCTTCCCATACTGTGGGGAAGGCATGGCTTCATTCTGCCTGCTGCCAGTTGCCTGGCATACCTGGGCCAGAAACAGCGAGCCCAGCACAGACAGAGAACCCAGGGGAGCTGAGCTTGGCAGGGGACCCAAGTTCCATGCCTTCCCAAGGAGGCCGTGGGGTGCTGAAGCAGCTAGACTGGGAGAGCTCTCCAGCTGCCTGGCATACCTGGATCCCAATAAAACAGTGAGCCAGCAGAGACAGTGAATTCAGCAGAGCACCCTCTCTTTCTTAGTTGTGTCTGAATCTCCAGCACCCGTTCTTGAGGCCCTGGACTTCTCTCAATTTCCTGTATACTACTCCAGACTCCAGAGACAGGTGGACCCAGTCTGCAGTACAGGTTCCAGGAACAAACAGTCAAGGCTACAGACAACCAGATGGCTAGAGGCCAGTGTAAGAATACAACAAACAAAAATCAGGACATCATGGCTTCACCAGAATCCCCCCAAATCAATGGATATTCTAATGCAACTGAAACAGAGGAAAATGATCTTAAGTCTATGACTATGCAGCTATTTGAGGCACATAAAGAGGAAACTAACAAAAAAAAAAAAAATAGAGGCTGTCATGGACAGACAGGAATCCACAATCAAACAGGTGAAGGAAATGAGTAAAATATTTCAATACATGAAAATGGAATTAGAATCAATAAAGAAAACACAGAGAAAGCCCTGGAGTTGGAAAACTTAGAGAAGAGAGAGATCAGGAACCACAAAGGTAAGCATCACCAACAGAATACAAAAGATGGTGGAGAGAATCTCAGGCACTGAAGATAAATTGCAGAAATCAATACATCTCTTAAAGAAAACATAAACGGAAACGTTCCTGACACAGAACATCCAATAAATCACAAGGACACTATTTGTGGCTTTTTAATAAATTATTTCCCAGTTTATTCAGTTTAGTGATTTGGTCAAGTAGGCTTGGTAATAGTCACTCAGAAAGAAGTAGATTTAGATGAAGTATATGGATGTCAGTAAAGAAATTCAGACCATGTTGAGACTGTGAATTTTATACTTCTAATTTTAAAGAATTCTCATTATTGTTCTTGTTGCTTATTTTGTCATTTGATTATGAAATTTAATCAGTTTAATTTTCCTTTTCTTGATATCTATTAAATTTTTAAATGGTTTTAATTTTTATTGATGTGTAAATATTGCAGCACACAATTCACCCATTTAAAGTCTTTAGGATTAAAAAAAAAAAAAAAACAAAATATAAGATGTTGTTCAGCCATCACCATTATCAACTGTAGAATATTTTTATCTTTCAGAAAAGGATATGTAGCAGAAAGCAACCAGTGGTGCTCTTGTTTAAATAAAGTAATTTGGGGTGATTAGTCCTCTACTTTCCTTCATCAACCCTCCGGCCTTAAGCAGGAGAGAGAAAATGGTAGTGAGGAGAGGGCCCTCAGACCCCTTTGCCTCTTTTGGCTAGTTAAGGTCAGGGGGTTCTTTTAGGACTCTATACCAATCTCTGTCAACCACAGAATCAGCTAGCAATCTCTTCTATGCTGCTGTACCCCAAAGCATTTCTCTCCATCTGTCTGTTCCAAACTGCCACACTGTATTTGGTCTCTGGTCTCTCTAAACTGTTCCATGCCACATGCCAACACTGAACTCCATTGAACACTTTTGAACACCACACAGTCTCTTTCTCAACCTTATATTTATATTCTCAAGAGTCCTAGACCATGCCATGGCACATGGAAGGCACATATCAGCTGACAAAGATCACATCCCGCACTTGGCAATTAACAGGTATGGACAAACTATAGCCCAACTATAATCTCATACTTGAGATTAAAACAAAAGCATTATTACATAACATACAAAGAAACCAAAACTTCCATTACTAGGATACCCTGGCATTTTCCATCAGTCAATTTTGTTTGTGCAATTAACTAGTTTATTTTTCTGTTTGTTTATTTGTTGATTTGTTCCACTCCAGTTTTTTTGTTTTTATTTTCTATTATCTTTTTATTATTTCTTAGGTGCCTGTTTGTTTTGTTTTCTAAGGACAGACAGAATAGGTGTGGATCAAGATGAAAAGGTAATTAGCAGAAGAGAAAACTTGATCAACATATATTGATGAAAAAGAAAAAAATAAGATGATGAGACACATCCTGCTTCTTCTTCTTTCTTTTTGTTTTTTAAGCCAGCATGTGTTCATTTACAGAAGACTAGCACACATACTCAATCCCTTACTATGTCATGGCAGTGTCAGCTTAT
This sequence comes from Psammomys obesus, assembly GCF_907164565.1. Taxonomy (NCBI): domain Eukaryota; kingdom Metazoa; phylum Chordata; class Mammalia; order Rodentia; family Muridae; genus Psammomys; species Psammomys obesus. The sequence goes on along the minus strand of NW_026596166.1, from coordinate 2,773,117 downwards.
TTTTCTATCTTTTACTCATATAAGTTTGTATTTTGCTTGATAGTGTACGCTTCCTGAAAAAGGAAAAAAAAAATCAGTACTAGAACGTAATCAAAAAATAAATAAATAAAAAATAAAAACCAGAAGCTATCATATATGTCCAAATATACATGGACAGAACTCAGAATAAATGGGGGCAAACAATCCCAACTCACCAAAACAACAAACTCACTGGCATATAAGGGTAAAGGGAATCATTGATAAAGAGAGTGTGAAATTAGTTTATTCTTGAATTTGTAGGACATTCACCTTGTTTAGATTGACGAGATGTTTACTAAATCAGCAAAATGACAATGTTCTCACATTTTATTTTTAAAAATAGATGTCCTTTTCAGGTTTTTCTGTTGCTGGGGAAGCCTTCTTTCTGCTGCTAACAAAAAACTAAATGTTCTGCCTTAATGAGACCTGTGTTTTTTTTTACTTTTTTTTTTATTAATTACACTTTATTCATTTTGTATCCCCCCAAAAGCCCCTCCCTCCTCCCCTCCTGGTCCCACCCTCCCCCCTTTTCTGCATGCATGCCCCTCCCCAAGTCCACTGATGGGGGAGGTCCTCCTCTCCTTCTTTCTGATCTTAGTCTATCAGTTCTCATCAGAAGTGGCTGCATTGTCAGGGTTCTAGGTTATCTCCATGGATAGTCCTTGGTTGGAGTATGAGTCTCTGGGAAGTTCCCTGTGTTCAAATTTTCTTGTTCTGTTGCTCTCCTTGTGGAGTTCCTGTCCTCTCCAGCTCTTACTCTTGGAAGGATGAATGAAGGAGTACATTTTTTTTTCTGTTTCTATAAGAGAACCACCTGCTTTGACATATGTGATTGGATAGTAACCAGATAATTCTTTTTTTAATTTTAATTTTTTATATTAATTGCAGTTTATTAACTTTGTATCCCAGCTGTAGCACCCTCCGTCATTTCCTCCCAATCCTCCCTCCCTCATCTCCTCCCATGCCCTTGCCCAAGTCCACTGATAGGGGAGATCCTACTCCCCTTCTTTCTGACCCTAGTCTATCAGGTCTTATCAGGACTGGCTGCACTGTCTTCCTCTGTGGCCTGGTAAGGCTTCTCCCTCCTCAGGGGGAGGTGATCAAAGAGCCAGCCACTGAGTTCATGTCAGAGACAGTCCCTGTTCCCCTTACTAGGGAACCCATATGGATACTGAACTGCCATGGGCTACTTCTGTGCAGGGGTTCTAGGTTATATCCATGAATGGAATTAAGCTACCTTGATTATGGTGGGTAATCTTTTTGGGAGGAAATTTTGACTTTATGTTTAAAAGGGATTTGGGGCCACCAATTTATTGTTGTTGTTGTTGTTGGAGTTTTTGTAAGGTTTTGCTTTCAGGATAATAGTGGCTTTGTAAAAAGAGGAGGAAGAGTTTGGGATAAACAAATATATAATGATCTAGGGGATTAGGGCCTGACCCTACAAATACAGATCACCAGGCTCTGAACCATACCCATTACCAGTTTACCAGGTGAAAAACAGGTGTATATGTCCTCTTTGGAGAAGATAACCCCTCATGTTTAACATTCCTGGTTTCCCAAGTGCCTGTCTGTGAGCCCAAGGACCTTATGCCCTTTCTACTTCAGATATTCTCATGTTTTTCTAAGGGTATGGAAACATATTCCAGTAGATAAGTGGGCAGTAGGTTGTGTTGTTTGGATGGCAGTTTCAAAGACTTACAAATTGCAATGTCTAAGATTTCTAAATATTTTTGTGTGTTAATCTTAAATGAAAATTTGAGTTTTAGCTATATTAAATTTACAATTAATTTTGACCAAACATTAAATAAATTAAAAAACATAAAATACATAAAAATGTTAGGTAGTAAATATTAATAGGGTGTTAAGTAGAAGCAACATAACTAACAGTTTTAGTTATCAGAAATACTATTTTTTAAAAATATTCTGAAACATTGCAAATCATGTTCTTTTTTTTTTGTATTTTATTTTTTTCTTATCAGTTACATTTTATTAACTCTATATCCAGCCGTGTCCCGATCCCTCATTCCCTCCCAGTCCCTCCCTCCCTCCCTCCTCTCCACCGTGCCCCTTGCCAAGTCCACTGATAGGGGGACCTCCTCCCCATTCATCTGATCCTGTTTTATCAGGTATCTTCAGGACTGGCTGCAAAGCTCTCCTCTGTGGCCTAACAGGACTGCTCCTCCCTTGGTGGGTGGGGAGGCCAAAGAGCCAGTCATTGAGTTCCTGTTAGAAATAGTCCTTGTTCCCCTCACTATGGGAAACCAATTGGTTACTGAGCTACCACAGGCTACATCTGAGCAGAGGTTCTAGGTTACATTCATACATGGTCCTTGGTTGCATGTCAGTCTCAGAAAAGACCCTGTGCCCATATATCTTTGGTCCTTGTGGAGCTCCTATCCTTTCCTCATCAGACTAACTCCCCTTCTTTCTTATGATTCCCTGTACTCTGCCAAAGGTTTGGTCATGAGTCTTTGCTTTGAAAACACTGCTAGTTAGAGTCTTTCCAATGCGCTCAGTAGACTCCTGTCATATGTTCAATGCACATCCCATCTGTCATTCTAAACGAGGATTGTTCATCTTACCCCATGTCCACTCTCTTGATTATATTTTTTAGGTGTACAGATTTCATTATGTTTATTATATCTTATAGGTCTATATAAGTGAGTAAATGCCGTGTTTGTCTTTCTCCTTCTGGGATATTTCACTCAGGATGATCTTTTCTAGGTCCCACCATTTGCCTGCAAATTTCATGATTTCCTCCTTTTTGATTGCTGAGTAGTATTCCATTGTGTAAAAATACCACAATTTCTGTATCCATTCCTCTGTTGATGGACATCTGGGTTGTTTCCAGGTTCTGGCTATTACAAATAAAGCTGCTATAAACATGGTTGAGCAAATATCCCTTTTGTGTACTTGAGCAAACTTTGGGTATATACCTAGCAGTGGTATAGCTGGATCTTGAGGAAGCACTATTCCTAATTGCCTTAGAAAGCGCCAGATAGATTTCCAGAGTGGTTGTACCAGTTTACATTCCCACCAGCAATGGAGGAGGGTTCCCCTTTCTCCACAACCTCTCCAGCATGTGTTGTCCCTTGAGTTTTTCATTTTGGCCATTCTGATGGGTGTAAGGTGATATCTCAGGGTCGTTTTGACTTGCATTTCCCTAATGGCTAATGAGGATGAGCATTTTTTTAAGTGTTTCTCTGCCATTCGATATTCCTCTGTCGAGAATTCTCTGTTTAGCTCTGTTCCCCATTTTTTAATTGGATTACTTGGTTTGCTGCTTTTCAGCTTCTTTAGTTCTTTGTATATACTCGATATTAGTCCTCTGTCAGATAAAGGGTTAGTGAAGATTCTTTCCCAATCTGTAGGCAGGCGTTTTGTTTTGATGACAGTGTCCTTTGCTTTACAGAAGCTTTTCAGTTTCATGAGGTCCCATTTATTGATTGTTGCTCTTAGAGCCTGTGCTGTTGGTGTTCTGTTCAGGAAGTTGTCTCCTGTGCCAAGGAGTTCTAGGCTGTTCCCCACTTTTTCTTCTAACAGATTTAGAGTATCTGGTTTTATGTTGAGGTCTTTGATCCACTTGGACTTTAGTTTTGTGCAGGGTGATAAATAGAGATCTACTTTCATTTTTCTGCATGTGGACATCCAGTTGGACCAGCACTATTTGTTGAAGATGCTGTCTTTTTTCCATTGAATGGTTTTGGCTTCTTTGTCAAATATCGAGTGTTCATAGGTGTGTGGGTTTATTTCTGGATCTTCTATGCGGTTCCATTGATCCTCCTTTCTGTTTTTATGCCAATACCATGCAGATTTTATTACTGTTGCTTTGTAGTACAACTTGAGATCGGGAATGGAGATACCTCCAGATGATCTGTTGTTGTACAGGATTGTTTTGGAGATTCTGGGTTTTTTTGTTTCTCCATATGAAGCTGAGAATCTTTTTTTCAAGGTCTGTAAAGAATTGAGTTGGTATTTTGATGGGAATTGCATTGAATCTGTAGATTGCTTTTGGCAGGATGGCCATCTCCTTAGATGCTGAAAAAGCATTTGACAAAGTCCAACACCCATTCATGATTAAAGTCTTGGAGAGATCAGGAATACAAGGCACATATCTAAACATAGTAAAAGCAATATACAGCAAGCCTATAGCCAACATCAAACTCAATGGAGAGAAACTTAAATCAATCCCACTGAAATCAGGGACAAGACAAGGCTGCCCACTCTCTCCCTACCTCTTCAACATAGTACTTGAAGTCCTAGCCAGAGCAATAAGACAACTGAAGGAGATCAAGGGGATACAAATCGGAAAGGAAGAGGTCAAAGTGTCACTATTCACAGATGATATGATAGTATAGATGAGCGACCCCAAAAATTCAACCAGAGAACTCATCCAGTTGATCAACACCTTCAGCAAAGTGGCAGGATACAAAATCAACTCAAAAAAATCAGAAGCCCTCCTGTATACCAAAGACAAAAGGGCCGAGAAAGAAATTAGGGAAACAATACCCTTCACTATAGCCACTAACCACATAAAGTACCTTGGGGTGACACTAACCAAGCAAGTGAAAGACCTGTTTGAGAAAAACTTCAAGTCTCTGAAGAAAGAAATTGAAGAAGATCTCAGAAGATGGAAAGATCTCCCATGCTCATGGATTGGTAGGATTAACATTGCAAATCATGGTCTGATCTCCCTCCTAGAATGAATGAATATGGCAATAAAATCTCTTCAGCTTTCTGCTAGGTCCTTTCTTCACCAAAGCCTATTATCTAATGATCACCAAGATCATTTATACACTCATGGTAATTACTAATGGATTAGTAATGGAGTTTCTAGGAATTTGTCATAGGATTTAGAGTAATAGTTAACTGTAGTTTCCATGAGTTTTATTTGTTCTTGGATTTAGTTTGCGAGTATTTTGTTGAGTATTTTTGCAAAGATGTTTATAAGAGAGATAGGTCTAAAGTTCTCTTTTTTTATTGGGTCTTTGAGTGGTTTAGGTACCAAGTTGAGTGTGGCCTCATAGAATGAGTTTGGTAATGTTCCTTCTGTTTCTATTTCATAGAATAGTTTGAAGAGAATTAGAGTTAGCTCTTCTTCAAAGGTCTGGTAGAATTCTGTGCTGAAACCATCTGGCCCTAGGCTTTTTTTTGGAAGGGAGACTTTTGATGACTGCTTCTATTGTGGGGAGGGATATAGGACTATTTAATCTATTTACCTGATCTTCATTTAATTTTGGTAAATGGAATCTATCAAGAAAATTGTCCATTTCATTTAGATTTTCAAATTTTGTGGCATATAGGCTTTTGTAGTAAGACCTAATGTTTGTTTGGATTTCCTCAGTGTCTGTCATTATGCCCCCCTTTTTGTTTCTGATTTTGCTGATTTGGATAATTTTTCTCTGTGTTTTTAGGTAATTTGGCTAAGGGTTTGTTTATCTTGTAGATTTTCTCAAAAAAGCCAGCTCTTGGTTTCATTGGTTTTTTGGATTGTTTTCTTGTTTCTAATTTATTGAGTTCAGCTCTGAATTTGATTATTTCCAGTCCTCTACTCCTTTTGGGTATGTCAGCTTATCTCCCCCCCTCCCCCAGGACTTTTAGGTGTACAGTTAAGTTGTTTGTATGAAATATCTCAAACTTCTTTCTGAAGGCACATAGTACTGTGAACTTTCTTCCTAGCACTGCTTTCATTGTGTTCCATAAGTTTGGGTAATTTGTGCCTTCATTTTCATTGAATTTTAGGAAGTCTCTAATTTATTTCTTTCCTGACCTAGCTGTCATTGACTAGAAAGTTGTTTAATTTACATGTGTATGTAGATTTTTTGTTATTTCTCTTGTTGTTGAAGTCTAGTTTTAGGCCATGGTGGTTGATAGAATACAAGGGATTATTTTGATCTTCTTGTATCTGTTGAGGCTTGCTTTGTGCCTGACTATATGGTCAATTTTGGAGAAGGTTCCGTGAGGTCCCAAGAAGAAGGTATACATTTTTCATTTTGGGCGAAAAGTTCTGTAGACATCTATTAGGTCCATTTAGTTTAATACCTCCTTAAGTGTCTTTGTTTCCCTATTTAGCTTCTGTCTAGATGATCTTGGTGAGAGGGGAGTGTTGAAGTCTCCCACTATTAAGGTATTAGGATCAATGTGTGATTTAAGCTTTAATAATGTTTCATTTACAAATGCAGATACTCTTGTGTTTGAGGCATAGATGTTCAGGATTGCGATGTCCTCCTGATGGATTTTTCCTTTGATGAAATGAAATGTCTCTTCCCATGTTTTTTGTTTAATTTTGACTGAAAGTCTATTTTATTAGATATTAGGATGGCTACTCCAGCTTGTTTTCTGAGTCTGTTTGCTTGAAAAGCCTTTTTTTAGCCCTTTACTCTGAGGTGGTGTTTCTCTTTGTTGTAGAGGTATGTTTCTTAGGTACAGCAGAATGTTGGACTGTGTTTCCGCACCCAATCTGTTAATGTGTGCCTTTTTATTGGAGAGTTGAGTCTGTTGATGTTGATAGATAATAGTGACCATTGAATGCTATTGTCTTTTATTGTGGAGTTGGTGGAAATAGTGTGTTTGTGTGCTTGTTTTCTTTTAATTTTTTGTTATGAAGTTATCTATATCCAGTGTTATTCTTGGGTGTAGTTTCTTTCGATAGATTGGAGTTTTCTTTTTAATATCTTCTGTAGTGCTGGGTTGCTGTAGATAATGTTTACGTTTAGTTTTGTCATGGAATATTTTGTTTTCTCCATCTATGTTGATTAAAAGCTTTGCTGGGTATAGTAGTCTGGGTTGGCATCTGTGGTCTTCTACAATCTTCATGACATCTCCCCAGGCCCTTATGGCTTTCATAGTTTCTGTTGAGAAGCCTGGTGTGATTCTGATAGGTCTGTCTTTATATTTTACTTGGCCTTTTTCCCTTGCTGCTTTTAATATTTTTTTCTTGGTTCTGTAGATTTAGTGTTTTGACTATTATGTGACTTGAGGTATTTTCTTTTCTGATCTTGTCCATTTGGTGTTCTGTAGGCCTCTTGTATGTTTTTGGACATTTATTTCTTTAAGTTGGGAAAATTTTCTTCTATGATTTTCTTGAAATTGTTTTCTGGACCTTGGAGCCTGGAATATTCTTTTTCGTTTATTCCTAGTATTATTATGTTTTGTTTTTTCATAGCATCCTTGATTTCTTGGATGTTTTTTTGTCAGGATATTTTCTGATTTTAGGTCTTTTTTTCAGAGATGTATTGATTTCTTCGGTTGTGTCTTCAGTGCTCGAGATTCTCCACTCCATATCTTGAATTCTGTTAGTGATGCTTACCTCTGTGGTTTCTGATCTCTTTGCTAGTTTCTCCATCTCCAAGAGTTTCTCTCTGTGTGTTTTCTTTAGTGTTTCTAATTCCATTTTCATATCTTGCACCATTTCCTTCATCTGTTTGTATTTGGATTCCTGTTTGTCCATGATGGACTCTATTTTTTTTGTTCATTTCCTCTCTATATGCCTGGATATGTGCCTTTGTATCCTCCTCTATAAGTGTCTCTATTTGTCTGTATTTGCCTGTATTTCTTTGAGAGCTTTGTTCATTCCTCTTTACAATCCTCTAATCACTGAATAAGCGTAGATTTGAGCTCATTTTCCTGTGTTTCCGATGAATTAAAATATCCATTGATTTTTAGGTTTGCTGGTGAATCCATGATGTCCTGATTTTTGTTGGATGTTCTCTTATGCCAGCCTCTAGCCATCTGCTTATCTTTAACTTTCACTGCTCGTTCCTGGAGCCTGTATTGCAGACTGCGTCCATGTGTCTGTGCGGAGTATTCTTCAGGAAGATGAGAGAGGTTTACCGGTTTGAGAGTGGATGTTGATGTTTCAGCTGTTGCTAAGGGAGGAAGGTTACAGGCGCAAACAGGTAGGCGCGGGAGTGTGTGTGGAGGTGTGCCTTGGAGGACAGGGTGCTAGTGTATGTAGCCTGCCTGGAAGGGTGGAGAGTAAATGCTGGTGGGAGTGCTGGTGCCTTTTGCAGTGCACATGCAAAGGTGCCCTGAATGGCTCAGTGGCCCACAAGCCAGTCTCAGTATTATGCTCCAAGGGCTCAGATCTGTCTGGGCTGCACCTTCTTGGTTCCAGGAATTGTTTTGGTGGACTCCAGTGGAAAACCCACAGAACAGCAGCTTCAACATTGAGAAAGCTATTTCAGGGATCCCTGTGTTGCTCACAGTAGGGGTGTGGGTGAGAGGGATCTGATGTCTGGCAGCTAGCTTAGAAAGACCCTGGATCTGGAGCTCTGCATGCCCTCACTTGAAGGAGGGCACGCCCTTCCTCCCAGGCCTATAGGGAAAGCACAGGGGTTCCCCCTGATCGCTGCATTTGGGCAGTAGAGGCAAATGAAAATGTACATCTGACAGTGCTATCTGCTGTGTTGCTGTTCTACAGGGAGGCCCATTGTGGGGCTGCCTCTGCAGTCTGTCAGGGAGCATGGAGGCTCATGTTTGGGGCAGCAGCTGCCACCACAGCAGCTGAGCAGGGACTCGAGTACTTCAGGCTGCCTCCACTGTCTAGTCACAGAGCTGGGAGGATCTTCCTGCAAGTGCCTCTACCCTCTCAGTCACCAAGCAGGGAGGCTTGTGCTTAGGGCAGCTGCAGCTGCCACCACAGCAGCTCAATAGCGACGCCCTTGCCTGGATCCAAACTGTCTCAGCTCATGGGTTGTCTCCTCTAGCCCAGGAAGCCTCAATATGGATATTCTGGCTTCAGTGGTCTCTCCGCTCACCAGTTTCAGAGTTTCGGGTCTTTTGTCCCTCACATATGGTACGCGCTGGTGACCACCATCTTGGATCCTGTCCAAAACTGTTCTGTTTTTATTTGACCTTTTTCAGTTGTTTTGGACAGTCTGAAAAATCATTATCTTTAGTCCACAGGTCAAAAATTCTGATATACGCTCTTGCATAAAAAATGAATTTATGTTAGAATTTATAGCAACATCTTTCACAATATATGTGATATGTGTCAGTTATACTACTATTATGTATGTTACATATAATATATACAGTATCAGTGAGTGGTACTACACCTTGATTGCAATATAGTCTTTCTCTTAGAATGTGCTTCACATTTGTCTTAAAAGTTAAATATTATAAGTAGTTTTCTCTGGTCATAGTTTTATGTGTGATTTTGGCAAAAGAGGAATCTTAATTTTTTTTTCTTAGTCTTTTTTTATTTAATTTTATTTTTCTTTTATCAGTTACATTTTATTAATTCTGTATCCCAGCCGTGTCCCGCTCCCTCATTCCCTCCCAACCCCACACTCCCTCCCTGGTCTTCTCCCTGCCCCTTTCCAAGTCCACTAATGGGGGGGACCTCCTCCCCATTCATCTGATCCTGTTTTATCAGGTATCTTCAGGACTGGCTGCAAAGTCCTCCTCTGTAGCCTAGCAGGACTGCTCCTCCCTTGGGGGGTGGGGAGGCCAAAGAGCCAGTCATTGAGTTCCTGTTAGAAATAGTCCTTGTTCCCCTCACTGTGGGAAACCAATTGGTTACTGAGCTACCACAGGCTACATCTGAACAGAGGTTCTAGGTTATATCCATACATGGTCCTTAGTTGAATGTCAGTCTCTGAAAAGACCCTGTGCCCAGATATGTTTGGTCCTTGTGGAGCTCCTATCCTTTCCCCATCATACTAACTCCCCTTCTTTCATATGATTCCCTGTACTCTGCCAAAGGTTTGGTCATGAGTCTTTGTATCTGCTTTGAAAGCACTGCTAGTTAGAGTCTTTCAGATGCGCTCAGTAGACTCCTGTCATACGTTCAATGCACATCCCATCTATCTTTCTAAATGAGGATTGATCATCTTACCCCATGTCCGCTCTCTTGATTATCTTTTTAGGTGTATAGATTTCACTATGTTTCTCATATCTTATAGGTCTATATAAGTGAGTAAATACCATGTTTGTCTTTCTCCTTCTGGGATATTTCACTCAGAATGATCTTTTCTAGATCTCATGATTTGCCTGCAAATTTCATGATTTCCTCCTTTTTGATTGCTGAGTAGTATTCCATTGTGTAAAAATACCACAATTTCTGTATCCATTCCTCTGTTGATGGACATCTGGGTTGTTTCCAGGTTCTGGCTATTACAAATAAAGCTGCTACAAACATGGTTGAGCAAGTATCCCTTTTGTGTACTTAAGCAAAGTTTTGGTATATACCTAGCAGTGGTATAGCTGGGTCTTGAGGAAGCACTATTCCTAATTGTCTTAGAAAGCGCCAGATAGATTTCCAGAGGGGTTGTACAAGTTTACATTCCCACCAGCAATGGAGGAGGGTTCCCCTTTCTCCACAACCTCTCCAGCATGTGTTGTCACTTGAGTTTTTTATCTTGGCCATTCTGATGGGTGTAAGGTGAAATCTCAGGGTCGTTTTGATTTGCATTTCCCTGATGGCTAATGAGGTTGAGCATTTCTTTAAGTGTTTCTCTGCCATTCGATATTCCTCTGTCGAGAATTCTCTGTTTAGCTCTGTTCCTCATTTTTTAATTGGATTACATGGTTTGCTGCTTTTCAGCTTCTTTAGTTCTTTCTATATACTGGATATTAGTCCTCTGTCAGGTAAAGGGTTAGTGAAGATTCTTTCCCAATCTGTAGGCAGTCGTTTTGTTTTGATGACGGTGTCCTTTGCTTTACAGAAGCTTTTCAGTTTCATGAAGTCCCATTCATTGATTGTTGCTCTTAGAGCCTGTGCTGTTGGTGTTCTGTTCAGGAAGTTGTCTCCTGTGCCAATGAGTTCTAGGCTGTTCCCCACTTTTTCTTCTAACAGATTTAGAGTGTCTGGTTTTATGTGGAGGTCTTTGTACCACTTGGACTTTAGTTTTGTGCAGGATGATAAATATGGATCTATTTTCATTTTTCTGCATGTAGACATCCAGTTGGACCAGCACCATTTGTTGAAGATGCTGTCTTTTTTCCATTGAATGGTTTTGGCTTCTTTGTCAAAAATCGAGTATTCATAGATGTGTGGGTTCATTTCTGGGTCTTCCATGCGGTTCCATTGATCCTCCTTTCTGTTTTTATGCCAATACCATGCAGTTTTTATTACTATTGCTCTGTAGTACAACTTGAGATTGGGGATGGAGACACCTCCAGGTGATCTGTTGTTGTACAGGATTGTTTTGGAGATTCTGGGTTTTTTGTTTCTCCATATGAAGCTGAGAATCTTTTTTTCAAGGTCTGTAAAGAATTGAGTTGGTATTTTGATGGGAATTGCATTGAATCTGTAGATTGCTTTTGGCAGGATGGCCATTTTCACAATGTTAATCCTACCAATCCATGAGCACGGGAGATCTTTCCATCTTCTGATATCTTCTTCAATTTCTTTCTTCAGAGACTTGAATTTTTTCTCAAACAGGTCTTTCACTTGCTTGGTTAGTGTCACCCCAAAGTACTTTATGTTATTAGTGGCTATTGTGAAGGGTGTTGTTTCCCTAATTTCTTTCTCGGCCCTTTTGTCTTTGGTATACAGGAGGGCTTCTGATTTTTTTGAGTTGATTTTGTATCCTGCCACTTTGCTGAAGGTGTTTATCAGCCGGAAGAGTTCTCTGGTTGAATTTTTGGGGTCGCTCATCTATACTATCATATCATCTGCAAATAGTGACACTTTGACCTCTTCCTTTCCGATTTGTATCCCCTTGATCTCCTTTAGTTGTCTTATTGCTCTGGCTAGGACTTCAAGTACTATGTTGAAGAGGTAGGGAGAGAGTGGGCAGCCTTGTCTTGTCCCTGATTTCAGTGAGATTGATTTAAGTTTCTCTCCATTGAGTTTGATGTTGGCTATAGGCTTGCTGTATATTGCCTTTACTATATTTAGATATGTGCCTTGTATTCCTGATCTCTCCAAGACTTTAAACATGAATGGGTGTTGGACTTTGTCAAATGCTTTTTCAGCATCTAAGGAGATGATCATGTGTTTTTTCCTTCAGTTTGTTTATGTGGTGGATTACATTGATGGATTTCCGTATGTTGAACCACCCTTGAGTGCCTGAGATGAAGCCTACTTGGTCGTGGTGGATAATATCTTTGATATGTTCTTGGATTCGGTTTGCAAGTATTTTATTAAGTATTTTTGCGTCAATGTTCATAAGAGAGATAGGTCTGAAGTTCTCTTTTTTTGTTGGGTCTTTGTGTGGTTTAGGTATCAGGGTGACTTTCGCTTCATAGAATGAGTTTGGTAATGTACCTTCTGTTTCTATTTTGTGGAATAGTTTGAGGAGAATTGGTGTTAGCACTTCTTTGAAGGTCTTGTAGAATTCTGTGCTGAAACCATCTGGCCCAGGGCTTTTTTTTTTTTTTTTTTTTTTTTTTTTTTTTTTTTTGAGGGGAGACTGTGAATGACTGCTTCAATTTCCTTGGGAGATATAGGGCTATTCAGTCTTTCTACCTGATCTTGACTTAATGTTGGAAGATGGAATCTATCAAGAAAATTGTCCATTTCATTTAGGTTTTCAAATTTTGTGGCATATAGGCTTTTGTAGTGTGACCTAATGATTGTTTGAATTTCCTCAGCGTCTCTAGTTATGTCACCCTTTTCATTTCTGATTTTGCTGATTTGGATAGATTCTCTCTGCTTTTTACTTAGTTTGGCTAAGGGTTTGTCTATCATGTTGATTTTCTCAAAGAACCAGCTTTTTGTTTCATTGATTCTTTGAATAGTTTTATTTGTTTCTAATTGATTGATTTCAGCCCTGAGTTTGATTATTTCCAGCCTTCTGCTCCTCTTGGGTGTATCTGCTTCTTTTTTTTCTAGGTTTTTCAGTTGGGCCATTAAGTTGTTTTTATGTGATGTTACGAATTTCTTCTTGCAGGCACTTAGTGCTATAAATTTTCCTCTGAGCACTGCTTTCAATGTGTCCCATAAATTTGGGTATGTTGTGCCTTCATTTTCATTGAATTCTAGGAAGTCTTTAATTTCTTTCTTTATTTCTTTCTTAACCCAGCTGTCATTGAGTAACAAGTTGTTCAGTTTCCATGTGCGTGTAGGCTGTTTGTTATTTCTGTTGTTGTTGAGGTCCAGCTTAAGTCCATGGTGTTCAGATAGAATACAAGGGATTATTTCAATCTTTTTGTATCTGTTGAGGCTTGCCTTATGACCAACTATATGATCTATTTTGGAGAAGATTCCATGCGGTGCTTTGAAGAAGGTATACTCTTTTGAGTTTGGATGAGATCTGTAGACGTCTATTAGTTCCATTTGATTTAGGGACTCTGTAAGTGTTTTTATTTCCCTATTTGTTTTCTGTCTAGTTGATCTGTCCCTTGGTGAGAGTGGAGTGTTGAAGTCTCCCACTATTAAGATATTAGAATCAATGTGTGATTTAAGCTTTAGTGTTGTTTCTTTTACGAATGTAGGTGCTCTTGTATTTGGGGCATAGATATTAAAAATTGTGATGTCCTCTTGGTGGATTTTTCCTTTGATGAGAATATAGTGGCCCTCCTTATCTTTTTTGATTATCTTGGGTTGAAAGTCTATTTTATTAGATATTAGAATGACTACTCCAGCTTGTTTTCTGGAACCATTTGCTTGAAAAACATTTTTCCAGCCTTTTACTCTGAGGTAGTGTTTATCTTTGTTGCATAGGTGTGTTTCTTGGATGCAACAGAATGTTGGATCCTGTTTCTGCAACCATTCTGTTAGTCTGTGTCTTTTTATTGGGGAGTTGAGTCTGTTGATGTTGATAGATACTAGTGACCAACAATTGTTACTTACTTTTGATGTGGGGTTGGTGGTGTCACTGAGTTTCATTGCTTGTATTCTTTTGGTTTTTTTGTTGTGTAGTTATCTATTTCCTCTGTTTCCTTCGATGTAGTTGTTTTCTTTGGTTTGGAGTTTCCCTTCTAGTAACTTCTGTAGAGCTGGGTTACTATGTAGATATTGTTTAAATTTGGTTTTGTCATGGAATATTTTGAATTCTCAGTCTATGTTGATTGAAAGTTTTGCTGGGTATAGTAGTCTGGGTTGGAATGTGTGGTCCCTTAAGGACTGTATGATTTCTGTCCATGCCCTTCTAGCTTTCATAGTTTCTGTTGAGAAATCTGGTGTGATTCTGATAGGTCTACCTTCATATGTTACTTGGCCTTTTTTCCTTGCTGCTTTTAGAATTTTTTCTTTGTTCTGTTCAGTGTTTTGACTTTGATGTGACATGAAGAATTTCTTTTCTGGTCTAGTCTACTTGGTGTTTTGTAGGCCTCTTGTATATTTATAGCCATCTTCTTCTTTAAGTTGGGGAAGTTTTCTTCTATAATTTTCTTGAAAATATTTTCCGGACCTTTGAGCCTGATTTCTTCTTTTTCTCCTACTCCTATTATTCTTAGATTTTGTCTTTTCATGGTGTCCTTGATTTCTTGGATGTTTTGTGTTTGGAACTTTTCTGATTTTATTTTTTTCTTTGAGAGACGTGTCAATTTCCACAAGTGTATCTTCGGCTCCTGAGATTCTTTCTTCCATCTCTTGTATTCTGTTGGTGATGCTTACCTTTGTAGTTCCCGATCTTTTCTCTATGTTCTCCAGCTCCTGGTTTTTCTCTATTTGTGTTTTCTCTATTGATTCTAATTCTCTTTTCATGTCTTGCACCATTTCCTTCATCTGTTTGAGTGTGGAGTCCTGCTTTTCAATGACAGCTTCTATTTTTTTGTCCATTTCCTTTCTATGTATCACTAATTGTGCCTCTATTTCTTTGGCTATAATTGCCTGTACTTCTATGAGAGCTTTGTTTATTTCTTCTTTATTTGCCTTTATTTGTGTGGACATTTCCTTGAGAGCTTTGTGCATTTCTTCTTTGTTTGCCTCAATTTTTGTGGTCATTTCTCTGAGAGCTCGATTTATTTCCTCTTGGTTCGTCTCGATTTCTTTGGCTATTGCTCTGAGGGCTTTGTTCATTTCATCTTTATGGGCCTCTAATAGCTGGAGAAACATAATTTTGAGGTCGTTTTCTTGTATATCTAGTGAATTGAAGTGTCCATTGTTTTGTGGGGTTGCTGTTCAGGTCATTATGTCCTGATTTTTGTTGGTAGTGTTTTTATGTCTGCCTCTAGCCATCTGGTTATTTATAATCCTCACTGTTTGTTCCTCGAGTTTGTAGTTCGGGCTATGATCGTCTCTTTCTGTTTTCTGGACTGTCTTTTCAGGAAGATGAGAGAGGTTCACTGGTTTGGGAGTATGCGTTGTGGTTTACCAGTTTTGTCTAAGTAAGGAATGTGATGCTGGCGCTATTCGCATGTGCTTTTAGCAGGCGCAGTGTGCATGCGTGGATTCTTTGACTATTGCAGTGGCCTGCAAGCCATTATTATGCGGTTCTGTCTGAGATCCAGGGATTGTTTGCCTGGATTACACTGGTGGACCCACAAGGCAGAGGCTTCAACGTTGGGTTCGCTATCCCAAGAATCCCTATGATGCCCACACTAGGGGTGTGGGTGGCAGGGATTTCGTCTGGTTGCTTTTGTGGAGAGGCTCTGGGTCTGCGGCAAACTCTCCCTAGAAGGCTCACTCACTCTCTTGCAGGACCAGTTGGAATGCACAGGGGTTCCCCTTGCTTACTACTCTCTGTTTTGGTCCTGCTGCGGAAGTGCATGGGTAGGCTAACAGTCAGCTCTGTGACACTGTGACCGCAGGACTCGGTGTCCACCTTTCCTGTGTGCTGCCTCTCTGTCCTTTCCCTCTGCCAGAAGGGGTTATGTTGACTGGTCCCTGGGTGGCACGGGAAAGAGTTAGGTTGAGTGTTCTCAATCCCAGATCCCGGGCCCAGATCTCTCTGTCAGAAGCAGCCTGGTGGAAGAACCTATGTTTGCTGATCCCGAGAGGGTACCAGGTAGGGTTGAGTGTCCTCAGATCCAGAGCTTGGGTTTCTCTGCTAGGAGCCACTGAGTGTGCTGGAGAGGGGGTGCTGTGTCCTGTTGCAGGCTGCCTCTCTGTCCTTCCCCTCTGACCTTCCCCTCCGCTAGGGCAAACTTATGGAGGTGCTCTCAGGGGAGTGCCAGAAGGGGTTGGGACTTCTCAGTCCGATCTTTGTCGGGGTTTGTCTGCCAGGGGTGGGGGGGCACTGGTGATAGGACTTGGTGCTAGACCTTATTGCGCTGGACCCAGGAGTATATCAGGACGTGTTGAATGACCACAGTCCCAGATCCCGAGCTGAAGTTTGTTTGCTAGGGTCAGCCGGCAGCACTGGGGTCCCGGCATTGTGAAGCCGCTGTGCGCTTCTCCGTCCTTCCGCTCTGCTGCGGCAGGGTTATGGAGGCGTTTGGGGGAGTGCCCGAAAGGATTGGGTTTTCTCAGCCCCGATCTCAGGTTGGGGTACAGACAATGTCGTCTGTGGCAGATTCTGCTGGACGCCTCCTGCCTCCTCTGAAGAGGGAGTAGGGATTTTGAGCTGGGTGCACAGCTGCTCTCTGCTTGCAGCGGGAGCTCAGTTGTGATGGCGGCAGGTACCTGAGGTCAGCGAGACCTTCCAGGGAAAGACTGGGTGACCCGTGATCAGTCTTGCAACTTTCCTTCCCCGTGGGGTTTTCTTGGGACTGGGACTCTCAGTCTCTGGCACCCTTGTGTCCACCAATCAGCCTGGGAAAGTGATTGGGACATGCAGGCTTGCAGCTCCAGCTTGGAGAACCAAAGCCCGGGTTACCCAGGATCTCTTCCAGGTTCTGGCTGTGCGGCCCGAGAGTGGACCCGACCGATTCCCACGCTGTGAGAGCCTCCCCTCACCTGGGAAACATGATCGCTGTAGTTTTAGGGCCCAGAGTTCAGTCTCCTGGTTGCTGCATGGAGAGTGTTGTCCTGTTTCTCAGACACAATATTCTTCAGGTGCCGCCATCTTGGCCCCCCCCAATCTTAATTTTTAACTGATATCTTATTGTCATTTTCAGTGAAAATTGATAGAAGAGGAATTTAAACAAAAGTTATATCGTAAATATTCATTGTGTATAAAAATAACAGATTTTACTGAACTTTTTAGCACTTGACTCTAAAAATGATTTTCTGTATTAGGGTAAAGTAAGAAAAAGAATTTCATATAGCTATTATGTGTATATTTTATGAAAGTCAATGAACAATATAAAACTTAAGAACTTTGCATATATGGCAAGGTTTATAGCTTAGTGTAAGAGTTTTTGCCTGGATGAGGGAAATACTAGGATTTGATTCTTTCAATGTTGTTAAAAACAAAACAGAACTACACAGAGTTCTGAATGCAATAAAACGTAGCACATTACACAATTTCTTTAAAAAACATTGAAGTTTATAATCTTTGTTAGATGTTTATAATTTCTCTTTTAATGTTACCTTTTAAATTAGGGTCTTTTAAAGTAAGTATTGAACATGGAGAACACATGTTTATGTTTAGTGTCCTTTTGCAATTAGCATCTCATTTAGATTAGTTACACATATGCTATTGCTTTTATGGCTTTCACAAGACAGAGGAGGTCATAAATTATTAATCTTTTAACCAGAACCAGTGACAGATGTTCTCTATGAGTTACAGAAAAGAATATATCCAGTAAGGTTTTGTGGGTCACACCTTTAGTCCCAGAACTTGACAGGTTGAGGCAGGAGTGCTATGAGTTAAAGGGTATTCTGTGCTACGAAATGAGACCCTTCCTTGGGGGAAAAACAAAACAAAACAACCAAACAAGAAACCCAAAAATAAAGATGTGTGTTTTCTAAAGTGTTTGATTAATTTTTTTACAACTATATATACTCTTCAAAATATTTGTGTACCTTCATGGAAAGTTTGCTATAAATATGTATGCTTTTTTAGCCTTATATGTTTACTAAATAAAATAGTGGTGTAGAATAATATGTCAGTAGACAAAAAAGTTAATTTGCCGGTGTTTATTTGGAAGAAATGAAAGGCTATAAAACTCAAATGAAGAAAACAGTGTTAAAATGACCATAAATACTTTAAAAAATTAATTTTAGAGCCATTTGTTCCTTGTTAAGAAATGCCTTTTAGCTAAATTGTATAAATAGTACTTATTCTTATGTATCTAGTAATAAGTAGTCCTCCATTCAATCCAGGCTTCTTAAAAAAGAACAATATTTACTGATTTAATTTTGAGCACCCTGCATATTTTCTTATATATATTGAATATTCAATAAAAATATATTTACTAAATGTTTCTTCATTTAGAGAAATGACATTTGATAGAATTAATATTTTCTTCTTCAAGTTTAAGAGCTACTTTCAGGTAATAAAAGATTAATACTTATCAATATAAATGCAATATATCTCAAATGGCCAAGAAGCACAATAAAATGTTTGATGTCCTTAATCATCAGAGAATTGCAAATGAAATCGAATCTGAGATTCCATCTCATACCCATCAGAAAGGCTGCAATAAAAAACTCAAGTGACAGCACATGTTGGCGAGGATGTGGAGCAAGCTCCATTACTGGTGGGAGTGCAAATTTGTTCAACCAATTTGGAAATCAATCTGGGGGATTCTCAGAAAAATTGGGAAGAACATTACCTCAAGGTCCAGCTTTACCACTTCTGGTAAAGCTTTACCCACCACACAACATGGATATTTGCTCAACTATGTTCATAGCAGCTCTATTCATAATATCCAAAAACTGGAAACAACCCAGATGTCCCTCAACCGAAGAATGGATAAAGAAACTGTGGTACATTTATACAATGGGCTACTACTCAGCTATTAAAAACAAGGAAATCATGATATTTGCAGACAAATGGATAGAACTAGAAACGTTCATTCTGGGTGAGATAACCCACGCCCAGGGTTGGGTTAGACATTCAGGGTATGTACTCACTTATAAGCAAATATTAGCCATATAGTACACGATAATCATTACTATAATTCACAGATCCAAAGAAGCTAAGAAACAAGGAGGACCCAGGAAGAATGAATCTTACCTAGAGGAGGAAATAGAATAGTCAGCTGAAGTGGTTGAAGAGAGTGAACAGGATAGAGAGGGAACACTCAGGGAAGTGAGAGTGGGGATCAGATACAGGGTGAGCAGGGACAAGAGGACAGAGGGCTTGCAGAGAGAAGAGAAATCATGGACAGGCCACCTCTTAGACAAGCCGGAGATCTGCAACTGATTGTGTTCCTAGGACTCCAGCTGACCTCTGGTAGCTCAGGTCATGGAGACTGGACTTCTGGTGGAGAGAGAGAAACACCAACTCAACTACGAAAACTTTTGTCCATAATTTACCCTTCCTTCAGGATATGTAGGGATTAAGATAGAGCAGAGGTCAAGGGAATGTGCAACTGATGTGTGGTGCAACCCAGAACCACTCCATGGGAGAGAGCCAAGCCCTAACACTATTGATGAAACTTTACTGTGTTTGCACACAGGAGCCTTTACTGGCTGTCCTCGAAGAGGCTTTACCCAGCAAGGGATCTAAACAGAAAATGAGACTCACAGCCAAACATTGGATGGAGATAGGGAGCCTTGTAGAAGAGTGGGGAGAAGGATAGAAAGACCCAGAGGAAAGGTCTTCACAAGAAGACCAACAGTCTCAACTAACCTGGGGCTAGAGGGGCCAACCAAGGACCATGCACGGACTAGACCTAGACCCTATACATGTATACCCAGTGGGCAGCTCTGGCTCCATGTGGTTCCCCAGAAAGGGGATGGAGGCTGTCTCCGACATAGTCTCCATTGCATACCTTTTGATCACTTCACTTTGGTGTGACTGCCTTACCAGGACACTAATATAGGGAATACACAGTCCTCAGGAGACTAGATGTGGTAGGGCAGGTTTGTGGTGGTGGTGGTGGTCGTGGTAGGGTGGTGGTGGGGGTTTCTCCCCTTTTCTCAGGGGCAGGGAAGAGGTCACAAGGGGATGAGGGAGGGCCTGAGAGGAGAGCAGGGAGAGGCTATGATTGAGATATAAAGTGAATATATATGTACAAAACCACACCTAAAGGAAGACCATGCAGCCAGTCTTGATGAGACCTGAGAGGCCAGGGTCAGATAGAAGGGGAGGAGGACCTCCCCTATCAGGGTTCTAAGGGAGGAGCATAGGGGGAGAAGAGGGAGGGAGGGTCGGACTGGGAAAAGATGAGGGATAAAAAGTAAATAAATTATAATAAATAATAATTTTAAAATATTAAAATGTGAATACAATAAAATAATTGATTTTACAGGTGCTAATTTTTACCCATTTAAAATGGTTGTTATGTTAGTATTTTTGTCATTATATTACTGAACTTTACTCATTTACATATTTATTCTGCTAACATACTTCAGCAACTCTGTTTACTCAGTACATCCAGCATTATATTATTCAAGCAGTCTAAATGAAAGAATGGTAAAAGTTTTCAACTTATATTCTCAATGTGATCCATGAATGAAATGAAATGGAGTAGAAATTAAGTGGAACTCCTTACCAACACTAATTTTAGCAGTTTTTTTAAATTATTTTTTATAAGAAACCATTATTAATACCCACATTTCCCTACAGTGTATCCAGCCCACCACAACCATAAAATACTATCATGGGCAGCATAATGTAATTTATGAGGAAAATGAACATGTATCATACAAATTCCTGGCGCAAGTTAATTTATTTTTTACAATGAATTGCATCATCTAGAGTTCATTGGCATAAACGAAGAGTAAGTAAGGTAAGAAAATCAGTGTGGAATAGAGAACAAGAGTAGTCGTGGTATCCAGTGTGATTCTAAACTTTTACAGTATGTATATAGCCCAAGAGATATGTTTATCTGTTCCTGTGGTTATGTCTAGGAATAAAATTAAGATAATAATTCTTTCAAATAAAATGTCAGTCATTTCTTCAAGCAGCTACTTAGTTTTTAGAACATAAAATGTAACTTTTTAAATAGACAGAACTATCTAGCATTTTTAGATTTAGGGGTTCTGCGAAATAATTTAAATAGTAAAGTTGCTAAGTTTTTCGTAAAGTATTGAAAAATTTTTCAAAGATAATTTCATTTTATGGCATTTTCTGAAGATGTGTCTTCAGTAATAATCCCAGAGGAGTTCTGTTTATACTAAAAAAAATAACAGTCCAAACTAGTTGAGTTTATGGGATCTAATACTGAGTATAATGAAGGCATAAACAAACCAAAATGGAGCTGGGGATATCAGTTGATAAAGTATGTTAAGATGTCCCAGGTTCACTCCCCTTAAAACAATAACCTGTGCATAATGTCCTGTAATCTCAGTACTGATTTGAGACAGGAGGATCTTATATTCAAGGTCATTTGCAGCTTGTCTTAATAAGAAAACCAAAAACCCCATGTATGTGTATATGTGCATGCATCACACACCCAAATTTAGATGCAATATACCAATGGGAATATTACCCCAATATCACTGTGTGCAAAACTATAATTCAGTTGTTTCTGTGTAAGATTTTGATAGGAATTTGTGTAGAATAGTCAGAAGCCAGTTATAAAACAAAGAAATTATCTTAATTCCTCCTTGCTATAGTAAAATACCCCAACCAAGCAATTTATGGAAGGAAGGAAGGAAGGAAGGAAGGAAGGAAGGAAGGAAGGAAGGA
>NW_026596166.1:2671541-2751568 GCF_907164565.1 Psammomys obesus | reverse complement strand
GGAAGGAAGGAAGGAAGGAAGGAAGGAAGGAAGGAAGGAAGGAAGGAGGGGAGTAGGTAAGTTAGTTGGTGTTATATTAGCTTATAGTTCAGGGTACAGTCCATCATGACAGAGAAGTCAAGGCAGCAAGAAAAGAGGACTGAATGCATGCTAGTGCTGTTTGCTTTCTCCATTTTATATTCTATGATCCCCAGCAACAGTGAAAATGGCTCTTCCCACATTAATTATCATATGAACATAATCAAGATAGCCTCTAGATAACAGAACAAGATAATTTGAACACAGGGAACTTCCCAGAGACTCATACTCCAACCAAGGATTATTCGTGGAGATAACCTAGAACCCCTGCACAGGTGTAGCCCATGGCAGTTCAGTGTCCAAGTGGGTTACATAGTAATGGGAAGAGGGACTGCCTCTGACATAATCTGATTGGCCTGCTCTTTGATCACCTCCCCCTGAGGGGGGAGCAGCCTTACCAGGCCACAGTAGAGGACAATGCAGCCACTTTTGATGAGAACTGATAGACTAAGATCAGAAAGGAGAGGAGAACCTCCCCTATCAGTGGACTTTGGGAGTGGCATGCATGCAGAAAGGGGAGGGAGGTTGGGATCAGGAGGGGAGGAGGGAGGGGCTTATGGGGGGATACAAAATGAATAAAGTCTAATTAATAAAATAAAAAAATGCAAAAAAAAAAAAAAAGAAAAAGATAGCCTCTAGGTGTGTTCCTTGGCTCATCTGGTGATTCTAGTCTGTCAAATGACACTAGCTCTCACAGGAGTTGTCTATGGATTGGTGTTACTTGTCTAAGGTAGAATCTGAATTCTGGTTTCTCAGACAGCTTCCAAGTGACTACTGGTACTATAGGAAACATTTGAAATGTTGAAATTTCCATAGAACATAAGAATGATTATTCAAAACAATAATAACAATAACAAATGACAATATAACAATAATAAATAACACAAAACAAATAACAGTAACAAATTATGAGTCAGAAGTGGTGATAGGATGACAATTGTTAGGTTTTAAAACTTCATTCTTTAATATTATCCCAAAGAGTAACCCAAAATTCAAATTACCAAGTAAAACACTGTTAATTCATACATATCTTTTTTCTGTTTCAGTTTAATGTGTTAAACTAAAACAGACTTCTGTTCCCAAAATAGTTACATAGGAACAGTTTGTTGTCATAGAAGACTTCTTTCCCTATAAGTAAGTCTACTCTAAAGGATATAGTCTTTATTTAAAACACTAAGTTACAAATATTTATCCTTCTGAGCCATCTGTTCATAAGTAACCATAAGAATTTTAGACTCAAATCTGAAAATGGAAATACTTGAAAATCTTAGCATTGCTGACTCTTGATTTTTTAACAGCATGTGTCTTCTTTTGAGCAGAAATAGAATGATACAGATTCTCATTTATGAAACATTACATTAACTTCATTTAAAAACAAGAGCTTAAACCCTCTTAGACAAAATACTCTATCAAAATAAAACTAGTTTATTCAAATACCCAATTCTTAGTCTAAGTGAAAATAAAGAAAACTGCTTACTTAGTGATTATTGAAAAAATAATATATATGTCAATTCTTTAGACTAGAGATCTGTAACTAGGATGCTTTTATCATTTAAAATTATCTCCATAAACAAGGAGGACCCAGGGTAAGATGATCAATCCTCACTTAGAAAAACAAATGGGATGACATTGGAAGTAGGAGGAAACAGGAAAGAGGACAGGACAGGAGCCTCTGAAAGACTCCACCTTGCTAGGTAGAGCATCAAAGCAGATGCTGAAAGTCAGAATAGAACCTTGGGCAGAGTGCAGGGAATCATATGACTTAGAGAGAACAGGTCCTCCACAAGGACCAAATATATCTGTGCACAGGGGTCTTTTTCTAAGACTGATTCTCCAACCAAGGACCATTCATGGATATAACCTAGAACCCCAGCTCAGATGTAGCCCATGGCAGCTCAGTATCCAAGTGGGTTCCTTAGTAAGGGGGACACAGACTGTCTCTGACATGAACTCAGGGGCTGGCTCTTTGACCTCCCTTCTCCCCCAACCCCCAAGGGAGGAGCAGCCTTGCCAGGCCACAGAGGACATTGCAGCCAGTCCTGATGAGACCTGATAAGCTAGAGCTGATGGAAGGGGAGGAGGTTCTCCCCTATCCGTGGACTTAGAGAGGGGCATGGGAGGAGGTGAAGGAGGGAGGGTGGGATTGGGAGGAAATGAGGGAGGGACCTACAGCTGGGATACAAAGCGACTAAAATGTAATTAATGTAAAATAATAAAATAATAAAATAAAATTATCTCCAATATTAAGCAAATTTCATTTTTAGCAGTTGAATAGTATTCTATTGTATAATATTACAGTTACAGTGAAAAATATCTTTTTTTCTCTTGATTTTTGCTCAGTTTATTGTAACTGAGTCAGGGTACCTGCAAGCTGTTTTTATAGCACTGAGGGTAAGAATGGAAATAAAATTGAGGGCAAGAAGCATACATAGTGTGAATGCTTACTGAGTTCCAACAATTTTGGTCACGGGGGCTGAGAGTCCCAGGTAGATCTTGTTCCTAGGTTATGCTAGATAAAGGAATAGGGTTATGCTAGAACTGGGGGCTGAGAGAGACCATAGGAAGTAGCAAAGGTGGATTTGTAATAATGCTCAGTGGATTCCCCGGAAAGTGGAGGTAGGTATTCATTTTAGTTTTTAAATTATTATTCCTACTTAGCAATAATTATAATTTTGACATTAATTTTAAAATTAGCATACAGGATATTGGGCTACTCATAATGATATACATCTCATACTTCATTTTTATTAAATGAATTTATTCAGATTAAATAGTTTGAAGTTGCAAATCACCAAGCATCATCACACCTTTGTGCCCACAAGCCATAAATAAAAGAGAAAATTTCTCATTTCTTTGAGTGTCATTATGGTTTAATTCCATTATCTTAAAACGTATGCTGTATGTACAAATCAAACATGTTAACATCATATGAATGGCCCTTCTTTCCTTGAGGAGTTTCAGAAATTTGTGCTCTCAAGTATTATCTCCTCATTTGCATTGTTTTAAGTTTTCACTTTTCTTTTGTCTTAAATTACTCAACCACTTTTTAATTTTCATCATTAACCCTTTTCCAAAGGGAGTATGTCAGTTATAAAATTCCTTAATTCCTCCTTGCTGTGGTAAAATACCCTGACCAAGCAATTTAAGGAAGGAAGGAAGGAAGGAAGGAAGGAAGGAAGGAAGGAAGGAAGGAAGGAAGGAAGGAAGGAAGGAAGAAGGAAGGAAAGGAAAGGAAAGAAGGAAGGAAGAAGGGGGAGTAGGTAGGTTAGTTGATGTTATTTTAGCTCATGGTTCAAGATATAGTCCATCATGGTGGAGAAGTCAAGGCAGCAAGAAAAGAGCAATGATTACATGCTACTTATTTATTTATTTATTTATTTATTTATTTATTATTACCAAATAATAATCTAAGTTTGGTTTGTTCAGTGTTTGAAAACAAGCTAGTTCAAATTTATGATCTTCCCCAAAGTGCACTAAGATAAAAGAAAAGACAATTGATCTAGGATCATACAAAGTGCTTTTTATTGGATACTTAGGAAGGTTGGTACCAGGTATCAGCATCATCAGTTGGATTCACACAATTTTCATATTTATGTATGAAACTATTTATATATTAGTTAACATAAAATAGCTTTCTTTAGGCTATTGTATATTGGCAGATGCATCCTAGTAGCCTGGCCCTATTTGTAAAAACCTAAGTATAACTTTAATGGTTCTGTTTCCTTATGATTTGTTTGGAAGGCATGCAGTAAAAACAAACTGTGGTTACTCAGGGCTAATCGCAATACCTGTGATTTGAGGTGACTACAGTCTTTGCAAAGCTAGGATGTATTCATTTAGGAAGAGCCTTTTTTATGTGATATTCTGTCCTAGTAATGTACAGAGATGAAAATTCAGAATTTATACCTTTATCAATTGCTTTGTATGCCTTTATTAATAATATATAAATAACAATAATTTATTGTGCAAAGAACCGGTATGTATAAAGTGCAGTGGGATATAAAAGAGTGCCTAAGTACACCTAAGTATTTCTGTAGACTGAGGGGGTTTGCTGAAGGAATTAACAGTTTGTGTGAAACAGGACTAGGAATTTTCAGATTTTACAACACCATAAGAAGTATTCTAGATTCTAATATAAGTAATGTGAACAGTAAAAAAAAAAAAAAAAAAAAAAAAAAAAAGATTATTTTCATTTTATTATCATTTATTCAGCATTTACCATGAATGAATAACCTATCTTTTATTGCCCAGTATTTTCCAATCAAGTGCCAAATGCCCTTTAAATTTGCTAAATAGTATGGCTCTGTCTTGCCAGTATATTGAAATGGAGTGCTGAATAAATGTTAAGAGCCTGTTTTGGAGCAAACCAAGACCTATATCTCCTTCACATCTCCGAAGTGTATGAACACAGACACTTCATTTGTTTTTCTGAGAGTAGTTTAATTTTGCTGCAATTGTTTAATGAAATTGGGATCCATAAACATGTCTCTAGAGAGATGATTCTATATATTTGTAAAGAGAATGGGTCACTACCAGTGTGATGAAAAGGTGAACTGACAAAAGATCCCAATTTTGGAAAGTTTACTCTGAAAACAAAATGAATAATGGCTAGAAAGAATTGAGACTAGCAGAGGAGGGAAACTATTATATTAGTCTAGATAAGAATGCTTTAAATGAAGCAGTAACAGTAGTTTAAAATTTTTTAAAGGAAAGGGTATGACTATGAGAATTGTTAGAATCAAAACCTGATAAGTCCATAAAAATGTACCAAGATGAATTTATTTTCAATAATGAAAATTTATGATGGATTTTACTTTAGGCCTCAGTGCTCAACCATTCCCATTAAAGTGCTTAAATAGAACAAGTGCTTATAAAGAACGAGCATATATTTGCTGTCTTACAGATCTACCATACAAACAGAATATACTGTGATAGTTCATTGTCCTCAAGAGACAGTTAGGAGACACCAGGAAGAGTCACAGTAGAGCCCCATCTGGATATAGTGTTACTCTAACTAGCTTGGTATTATTTTTGAGTAAATCTACTTGAGTCCAGCCTAGAGCAGGGGTTTTTCAATCAGTTCAAAAGTTTAAGGTAAATAATATGTATTTGTTTAATGCTTCTGAATTTTAGCATGGGAAGCTATCAGATACAAATGTATCCATTTTATAAAAAAAATGTTTTAAACGCAGGTTCAACTTTGAATTTTTCATATCATAGGTAACTATGAAAAAGCAAGATACATGTTAGTTGAACCAGCAGGAAATCTATTTACATTATTTATTTTACTGAACTATTTTAGCATGAATAAGCCTGTACTGGAGTAAATTTTAAAAAAGATAGGTAGAAAGAAAGAACCTGCCACTAATTTTTCAAAGGTATTCTAAAAATATACTTTATGCCATAAAACTGACATATTTTAGTTTGTAATCCAGTGATCTTTTCTGTGTTTGCAGATTTGGGTAACCATATGCGTACTCAAATTTTGGATATTCCCCTCATATCCAAATAAAATATTTCTATTAAAGTCAATTTACTAGTCTTTTAGAAGAGTTAGTGACTTTCACCAGTAAGATGTCCTTCTTTTGACTTCAATTCTTTCTAGAATTCTAGCAAAATTAAACAGTTCTATTAATAGATTTTTAAGTAGCTAGCTTTTCAGTTTCTTCAGCACCAATTCTCTCCTCCAGTTTTTATTGTTACTTTTATAGTAGAGTCATGCATTGTAAGCTCTTAACATAATCTTTTCAAGCCATATAATAAAAAATGAATGGTAATTTGAAAAAAATTTAAACATTTCAGTCTACTCTTAGGCATTCTAGAGTAAGGATATGAAATAATCTGTTATCTCTGTAATTGTTCCTAGTCACTAAATCTGTCTCCCAGTATGAGGGTCTGATCAAACTGACTATCTTTTTTAGTATTATATATATTAAATTTAAGTAAAGAACAGAATGTTCCAATTCTGAAGGAACTTACCTGTTAGCATAGAAAGTTCTATTCCTTCTACCTAAACATTCTTCTCCTGGTATTTTCACCTTTAAAAATTGATGCAATTGGATTACTTGGTTTGTTGGTGTTTAACTTCTTGAATTCTTTATATATTCTGGATTATTAGCCCTCTGTCAGATATAGCTTTGCCAGGCCATGGAGCAATAAGATGCAGCTAGTCCTGATGAGACCAGATAGGCTAGGGTCAGAGAGTGGACTAGAGGAGGATCATAGGGGGAGAAGAGGGAGGGAGAGTGGGACTGAGAGGAGACAAGGGAAGGGGGCTACAGCCAGGGTACAAAGTGAATAAATTGTAATGAATAATAAAAAAATAAAAATTAAGAAAGTAATTCTCTAATAGAAGTTTTTTTAATAAAAATTCATATGTATAAAAAAGTAATACAAAAGTTCAAACATATAAAAGTAGAGATAATCGTATTAAGTCCCTCTGTCAGAAGCACTGCTTTAACAATACCATGGTGTGCTCTGGAGGTCAAAGGTAACAACTCTGTAAAGACAGCTCTGTCCTATCTTTACAAGGGTTCTGAAGATAGAATGGATAGATAGGCTTGCACAGTTTTATCTGCTGAGCCATTTTTGCTGACCTGATATATTCTTAATATCATCAGATAGTCAATAAATATTCAGAGTTTTCCTGTTTTGTGTTTCTGGGTATCATGTATCCCAGACTGGCTTTGAGTTCTACTTTGTGAATATTAGGAATATAGCTGTGTTCTATCACACTGTGTTCACGGGATCTAGGAATCAAGCCCTGGGCTTCCTGCTTAGAGATTAAACACATGACTTCATGCTTGCTAGGTAAGCACTATACTGACCAATTTCCCCAGCCTGAGGTATAGTATTGATTTATTAGGCATTGCTTATATTGGACTTGTTGCTCTTTTCTTTTCTTTTCTGAAACTCTTGCTCTTTTTCTAAAAATTTTTGTTGTTTGTTTGTTTGTTTGTTTGTTTTTAAGTACTAGAATCTAATCTCAGAGATTTGCAGTTGGTAGGCAATTGGGATACCACTGAGTTAACCCCTCAACTTCTGTTTTGTCCCTTAATTGTTTTTAAATTTGGCTTGTTCTTCTATCACTTTTTCTTCAGTTGTTTATTTTGCTTTGCCTTTTGTCCCATATTAAAATGTATTTGTTGAAAATTCTTGAAGTTCTTTTTTTTTTTAGAATTTCCTTCTGAAATTTGCTACTTGTCAATATTTGTAATACCTTGCTCTGATTTTTTAATTTAAATTTATTTTTTAAAATTTATTCATTTTACATTCCAATCATAGCTCCCTTCCTTGTTTTCTCCCAGTCCCACCTTCCCTCCTTCTTGCCACCCCTTGTCCTACTCCATTTCCTTCCCCTAGTCCTCAGAAAGGGGAGCCCTCTCCCCTGCCAACTGACTCCAGCATATCAAGTTTCATCAGGACTGCCTGCATCCTTGTCCTCTGTGTCCTGGCATGGCTGCCCTGCCAGGAGGAAGTGATTGAGGAGCAAGCAACAGGATCCATGTCTGAGAAATTGCCTGTTTTTCTTAATAGGGGACCCACTTGGAGACTGAGCTACCTATTGGCTACATCTGAGCAGGGGGCCTAGGTCCTTTGCATGCATGGTCCTCAGTTGGTGTATTATTCTCTGTAGGGCCCCTCCCTCTGGTGCCCTTTTTTTTTTTTTTTTTTTTTGGCTTTATTGGTTTTTTTTGAGGAGCTCCTGTTCCCTCCAAGTCCTTTTATACCCCAAGTCTTCCATGAGACTCCTGTGCTGTGCCCAAAGTTTGACTGTGAGTCTTAGCATTTGCTTCAATCCCTTCCTGGGTAGAGTCTTTCAGAGGACATCTATGGTAGGCTCTCATTCTTTTCAACTGCTTCTGGTGTCTTTCTATTTGCCCTTCTGAATCCTCCTTAAGCATCCTCCTTGTGGTCCTCCTTGTTACTTAGCTTCTTTATGTCTAAATTGTAGTATGCTTATCCTGTATTAAAAGGCTAATATCCACTTATAAGTGGGTATATACCATGCTAGTGACTATGATTTTGCCTCATTCATTATTTAGGTTGAAGGACTCACATTCTTTTTGAACTCCATCAAACCCTAGTTGAATTATCACTACTCCACCAAAACTGTTGTTCTAACTTCGTTTATTACTGTTATTTAAGAGACGTGCTTAATCTTGTCCCTGAGCTCCATGCCTTTCTTCCCTTAGTGTAAAAGTCATTATGTCCCTAGAAATCTTCTAGAATTATCAGTTTTTAATTTTGTTTTGTTGGGTTTATTTTGTTAGTTTTGGAATGCAAGGGTCTTACTCTGCAGCCCCTACTGGCTTGATACTATTTAGCTCATCCTGCCCTTGAACTTTTGATATCCTCCTGCCTCAGTCTTTTGAGTGCTGAGATTTATAGGTTTAAACTGCTATACCCAACTAGAATTATCCCTATATAACTGGTTGCTTTCAGTTCACTTGATAGCTTTTCCTAATATTCAAGTACACTGAGCTTTGTTATTTAGATCGTTCTCTCCCTTTTATCTCTCCTCATAAGAGCTAATATAGATTCTGAAAATTAAATGATAAAATAAGTTAAAATCCTGACATAATGCTTTGCACATATTAAACTAATACAAGTTGTGCATCTGTAATCTAAAATCCTAGAACCTGATACTCTATAAAACCTAAAACATTTTTAACAGCAACCTGGTTCCTTAAGCAAAAAATTCCATGTGACTTCTTGCAGGTACACTAAAAATATATTTTTAAAAAATTACCCAAAGGATATGTGTGCAAGTTAAGTATAAGACACAGGTGTAGTGAAGTGATTCAGCAGGCAAAGATATCTTCCATTCAGCCTGGCCACATGAGTTTCACCGTGAAACTGCATGTTGGAAGAACTAAAACCAGCAAGTGGTCCTTTGACCTCTGCATGCCCATAGTGAAACATACATTCTACCCCCCCACACACATAAATAAATAGGCGTACTTTAAAAAATTTGGATGTAATCTAGAACTTCTGCTTGGATGTGGCCCGTGGTAGCTCAGTAACCAAGTAGTTTCCCAAAGTAAGGGGAACAAGGACTATTTCTAACAGGATCTCAAGGGCAGGCTCTTTGACCTCCCCCCGCCCCCCAGGGGAGGAGCAGTCCTGTTAGGCCACAGAGGAGGACTGTGCAGCCAGCCCTGAAGATACCTGATAAAAACAGGGTCAAATGAAAGGGGAGGAGGTCCTCCCCTATCAGTGGACTTGAAAAGGGGCAGGGAGGAGACCATGGAGGGAGTGTGGGGTTGGGGAGGGAATGAGGGAGCGGGATACAGCTGGGACACAGAGTTAACAAAATGTAACTAATAAGAAAAATAAAATTTAAAAAAATTTAAATATAAATGATTACTTTGTTTAGAATTGGGTCCCATCTCTAAGTTATGTATATAGAATATTAAAAAATCTAAAAAGAGGCTATCTGAAATACTTATAGTCACGTGTACTTCAGATAAGGTAAACTTCAGTACTACTTGTAGTATTGAAGCTATTATTATCACTGTGGCTGCCAATGTATAATGCTTTTGCGTACTGATTCCAGAGTTTATTCTATCTTCAGTAAGATGGACAGCCTTGGTTATGATGTTCGGAGTAAGTCATTTTATGATCTAGGCACTGGTAGAGAAACTGATATGATAACATGTTAAAACTAAGACTAGGTAAAATGTATGGCTATTTTAAATGATGCTATGAAAATAGAAATAGCATTTTCAGAAATTAGTTCGAAGGTTAAAAATCATTATTACTGGATATATTCAGGGAATAGGAATAAAAGGGTAGTTGGAAATAAGTTTATTCTTTCAGCAGATAAGAATAAAAGGATAGTATGAAATAAGTTTATTATTGAACAATTTCATTCCCCACACACAAATAAGTTATTTATTACTTAATTGTTTCTGTGGGTTTTCTGAATTGCTTCTGGTTACTGAATATTATCCTCCAACATTTATATTTTGTTTCAATTCTTCCTATATTATTTTTTAAAATAGGCAACTTGGTCTTATAATTATGCTATTACTTCATTAGTACACTATACATAAGCATAAGTATTGTTGTCATATAGGTTTCTTTTAGTTGTTTGTTTTGCTTTGTTTTGCAATGGATTTCTCTCTGTAGCCCTTGCTGTCCTGAAACTATATAGAATAGGCTGGCCTTAAACTCAGGCTCCACCTTCCTCTGTTTCTTGAGTACTAGCATTAAAGACCTATGCCACCACGGCTGGCTTGTCTTCTGGGTTTTAGTCCTAGTTGGAACATATATATACACACATATTCACATACATAGACGTTTTTGTATACATATTACTTAATACACTTACTCTTTTTCCTTTCTTTTTTAAAATAATTTTTTGCCAATTCCATGCATCTATACATGTTGTTATCTATACATATATGTTATGTGATTTTATTTGTCCCCCTCCAGTATGCTTTGTATTCCCCTTCCATTTTCTCTCAGCTTCCTTCTACCATAAGCTATGCTATTAAAGAAAATTATACTTTTCCTCCAACAGCAAATAAGAGTCAAAAGCTCCTTAGAAAGGAATGGGGCCTTCTGAGCTCCTTCCTTGTCTATGACAGATTATTGCAGGAGCCAATCTTCTGCAGGCATCCATCGGTGCTGTGTATGTTCCACACTGCAACAGCCATGTCACATGGTTTGTCTTACTTTCTTATGATCAAAACCATTGCCTTCAGTTTCAAGTTATATAAGTTCTTAAATGGAAAGTTACTTTCCTGCATCTTTATAGGAGCAGATTGAAATATCTAAGGTACTGTTAACATTAATCATGAGAAAAAGAAATTGCTTCTATAAATAGGATTGAAGTTGATCTTAGCAAAGCAATGAATATTTTTTCCATTATCAACCATTTCACCATAGCATCCTTGAATCATTTGAATAACAAATTAGAATTGTTTCTCTAATCTATCCCATTTATGTAACAATTGTTGCATGTGTTGATTTTAATTAAGTGCTTTAACTGTTAAGAATTCTTTTAAAAACTAAAACTATATTTATAATGATACTGTCTTTAAATTTTGTTTTGAAATAATTTAAACTTAAATATACAGGCTCAAACTATTTGTAACTAACAATTTATTTTGTCTTTCCCTTTGATGCTGCTGGACACATTCATCTCTAAGACTCTGTTTAAAAAAATTAAGCAAAATCATTATTGGTTCATTAGTTGTGACAATTGTACCACACAGACATAAGATAATAATTATGGAGAAAACTAGGAAATGGAGCTTAGAACAGGGTATGTTAACTTCACTTTCTGTTCATTTGTTAGAAACCTTAAATGATTCCAAGAAATCAAGTTCATTAATTAAACAAATAAAAACAGGTTTGCTCTTGGTTCTTGATTTATGTTGTGACAGAACCTAGCAATAAACATGGCAGCTTCAGCGTTATTAAAACCATAAATAATTGAAGTGTAATTCATAATAAAATCCAATGTAATGTTTCTCTTTTGGTAGTTGTTTGTTGCCTGTATCTTCTAAACTAATAAATGGGAAAATGGAACAAAAAATGTTTTCCCCCATGGCTATTGAGTGGGTCTGCAGAAATTTCTCGTGGCACGCTGATGCTGATAGCATATATCATTCATGTGCTTTTACACTGTTGCTGGTTTTAAGAATATTTTCTTCTCCTAATTTCAGGTTGGGTGGGACTATATCAGCATACAAGATAGTACCAGATGAAATAGAAGAAATCAAGGTATAGTATGATTTTTCATGCCTACAAAGGCTTAGCATTTTAGTTGGGAGCTAAGAGGAAAATTGTTAATTCTTAAATATCATTGAATCTTTTGGTACAGTGAGGCACAATAAATTCCTAATTACTCCACTCAAGTTAAAAATACATTCATGTTACAGAATCACCATCAAATTTTATCTACTGTTTGCAATACAGTTCTGGAAAAAAAACAACTAAAATATAAAAGAAGCCCTTCCTATGTGATTTGTTGAAAATAGAAGATAGTATTGTGCGCAAGCATTAGTGTACATAATGGTTTACCATTTTATCTTTAAATTTTTTAATTATTATTATTATTTACAATTTATTAATTTTGTATCCCAGTTGTAGCCCCCTCCCTCATCTCCTTCCAGTCCTACCTTTCCTCCTTCTTCCTTCCCAATCTCTTTCCGCTGGTCCACTGATAGGGGAAGTCCTTCTCCCCTATTGTCTGACCCTAGCCAATCAGGTCCCATCAGGACTGCCTGGATTCTCTTCCTCAAGAAGATTTTAAAATTATATGAATTTCATGTAAAATAATATGTCAAGAGATAGAACCTTTAGAAAAAATGAATTGAGCCAACTAATTTTACCCGAGGATGTTTACTGTATAACTACAGTATTCAAAATTATAAAGTTAAAAAGAAAAAATTTGCAGGTAAATGGTGGGACCTAGAAAGGATCATCCTGAGTGAGCTGTCCCAGAAGCAGAAAGAGACACATGGTGTATACTCACTCATATAGACATATAACATAGGATAAACCTACTAAAATTTGTACATCTAAAGAAATTAATCAAGAGAGAGGACCATGACTAAAACGCTCAATCCCCATCCTGAAAGGCAAAGAGGATGGACATCAGAAGAAGAAAACAGGAAACAACCTAGAAACCTGCCACCGAGGGCCTCTGAAAGCCTCTGCCCTGCAGACTATTAAAGCAGACGCTGAGACTTATGGCCAACTGTTGGGCAGAGTGCATGGAATCTTATGTAAGAAGTGGGAAATAGTAAGTAAGAGCTGGAGAGGACGGGAACCACACAAGGAGAGCAACAGAACCAGAAAATTTGAACACAGGGGTCTTCCCAGAGACTCATACTCCAACCAAGGACTATTCATGGAGATAACCTAGAACCCCTGCACAGATGTAGCACATGACAGTTCAGTGTCCAAATAGGTTCCATAGTAATGGGAAGAGGGACTGCCTCTGGCATAATCTGATTGGCCTGCCCTTTGATCACTTCCCCCTGAAGGGGGAGCAGCCTTACCAGGCCACAGAAGATGACAATGTAGCCACTCCTGATATGATCTGATAGACTAAGATCAGAAGGAAGGAGAGGAGGACCTCCCCTATCAGTGGACTTAGGGAGGGGCATACATGAAGAAGGGAAAGGGACTGTGGGATCGGGAGGGGAGGAGGAAGGGGCTTATGGGGAGATACAAAGTGAATAAAGTGTAATTAATAAAAAATAAATAAATAAAGAATTTAAAAAAATCTCAAAAGAAGGGGGAAATGCTTGGAATAATTGGATAAACATAGTCCCCAAAACATAAAATAAAACCTTTACTCTAACTTTAAACTTTACAATAAGATGAATTCAAAATATACAATTGACTTAAATATGTACCTATAAAATTGCTATCAAGACAGAAAGGAACCTTAACACTTAGTTCTAAAGAACTGTTCTTAGACTAAGCACCAAAAATATCCACACAATGAAATTTTCATACATTGAAAAGCTTCCTCACTTAAATACTTTTCTACAAAGAACCCATGAGAATTAAAAGATAAGATGCATCCCTGAAGAAATTATTTATAAACCACATCTTACTAAAGAAACTCTTACCTACAGCTGATAAACACCTTCAGCAAAGTGGCCGGATACAAAATTAACTCAAAAAAATCAGTAGCACTCCTGTATACAAAAGACAAAAGGGCTGAGAAAGAAATTAGAGAAACAACACCATTCACAATAGCCACAAATGACATAAAGTACCTTGGTGTAACCGTAAGCAAGCAAGTCAAAGACTTGTATGAAAAAAATTTCAAGTCACTGAAGAAAGAATTAGAGGAAGATATGAGAAGATGGAAAGATCTCCCATGCTCATGGCTTGGCAGGATTAACATAGTAAAAATGGCCATCTTACCAAAAGCAATCTACAGATTTAATGCAATTCCCATCAAATTGCCAACACAATTCTTTACAGACCTGGAAAGAAAAATTCTCAACTTTGTATGGAATAACAAGAAACTGAGAATTGCTAAAACAATCCTCTACAATAAAAGATCTTCTGGAGGTATCTCCATCCCTGATCTCAAGCTGTACTATAGAGCAACAGTTATAAAAACTGCATGGTACTGGCATAG
This sequence comes from Psammomys obesus, assembly GCF_907164565.1. NCBI lineage: Eukaryota > Metazoa > Chordata > Mammalia > Rodentia > Muridae > Psammomys > Psammomys obesus. The sequence continues at coordinate 2,737,371 of NW_026596166.1, read as the reverse complement.
AAACAGAATGGTGGATCAATGGAATCGAACAGAAGACCCAGAAGTAAACCCACACACTTACAGACACCTGATTTTTGACAAAGATGCCAAAACCATACAAAGGAAAAAAGATAGCATCTTCAACAAATGGTGCTGGTCCAACTGGATGTCTACATGTAGAAAAATGAAAATAGATCCATACTTATCACCCTGCACAAAACTGAAGTCCAAGTGGATCAAAGACCTCAACATAAAACCAGACACATTAAATCGGCTAGAAAAAAAAGTGGGGAATACCCTAGAACTCATTGGTACAGGAGAAAACTTCCTGAACAGAACACCAACAGCACAGGCTCTAAGAGCAACAATCAATAAATGGGACCTCATGAAATTGAAAAGCTTCTGTAAAGCAAAGGACACCGTCATCAAAACAAAGCGACTGCCTACAGATTGGGAAAGAATCATCACCAACCTTTTATCTGACAGAGGACTCATATCCAGTATATATAAAGAACTAAACAAGCTGAAAAGCAGCAAACCAAGTAATCCCCTTAAAAAATGGGGAACAGAGCTAAAAAGAGAATTCTCTGTAGAGGAATATCGAATGGCAGAGAAGCACTTAAAGAAATGCTCAACCTCATTAGCCATTAGGGAAATGCAAATCAAAACAACCCTGAGATTTCACCTTACACCCATCAGAATGGCCAAGATGAAAAACTCAAGTGACAGCACATGCTGGAGAGGTTGTGGAGAAAGGGGAACCCTTCTCCACTGCTGGTGGGAATGTAAACTTGTACAACCACTCTGGAAATCAATCTGGCACTTTCTCAGACAACTAGGAATAGCGCTTCCTCAAGATCCAGCCATACCACTCCTAGGCATATACCCAAAAGAGGCTCAAGTACACAAAAAGGACATTTGCTCAACCATGTTTGTAGCAGCTTTATTTGTAATAGCCAGAAGCTGGAAACAGCCCAGATGCCCCTCAACTGAAGAATGGATGCAGAAACTGTGGTACATCTATACAATGGAGTATTACTCAGCAATGAAAAATAAGGAAATCATGAAATTTGCAGGTAAATGGTGGGACCTGGAAAGGATCATCCTGAGTGAGTTGTCCCAGAAGCAAAAAGACATGCATGGGATATACTCACTCATATAAACATACAACATAGAATAAACCCACTCAAATCTGTACATCTAAACAAACTAAGCAAAAGAGAGGACCCTAACTAAAATGTTCAATCCCAATCCTGAAAGGCAAAGAGGATGGACATCAGAAGAAAAAGAAAATAGGAAACAACCTCGGAACCTGCTACAGAGGGCCTCTGAAAGCCAGAAGAAAACAGGAAACAACCTTGGAACCTGCCACAGAGGACCTCTGAAAGCCTCTGCAGTATAGACTGTCAAAGCAGATGCTGAGCCTGCTGGCCAACTGATGGGCAGAGTGAATGGAATTTTATGTAAGAAGTGGGAAATAGTAAGAGCTGGAGGGGATGGGAACTCCACAAGGAGAGCAACAGAACAAGATAATTTGAACACAGGGAACTTCCCAGAGACTCATACTCCAACCAAGGACTATTCGTGGAGATAACCTAGAACCCCTGCACAGATGTAGCCCATGGCAGTTCAGTGTCTAAGTGGGTTACATAGTAATGGGAAGAGGGACTGCCTCTGACATAAACACCTCTCCCTGAGGGGGGAGCAGCCTTACCAGGCCACAGTAGAGGACAATGCAGCCACTTTTGATGAGAACTGATAGACTAAGATCAGAAAGGAGAGGAGAACCTCCCCTATCAGTGGACTTGGGGAGTGGCATGCATGCAGAAAGGGGAGGGAGGTTGGGATCAGGAGGGGAGGAGGGAGGAGCTTATGGAGGGATACAAAATGAATAAAGTGTAATTAATAATAAAATAATAATAATAATAAAAAAGAAAAGAAACTCTTAAACTCTGAATTAACAAAATAACTAAAAAGTGGGCAAAAGACATTGTAGGCATATTGGTTTCTCCTGCATCTACCTCCCTTCTCCACCCCTTATTCCTCCTAATATTTTCCAGCACCCCAACACTAGGTAGGAGAGAAAGGTTAGTGGGGAGATGGTGCAGAGTTCTCTTTGGATACTTCTGGTTGGTTAGGGTTATGGGGTTCTTTGGGGCAAAGCCAGTATCAGCCAACAGGATATCAGGTAGCCCAGCAAACCAGCAACTACAAACACAGAAGAAGGATGAACCAGCAACAGCATGGGGAGCAGCAACATTCTTTCTCAGAATTTTTTTTTTTTTCTGTTTCTCTTGGCTCTGGTATTTGTACCTTCTTAGAGACCTCAGAGTTAAACTATCTCCAGCTGACAAAGACTGTGCCCCTCTCTGAGTCACAGTAGACTGCTATCACCTGTGGACAAACTAAAAGCAGCTCCATATCCCACACTTGGGATTAAAACCAAAACTTGTTTACATAACAAAACTGAGTTTTTAAAGTATCCAAAACTTTCTGTACAAGACATATATATTTCATTAGGGAAAATAAATATATGACAAATAAATACAGAAAAAGTTGTTGAATGTCATTACAGACTTGGGAAATAAATATCATAAAATGATAACACTTATTAATGGAAAGGGTGTGAATAAACCAGACAGGTATTCATACATTCTTAGGAAATAGAATTGTGAAGTGACTGTTTCAAATATTGGCAATTCCTTACAAAGTCGATATTCTCAGGCTTAACACGTTGCATTGTTTAGCATTTCTTCCAAGGGTAGGAAAACCTATGCTCTTCCATAAATGGTTTGTGATTTTTTTTTTCCTAGTGGCTTTTTTTGCAAAAGCCAAAAACAGGAAAGTAAATGTTCTTTAGTAAGTTAATAACTGAACAAAATATTTTTCATTCATACTTTGGAATAGAATTGATGAATCCAAAGGAGAAGTAATGAAGTCCTTATTAATTGATCTCAAGATCAAGCTGAATGGCAGGTGAGGAGTAAGGCCTGGGATTCTATGAGGTCACAGTCACCTTGATACCTAAACCGCACAACGACCCAACAAAAAAAGAAAACTTCAGACCTATCTCACTTATGAACAGTGACGCAAATACTCAATAAAATACTCCAAACCAAATCCCAGAAAACAATAAAGATATCATCCACCACCATTAAGAAGGCTTTATTCCAGGCATGCAGGGGTGGTTCAACATATGAAAATCCATCAATGTAATCCACCACATAAACAAACTGAAAGTAAAAAAAGCACAGGATCATCTCCTTAGATGCCAAAAAAGCATTTGACAAAATTCAACACCCGTTCATGTTTAAAGTTTTGGAACAATCAGGGATACAAGACACATATCTAAACATAGTAAAAGTGTTATACAGCAAGCCTATAGCCAACATCAAACTCAATGGAGAGAAACTTGAATCAGTCCCACTGAAATCAGGAATAAGGTGAGGCTGCCCACTCTCTCTGTATCTCTTCAACATAGAACTTGAAATCCTATCTGGAGCAATAAGACAACTAAAGGAGATCAAGGGGATACAAATTGGAAAGGAAAAAGTCAGAGTATCACTATTTACAGATGATATAATAATATACATGAGTGACCCCAGTTCTACCAGTGAACTCCTTGAGCTGATAAACACCTTCAGCAAAGTGGCTGGATACAAAATTAATTCCAAAAACTTGGAAGCCCAGTATACAAAAGACAAAAGGGCTGAGAAAGAAATTAGGGAAACAACACCCTTCACAATAGCCACAAATAATCTAAAGTACCTTGGTGTGACTCTAACCAAGCAAGTGAAAGACCTGTTTGACAAAAACTTCCAGTCTATGAAGAAAGAAATTGAAGAAGATCTCAGAAGATGGAAAGGTCTCCCTCCCATACTCATGGATCAGTAGGATTAACATAGTGAAAATAGCTATCCTGCCAAAAGCAATCTACAGATTCAATGCGATTCCCATCAAAATACCAACACAATTTTTTACAGACCTTGAAAGAACAATTCTAAATTTCATGTTTTCCATATGAAAAACAAAAACCCAGAATTGCTTAAGCAATCCTGTATAATAAAAGATGTTCTAGAGATATCTCAATCCCTGATCTCAAGCTGTACTATAGAGCAACAGTAATAAATGCATGATACTGGCATAAAAACAGACTGGTGGATCAATGGAGTCAAATCAAAGTCCCAGAAATAAACCCACACACTTTCAGAAACTTAATTTTCGACAAAGAAGCCAGTACCATTCTGTGGAAAAAAGATAGCATCTTAAACAAACGATGCCAGTCAAACTGGATGTCTGCATGTAGAAAAATGCAAATAGACCCATATTTATCACCCTGCACAAAAGTAAATTCCAAGTGGATCAAGGACCTCAACATAAAATTAGAAACAATAAATCTGTTAGAAGAAAAAGTGGGGAAAATCCTTGACTTTATTGGCACAGGAGACAACTTCCTGAACAGAACACTAACAGCACAGGCTCTAAGATCAACAATCAATAAATGGGACCTCATGAAACTGAAAAGCTTCTGTAAAGCAAAGGACTCTGTCAACAGAAGAAAACAACAGCCTGCAGACTGGGAAAAATCTTCACCAACCCTATATCTGATGAGGACTAATGTCTAGAATATAAAAAGGCCTCAAGAAGTTAAACACCAACAAACCAAAATATTCAATTAAAAATGGGGAACAGAGTTAAACAGAGAATTCTCAACAGAGAATACCAAATGGCAGTGAAACACTTAAAGAAAGGCTCAATGTCCTTAGTCATCAGGGAAATGCAAATCAAAACAACCCTGAGATTCCATGTCACACCCATCAGAATGGATAAGATCAAAATCTTAAGGGATGAGGCATGCTAGAAAGGTGGATAAAGGGGAGCCCTGCTCTATTGCTGGTGGGAGTGTAATCTTATACAACCACTTTGGAAATCAATCTGGCACTTACTCAGAAAATTAGGAATTTTGCTACGTTAAGACCCAGCTCTACCACTCTTGTGCATATAGCAGAAAGATGCTAAACTATACAACAAGGACATTTTCTCAACTATGTTCATAGCAGCTTTATTCATAATAGCCAGAATCTGGGGACAACCTAGATGTCCCTTAACTGAAGAGTGAATGCAGAAATTGTGGTACATTTACACTATGGAATACGACTCAGCAATTAAAAACAAGGAAATCAAGAAATTTATAGGAAAAGGTTGGGAACTAGAAAACATCATCCTGAGTGAGGTAACCCAGAAAAAATAAGACACATATGGTATGTACTCACTTATAAGTGGATATTAGCCATATAGAATAAACATACTAAATTTTATATTCCTAAAGAAGCCAAACAATTAGGAGGCCCCTAGGGAAGAGGCTGAAACTCACTCAGAAGGGTAAACAGGATAGATATCAGAAGTAGGAGAAGACAAGTAACAGGACAGGATCTTTCCACAGGGGACCTCTGCAAGACTCTACCCATCAGGGTATTGAAGCAGATGCTGAGACTCATAGCCAAACTTTGGGTAGAGTACAGGATACAGGAAACCTTACGGAAGAAGAGGTAAATAGAACTGAAGGGGACAGGGACTGCATAAGGAGACCAACAGAGGCAAAAAACCTGGGCTCAGGGCCCCCTCCAGAGACCTATACTCTAACCAAGGACCATGCATGGAGAAGACCTAGATCCCCTGTTTAGTTTCCAAGTGGGTACCCTAGTAAGGGCTACAGGGGCTGTCTCTGACATGAACTCAGTGGCTGGCTATTTTTATTACCTCCCCTTATCGGGTGTAGACTTGCCAGGCCATAGAGGAAGATAATGTAGCAAGCCCTCATGAAATTTGATAGGCTAGGATCTAATAGAAGATGAGGAGGTCCTCCCCTATCAGTGGACTAGGGAAGGGGCATATAGCAAGAAGAAGGAAGGTGGGTAGGTCTGGGAGGAGGTGCAAGGGGCTACAGTCAGGATACAAGGTGAACAAATTGTTATAAATAAAGAAATACATAAATACATAAACTATAAAAATTTTATTTTTGAGGTTACAATATAATTATATTTTATTTTCCCCTTTTTCCTCCCTCCAAACCAACCATATAGTCCTAGCTCTCTTAAAATGCATGACATATACCATGTGTGTCTTTCTGTTCCTGGGATACCTCACTCAGGATGATCTTTTCTAGATCCCACCATTTGCCTGCAAATTTCATGAATTACTTGTTTTTAATTGCTGAGTAGTATTCCATTCTGTAAAAGTACCACAATTTCTGTATGCATTCCTCCATTGATGGTCATCTGGTTTGTTTCTGTATTGTAATAGATGGCTATTACAAATAAAGCTGCTACAAACATGGTTGAGCAAATGTCCTTGTTGCGTATATACTCACTTATATAGACCTATAAGATAGGATAAACATACTAAAATATGTGCATCTAAAAAAGATAAACAAGAAAGAGGACCCAGAATAAGATGATCAATCCTCACTTAGAAAGACAAATGGTATGGACAGAGGAAGTAGGAGAAAACAAGTAACAGGACAGAAGCCTACTGCAGAGGGCCTCTGAAAGACTCTACCTATCAGTGTATCAAAGCAGATGCAGAGACTCATAACCAAACCTTGGGCAGACTGCAGAGAATCATATGAAAGAAGGGTTGTTAGTATGACCTAGAGAGGGCAGGAGCTCCACAAGGACAGAATATATCAGGGCATAGGGGCCCTCTATGAGACTGTTTCTCCAACCAAGGACAATGTATGGATATAATCTAGAACCCCTGGTTGGATGTAGCCCTTGGTAGCTCAGTAACCAAGTGGGTACCCTAGTAAGGGGAACAGGAACTATTTCTGACATGAACTCAACGACTGGATCCTTTACCTACCCTCACCCCTGAGGGAGGAACAATCTTGCTAGGCCACAGAGGAGGACATTGCAGCCAGTCCGGAAGATACTTTGTAAGCTAGGGTCAGATGGAAGGGGAGGACGACCTCCCCTATCAATGGACTTGGAATGGGGCAGGGAGGAGATGAGGGAGGGAGCATGGTTTTGGGAGGGAATAAAAGAGGGGGGTACGGCTAGGATACAAAGTATATAACCTGTGATTAATATTAACAAATAAAATTAAAAACAATGATGACATATTTTATTAACTGTTTTTATATGTATATATACACATATATGTGTGTATGCATATATATATTCTTAAATATAGCCTGCTCAGTCATATACACCACTCATATATGTTTTCCGGGCATTTTGTATAAGTAACCATTTGGTGTATTCTTCACTGGAAAACACTATTTCACCCACTCTGAGCATTCCTTAGTTGCCTGGAGTTGTTTTTATTGTAAGAAATCATATATACCAAATAATGATCCTTCTAAATAAAAAACTGATATTTCATTAATACCTTTTTTACTATGGTATAGTTAACTTCCATCTAAATCTATGTATTATTTCTTAGTATATGTTTCTAGTTTTTAAACCAAATATTAGATTTGTTAAATTCATATATGAAATATAGCATATTATGAACATTACTACATTCTCCTTTAAACGTCTCTCTTATCTTTCACATTATTATGTGAATATTATCAGAATAATATTTGAATAATAGCCAGTTCGTAATGTAGAGCTTAATTTTAAAAAATTTCAGGAATAAAGATTAAAATGCAGAGACAAGGTGCCAGGGTTGATTGGTCCCCATTGGAGGCCTCTTTCTCTGCGGTGAGCTAGGAATGGGATGAGGGGTGTGTGAGGGTGGGACTGGGAGGAGAGGATGGAGGAGCCTCGGATCAAGTTCTAAAGTGATTGAATAAATTTTTAAAAAATTAGAGACAGTCATGTACTAAGGCCTGTTTAAGCATGAAAAAGGGTTTTTTTTTTATATTAATTACACTTTATTCACTTTGTATCCCAGCTATAGCCCCCTCCCTCATTCCCTCTGAATCCTGCCCGCCCCCATCTCCTCCCATTTCCCTCTCCAAATCCACTGATAAGGAAGGTCCTCTTCCCCTTCCATCTGACCCTAGCCTATCAGGTCTCATTAGAACTGGCTGCATTTTCTTCCTCAGAGATATTACAGATGCAAAAACAAACATAGTAAGATAAATTGCTTTTTAAATAAGATGCCACAAATTAGTAAGTTAAATGTGATAAATTGTGATGATAACTGACTAAATATAATAATTTTAATTTAAAAAAGCATGATAGAAAAGTGACTCAGAATGTATAGTATTATAAAGTTAGAAGGACTACTTCATAATAGTTAGTTAGTACATCTCATCTTTTGGAATCTCTAAAAATGTAGGATTCAGTTCCATAGATCTTTGAAAGCGACAGAGATTCTTTCATCCCAGCTGCTCCCAGATGACAGTGATGCCAGTTTTCCAATGATGCTTTCCTAGGAGTTCTAGAAAACATACTTGTAGATCTTCCACTTGAATGAAACTGAGAGAAAAGTATGTCTTATTTACACCTTTGTACTTTTGTTATCTAGTGATTAGGCTGAATAAATGTAATCCATGGATAGTAGTGGCACACACTTAACCCCAGCACTCAGAAGGCAGAGGCAGGAGGATCTCTTGAGTTTGAAGCAAGCCTTGTGTATAGAGTGAGTTCAGGGATATCCAGGGTTACATAGAGAAACCCTGTCTCAAAAAACAAAACAACAAAATATATTCCATGAAACAATTTTGTATTAAATCAATGATTTAATGAGTCAATGGTTCCATGTTTACTTGGGTTATAGAGTGTTCTTTTTCAATTTTTTATTATTTTTCCCTTAAAATTTTTTAAAAGTAATTTTTTTCATACACTATATTGTATTATGGATTCTCCCCTTTTTCTTTTTTAAGTTCCTTCCTATCTTTCTTTCTATCAGGATCCACCTGTTTTCTGTCTCTTTGATAATAAACAAGCATTTCAGCGAATATAATATAATATAATATAATATAATATAATATAATATAATATAATATAATATAATATAATATAATATAATATAATATAATATAATATATACTAAACAAACAAATCAGAAGACAATACCAAGAGACCAAAAAAAGGCACAAAAGGACAGATACAGATGCAGAGACCTACTAATTTACACATTCAGGAATTCTATAAATACACAAAATCACAAGCTATAAATTAAATGAAAGAAAAAGAAGAAGCCCTGAAATGATATTATGGGACAAGGACCGTTCAAACGTTCCATTGAGTTTGTTTTCTACTGGACATTTACTGCTCAGAAAGCATCCTATCTTAAAAAGAAATTTGTTTCCCCACTGAGAGTTGCTTGGACAAAAGGAACTTTTCATTTGCAGTGGTTATCCATGGAGATAGCTTTTGTTTTAGGATGGGAGCATGTGTCCACTTGTCATTTTCAGCCCTTGGACCCAATCTGTTGCAGACCCCTGAAGACCCTGTTCATGCTGCCTCAGCTTCTTTTGAGTTCATCTGTCCATTTGTCCTGCTCTGTTTACAAGATCTTGTTCCCTTGGTGTCCTCAGTCCCCTCTGGATCTTTTATTCTTACACCTCTTCTTCCAGAGGGTTCCCTATGCTCTGAGGGGAGTGACTTGAAGGAGACATGGCATTTAGGGCTCAGTGTCTGAGGTCTCTCACTCTCTGCATAGCTTCTGCGTGTGTGGGTCTCTCTGTATTTCTTCTTGTCTACTGCAGGAGAAAGTGTCTGATTTATGAATATAACAGAATGCCATTCGAAGTTATTTTATTTCTATGTTCCTTTATCAGAATAGTAGTAATAGTTCTTCTAGGTCTCTGGCCTATCTATCTTCAGGTTCATGGCCACCTGAGTAGTGTAAAGGATGGGATCTATTTCATGGACTGGGCGTTAAATGCAATCAGATACTAGTTCCTTACCCCCACAGCTTTTCTGACATTATTAGGCAGGTCATCATGCTTAGTGTATCTGATTTTATGTTGAGGTCTGTGATCTATATGGATTTGAATTTTGTACAAAGTAACAAACATGGACATATTTACATTCTTCTACATGCAGCCATCCAGTTTGACCAGTATCACTTCTGAAGATACTGAATTTTCCCAGTGTGCATTCCCGGCTTCTTTTTATAAAAATATACGTTATCCATAGGATTATGGGCTTATGTCTAGGTCCTCAACTTGAGTCCATTGATTACTATATCTGTTTTTCTGCCAATACCATGCTCTTTTTATTACTATCGCTCTGTAGTACAATTTGAGGATCCGGGATGTTGATACTTAAGCAATTCTTTTATTATTCATTATTGTTTTACCTATCCTAGGTTTATTCTAACACAGACCATGGTTTGGAAGTGGTACCCAACTATTATTTAAGCTCTACTTCCTTTTAAGAAAGTCTTAAATCAATATTGAAAAGTATAAAACTTTCAAATTGAGCATACATTTTTATTCATTAATGGACAAAATAGAGATAATCATAATTGAAATTCCAGCAGGCACAGTTTGAAATCTACTTCCTTTTCCTTCTAGTTCATGAGCCTATGAGCATGTTTCCTTATTTTGAATCTATTATAAGAAAAAAGTATTAGGCTTTTTTACATATATGATTAAATATGAATATTTAATTGCTAGGATCAATGTTATTAAATAATAAGTTTGTGATTAGCATATAGTGCTCAATTTCTCTAAACTTGGAAATATTTTGAATTATTGAAAAGAACTTTAAATACACCATATAACTGCATAAAATAGAATTAATAAACTATGGTATTTCTTATTTAAGATACTTTAAGCAATTTGGCATTTGTATCATCATTTTCTATAACTAACAAGATAAATCTCCCAAAGTGCATTTTATTTTTACCAAGTGTGAAACTTTTTAGGAATTGTCTCTAAAAAAGTGTTTATTCACTATTGAAAGAATCTTGTTTCTTTGCTATCTATGAAATAATTACTTAGATTTTGAGCAAGCAAGTAAGTTCTGCATATTTGTTTTCTTTTAGGAAACGCTCATAGACTGGTGTGATGACAAGGAACTTAATTTGATATTAACAACTGGAGGAACAGGGTTTGCACCACGAGATGTCACTCCAGAGGTGAGATAGAATGCCTTTCTCATATTCAAGGAATAAACTATTTATCTTATTTTCAATTCCTTTTACTATTTCCATATTCTGACTTTTATAAGCAATATTATTCAGTACTATAATAATACAAATATTTAACTATAGAAGTATTTTTGTCTTTATTTGAATTTACGCTTGAAAGTATTACATATGAGGAAGTTTGAACTATTCTCGAGATTAATCCTTCATTTGCTGGTTGGCATCTAAACTGCAGAAGTTTTGAAAGTTAAAATGGCACAGGTATGATGTGCTTTGCTGTTGTAATTCAAATTGGATCTGATTTCCCTTTTATTGACAGACCTTTGTCGTTTATCTTAAAATACAGTAAAATAACTCCTATATTTGTAAATGAAATTTACATTAAATTGATGAAGAGGTGCTATATTTTCACTATTTCATCAAATGTGAACAGTATTTAAATGCAGAAGATAATCTGAGCTGCGTAACAGATGCCTGTGCTTGACAGCACAGGAGCACCTTCAACACAAGCAGAGAACTTAGAAAAAAAGTAAAACATGAGTACAGGGAGGGTCTTCAATTTCTGTTTTTAAAAAACATAAATGTCAGTTACTGATTCAGAATTGTAGAAACTTATAATTTCCTTTATCCTTCAAATAAATGTTTCTGGTTCAGTATCAACTTAATATTAACTATGTATTCTATTTCCAAACCAGTATTATATTATATTACTATTATACTAAATCTATTATATCTACTCCCTTATTTTCGGCAGGCTTCTTTTTTTCTTCATTTTATTAAATAATTGCTGTCTTTGTATGTTTTTAAATTCTGGCTAGCATTAGAGTCCACACAAATGCTTGCAAAATTACAAATTACTGGACCCCTTCTCAATAGTTCCTAATTGAGTAATACTGCAGTAGACTCCTAGAATTTGTTTTTCAAATAAATCTCTAAATTCTAAGAGTTACTGTCTAGTTTTTAAAAAATATACCTTTTAAACAAGTCCTAAATTTTTGTTCTATTTTAGTACCTTTCTTTTTAATATTATTTTATTATGTCATTATAAATTATTATATAATTTCAATTATAATTGAAATTAAAAGTAAAATATGTTTTAAAGCATTCAGAGACAGTGTTAACTTCAACTGTATAAATCAAAAGATGATCCCTATATAATTCATTTAACTTTCTTTGTCCTCACTTGAGGTGGTCATTTGACCATTGATGTCATGAGTCTAACTGATAAAAACGTGGAGTCGGCAGAAAAACTCTGTCTGCACATGTTTGGTCATATCTTATGCTTTTAAGGAATCTACCAATATGAAAGTATTAATTTTTATCGTTTGGATATCGTTTAAATGATAATGAGCCCCTAATTTCCATATGATGGTTTGATATGTCCACATTACTATTTTTGCATTAGAAAAATAGAAAAAGTTGCCATGGAATTCATTCATAACCAAGTAATGTGCTTATTTCTAATTATAAGAAAATAGTTTCTATCTCCAGGTATCTTGTTTACTGTAATGTCAACAATTCTGTAATTTAGTTCTTTCTCTTCTACTGACCAACACAGTAACTAACCATAGGTGGGCTGCCTTCGTTAACATTGATGATACAAGTGTGGAAGTTTTTCTCACACTAATCAGTTTTCTAATTCTTTATATACCAGTTGCTTTTCATTTCATTTGAATTAGATTCTAATCTGGAGTTGTTCAGATTATCCAAGTTTGAAGTTCCGAGTGACTGTTTTTACCTCTGATATCATCAGTAAATCTTGAGTTCCCCAGATTATGTATACTTTGTAATGCTTTTCTACAAAGGCTGTGGATTCACACTCCTCCTCTCTGCCAAACCATCATCAGATAGCATGGCACACAAAACTTAGTATAGGCATACAACTCAAGTAGCTTCCTTGAAGAGAGGCATTATTCGGCACGAGGGCCTGCTAACAAAACCCCCATGCTTTGTGCAGATGCAGTGCAATTACAGCAACCCCATGCATTCACCAGTTCCTGGGCTGTGGGAATCTTAATGCTCAATGGTTTCTGTAGCACTCCAAACCCACTCCATCTGTGAGTGAGACTGAAAGTCTCAACATTCTAGTAACTCGGTGTTCCTGATGGTCAGTACTCTCCTGAAGCTAAGTAGGTCTTCTTTGTGAGTTAGAGACTTGTAATGGATAGCAAATCATACTCCTATTACTTAGGGGATTTCAGGAGTTTGTGGAATTATGCATGGGAACCAAGTGCTGTATTTGTGTCACGCTATACTGTGCTAGTCATTTAAGCAGTTTGTTTAGTTTCCTTAAAATGAGGAAAATACAAATATCTGTTTTCTCGGTGTTCTGTGTACATTCATTTTTAAAGATTTATTTTATTACTTATATGTGGACATATACATATCATTAGTGCAATTGCTCACAGAATTCAGAAGAAGGTGACAGATATTCTGGATCTGGAATTACAGACAGTAGTGAGATAATTGATATGGATGCCAGGTCCAACCACTAAACTATCTCTTCATCCCCTGCTTTCATTTAAGTTTTTGATAAGTAACATACAAAGTAACAGGTTTCATTATGGCATTTTCATAATAGTTCATTGTTGTTAATCCTCTCTATTTCACTCTCCCATCTCCTGTCTGCCCCAATCCCTTCTGCCTCAAGTAGTCCCCTTTGCAGTTCATGTTACATGCATTCAGTTGTTTTCTGTTATCCTATTCATCCTTTTCCTTTAAATATCCCTCCATACTCCTTCTGTGTTGGTGATCTATACTCATACTCACTTTTATGTAATTGTACATATTTAAAACTTGAGAAGCTGTGAGCATTCAATTAAAACCACGTTTAACATTTTCTGAGTTTACTTAAAATAGTTAACTGTCTTATTTGCTATGTAAATTTAAAGTTGTGGGATTTTTTTTTTAATGCAACTAGCAAGCAAACAAATATAGTCTTAAAAGTACTTCAAAGTCTATCCATAAAATTTTCAAAATCTTGAGAAATTGTTTGATTTTATCTACTAAACATTGTATTTAATCCTTTCCATCTTTATATAATTTTGAAATTTATGTTCCTCTATTATATTTTATTTTACTTTTTGTTTTTGTTACTATTTATTGATAAGACTCTCATCATGACTTCTTATGTTTCATATATCAGAAATTGAACAGTGTTTTATTCTTAAATATTAATTACTTGAAAACCACGGAAGTGTTTTTAATCTTGTATGCACATAATAACTACCTAGATAAATCATTAAACTTACAATCTATATATGTATGTGTCCAGTATCTGTTTTTTAAAGCAGTGATTTATCTGATTACTTATAACTAGATCTTCAATGTTTGTATCACTTTATATTCTACGTATATGAGCATATGTGATAATATCTATGGCAAACACTGTTTAACTGTAAGGATTTAAAAAAATAAACTTTCAAAAAAGATGGACCTCCAAAACAAGTGTAATTCATTTTTTTTTATATGCCTAAGTAGTTCAATTTCTATAGTATTTAAAATATAGCTACATTTTCTTTTTTTGTTGTTTTTTTTTTGTTTTTTAATTTTTTATTTTTATTATTAGTTACATTTTTTTATTTTTTTTAATTTTCAATAGAAATCAAAAATTGGACTTAAACTATGTAACTTTGTTTATAAGTTGATTGTCCTGTATATTTATACCCAATAGAATAGAGTGTTGCTAGACATATTTATCTATATACAGCCATGGATTACAAAATTTTTAAATAATCTTATAACTCAACTGATACAATTACTAATTTGCAACTACAAAATAATGCACAGTTCCTCTCTTATAGGACTACTATTTTACAGTCCTTAATTGTCAATTTGATTGATATACAAACACAAGGCATAATTATTGGTCAGATGTTTGTACTATCAGGGCAAATACATGAAGAATGAAAATGATTAAAAATAAAAACAAGGAAATCATGAAATCTGTAGGCAAATGGATGGAACTAGAAAAGATAATCCTGAGTGAGGTAATCCAGAAGCAGAAAGACATACATGGTATATACTCACTTATAAGTGGATATTAGCCATAATATATAGGATTAACAGACTAAAATCTATAGTCCTAGAGAAGCTAAACAAGGATGACCCTAGGGAAGAGGCTTAATCCTCATTCAGAAGGACAAACAGGATAGACATCAGAAGTAGGAAAAAAAAAAAAAGGGAACAGGGCAAGAACCTACCACAGAGGGCTTCTGAAAGATTCTACCCATCAGGATACTGAAGCAGATGCTGAGACTCATAGCCAAACTTTGGGCAGAGTACAGGGAATCATATGGAAGTAGGAGGAAATAGAAGGAATGGAGGGAACAGGAGCTCTACAAGGAGACCAACAGAGCCAAAAATTCTGGACTTAGGGACCCCTGCACAGACCAATGCTCCAACCAAGGACCATGCATGGAGAGGACCTAGACCCCCTGCTCAAATGTAAACCATAGGCAACTCAGTCTCCATGGGAGTGCCCTAGTAAGGGGAACAGGGAATGTCTCTGACGTGGACTCCATGGCTTACTCTTTGATTACCTCCCCATAGGGCATAGAGGCAGCCTTACCAGGCCAGAGAGGAAGCTGATGCAGTTAGTCCTGATAAGACCTGATAGTCTAAGGTCAGGGGAGGAGAACCTTCCTATCAGTGGACTAGGGGAGGGGCATGGGGGAGAAGAGGAAAGGAGAGTGGGACTGGGTGGAGATGGGGGGGCTACAGCAGGGATACAAAGTGAATAAATTGTAATAAATAATAAATCAATTTAATAACCAAACTTACCACCAGTGAATTGTAAAATAAAAGAATTTTAATCAACTTATATTTATTCCTAATTCTGTTTAAAATAAGGGAAGGGGCGAATAGAAGTAGCAGATTCCATAAAGTTGATTTGAGTTACATTTATTTTCACTAAACCATAGATTTGTTTCTACTTTTCAGCTCTGTGTCATAGAATATGATTCATTTGATAGTTCATGCTTCCTTCTTTCATCTTTAAGTGAAGGATGGTATCAAATTTATATGTGATAATATAATCAATCTTTTTTAGTCTTATTGTGAAATTTTTATATTTTCAGATATTTTGCATTTCTTTGATCTGATGGCTAGGTAATTAATTTGTACTGTCAAATGCTAAGAATTATTAAATCTATGAACATAAGGAATCATTGCTATGTGTCAGTTCTTTATATTTACTTATTACTTAATCATGTATATACCAAAAGAATCTTAGATTTTTAAAAATTAAAACTAATTAATTACAGATGTTTCAGGTCTAGCCAGACTAAAATATTAAAAAGCATACAAAGAGTATAGAATTGTTAAAGTATTTAATAATGTTTTTAGTAAAATTAGAAAATATTAAGCTGCTTAATATTCACAAGGTTAAAAAACCAACTTTCAGAACTTTTAGGAGGTAGTTATACACTGAGTTATTATTTTGATCATAATAAATACAAGTATAAATTATACCTAGTTTTATGTACTTATAAGCTTTAAAGCTATGAACTTTTAATATTCTTTATGTACTCAATGGCCTTCTGTATTCCAGAGTTAAAAAAAAAAAAAAAGAAGACATGATCACTGTATTCAAAACACTGATGCTCTGCAACAGGACCCAAGAATTTGACATAGACCAAATCTGCCCATCATGTCTTTGCATATCCTGTTTAGTGTGAACGGCTTTACATTTTTACATGACTGAAAAAACTAAAGATATTATTTGACATGTGGTTATTATTTAGAATTTAAATTTCATTATCTACAACTAAAATATACGTGGAACACAAAATACCTCATTTATATACTATCTGTGATTACAGTGAATGAATTAAGTAACTGTAATTGAAACTGTTTAGTCTATAAAGCCTGAGTGAAATTTTGCTATGTGATCTTTTGAACAAACTTGCTCTTTCTGGCCTGCTAGATAACCTAAGTCATCATACTTAGTTTAAAATTTTTCTTACTTTCACCAATACTGTTTAGTAACCTGAATCTTTTTAGATTTCCTTTTTATATCTTTTATCTGTTTATTACTAATAAATTTATTAGAACAGTTGAAATCCAATTAAGTATGTAGAAATGTATAATTACAAAGAAAAATTTTTGAAGTGTGTGTATTCTTCTATTGTTCCAATATACAATCTATAAATACAAAATTTATTTTATTCTAAATTATAAGATTTTGAAATTTTAAACTTAATGAAATAATTTGTGTTCAGTATATAAAATATTACTCTTAAAATTTTTAATTTAATACTTTTTAGCAAAATCTCTTCCAATAGTGTATTGACATAATTGGTCACTATGAAGTGTACATCGAAAGGAGGAGTAGCTAAGCTTTCAGGAAAGTATAATTTTGAGTAGCTATAGGCCAAAATCTAGCCTGCACCATTTTACATAGTATTTCAGCTAAGACTGGTCTTTACATTTCGATATGGCTGGATTTATTGTAGTGACTAATTCTTTATTATTATGACAATAAAGAAGCATCTGTCAAAATGGCTAATGTTGAATGGGGAAGAATATTCAAACCTAGTAAAAAGGAAACTCAAAATTTTAGAGCAAATTATTGTGAATTTTAGAAAATATTTTGTTTATAACCTATGTTAGATTTCTTTGGAACACATTATTGTCTAAGCTTTTCTACAAATAGTTCAACTCATGTAGTTAATCTTTTTCATGAAAATATCCACTTTTTAAATCAAAGAAAATTAATGTTATTATATAAGAATTTGTTTTGTTTCAACTTATTGAAGTTCATATTTTCCAGAATTTTAATAGTGTACATAAGCCATGTATTATTTTTACCCAATCATTAATCTTCTTTCTCATAATTCTTAGGAAAAAAGAATACTGTAAGTTATTGTAAAGAAGACAAAGTTGACTTCAGTTCCTAATTACATTTTAATGATTCTCAACTTAAATACTAGTAAAAGTAAGAATTAACATTTATCAATTTCATCTAAAAATTAACACCCATCATTTTAAAAGTAGAAACACTCTCTTGCATTATAACAATCATAAGGAAACTAACATCCTTACACATTTGCCTTATAAAGAAAATTTTATTTCTAATCTAAATCATTTGAATTACTCATTTGCTTTTAACTGCATATCAGTTTTCAATAGAAGACATTGATTATTTGACTGTATGTATCATGTAAATACGGAATGTATAAATATATTGGAATTTATATTATGGCCCATGAGCTCCTCACACATGCATACACATGCATTTAATAAAAATATATTTTTATTTATTTATATGAATATTCTTTTATAATTCTCTGATTGCTGTTAATAAAAAACAACTGTTAAGCATAGGATTTTAAATATCTCTAATTTGTTCCTTGTAAGTAGGATCATGTGACAATGAGAAATTGCTTACAAAGCAAAATACTAAAAACCTTTGTACTTAAAATACTTTAAACTGGCCTGACCATCTCTGTGTTCAGACTTGGTAGCTACATTTGAGAACGTTTTAAGGAGCTATCCTATGCTCTTTATGCCATAGGTCTTGACTTGGGAACTATGTGCCCATGATGTATTTTTTTAACTAAACATGTGAAGAAGCAATACAATGTAGGGAAAAGCTTCTATATTGTTAGAAATGCCTGGACTTGAGTGCGGTTCTGTTGTTTTATATAAAGTTTAAAGTAAGCTAAACTATTTAAGCCTAAATTCTACTGTGAAGTGATTTCATTAATACATTTTTCTCAAAGTTACTGTTTGTAACAATTCAAATAATGCAAATCGACAGTAATAGAGTCTGCTGAGTATGTCAACAAAATAAAGATGTCAGTTCACATTTTCCACTATTATTTTAAGACATGGGACAGATAAACAAGAATAACTTATGTGACGTAAGAATTACTTGCATACCCGGTTTAACTATTTTCCGGTTTAACTATTTGCAGAGCTATTTATTTATTGCAGCTTCACTTATTTTGTCTTAGGTCTTTAATTCCACTATTAATTTATGTCACTTATTAATTTAAGTTTTTAGTATTTGGTTTGAAGTGACTCAGGTGTGTGAAAAGATAGCTTTTTGCAATAACTACCATCTAAATTTATCGTTGACTGTTACATAAAAACACAAACATTGTACTAAGAAAATGGCTCAGTGAGTGATAACTTGCTGCATCAGCATGAGGACTTGAGTTCAGAGATCCCTAATGCTCATGTAAAAGGTAAACATCGTGTGCCTATAAACCCAGCATTGGGATGGTTGGTGGCGTAGATGGGTAAATGTTGGGGCTCACTGGCCAGACAGTCTAACATAAGTGAGTAGCTCCAGATTAAGTAAGAGCCGGTTTCAAAAAATAAGGTGGAAAGAGGAAGATACTTGATACTGACTTTTAACCTCTACATGTGCCTTCATAGGCTAGTTCACCCACATACATGTACATACATACTGCATTATATACATACAAACAAGTGCAAAAATTATACATGAATATTGCATACCATGTGATGTTTTGGTATATTGTATAAGTCTAATAGCCTTCTTTATTAATAGAGTTTCTAATTAATTTTTTATTGCTCATGAAAAACAGTATCTATTTCAGAATACAAACATATTTATGAGCTTCCACACTGCTAACAACTTCACTCTTTGACTTTATTAAACTTAACAAATAGTCATGAAGTATCTTGAGTACTGCTAGGCCTAGTGATTAACTGTATGTATTGCTAAGCTGTATGGTCACATGACAAATCATAACATTGAACTGAATACCAGAAATATGCTACCATTCAAGCCAAAAGTGTTTTTGAAAGACAGTATTTCATAATTTAAAGTGATAAAAGAGGAATCAGTTTCAAATATAGAGACAGAAAAGTATTACTGATGGGAATAAGGAAGAAGTTAAATTTAAGAGGAATATCCATGTGAATATGCATCTAAAATCTTCCTGCCTCGAGCAAAGGACATACCATTATATACAAAACAGATAAATTAGACTTATATTATTTGTATTTTAGAATGCTTACAATGGCACAGCATAGAAATAAGCAGTAGTTGTTATTACTGAGAGATTTTTTTCTTTTTAGAAATAACTCATAAATGCACTGTCACCAAATAAGACATTAAAATTGCACTATGAAAACTTAATGTACCCTTGAAAGTGGAGAGATGGCCTAGCTGGGAAAGTTGTTGTTTCATAAAGCATGATGACCTGAGTTCAGATCTCCAGCAGCCCCTAAAGAGTTGGGTGCATACTTGTAATTGCAGTGCATGGCAGGTACAACAGGAGGATCCCCAGTGTATGCTGGCCATCTAGATAGTCTTCCTGAACCACCAAGGTCAGGATTCATTGAGGGGCCTACCTTGTAAAATAATGGAGAGAGTCATCCAAGAAATGCAAATCAAAATGACCCTGAGATTCAATCTCATCTTTTATCACAATGGCTAAGATCAAAATCTCAAGGGATGATGGATGCTAGAAAGGTTGTGGAGAAAGGGGAACCCTCCTCCACTGCTGGTGGGAATGTAAACTTGTACAACCACTTTGGAAATCAATCTGGCGCTTACTCAGGAAATTGGGAATAGTGCTACCTTAAGATCCAACTATACCACTCCTGGGCATATATCTGAAAGATGCTAAACCATACAAGGACATTTGCTCAACCATGTTTGTAGCAGCTTTATTCTTAAAGCTATTCTTTTTATTCTTAAAAATCAGAATCTGGAAACAACCCAGATGTCCCTCAACTGAGGAATGGCTACAGAAATTCTGGTACATTTACACAATGGACTACTACTCAGCAATTAAAAACAAGGGAATCAAGAAATTTACAGGCAACGGGTGGGAACTAAACATCATCCCAAGTGAAATAATCCAGAAGTAGAAAGACACCTATGGTATATACTCATTTATAAGTGGATATTAACCATATAATATAGGATAAACATACTAAAATCTATAGTTTTAAAGTAGTTAAATAACAAGGAGCTCCCTAGAGAAGAGGATTAATCCTCATTCAGAAGTGCAAACAGGATAGATATAGGAAGTAGGAGAAGATAGGGAACAGGACAGGAGCCTACCACGGAGGGCTTCTGAAAGATTCCATCAGGGTATCGAAGCAGATGCTGATACTCATAGTCAAACTTTAGGCGGAGTGCCTAAGGGGGAGATATTAAGACCTGGAGGGGACAGGAGCTCTACAAGGCGACCAACAGAACAAAAAATCCTGATTCCAGGGGGTCTTGCAAAGACAGATGCTCCAACCCAGGACCATTCGTTGAGAAGACCTCGACCCCTTCACCTGCTCAGGTGTAGACCATAGGCAGTTCAGTCTCCAAGTGGGTTTCCTAGTAAGGGGATCAAAGGCTTTCTCTGACATGAACTTAGTGGCCAGCTCTTTGATCACCTCTCCCTGGGGGGTGCAACCTTGCCAGACCACAGAGGAAGACGGTGCAGCTAGCCCTGATAAGACTTGATTGACTAGGGTCAGTGGACTAGGGGAGGGATGTAGGGGGAGAACAGGGAGGAAGAGTGGTGGAACTAGAAGGAGACGAGAGGTCTACAGCCAGTGAATAATTTGTAAAAATATAAATTTTGAATTTGAATAAAGAAATTGAGTTTTCTGTCTAATATCTTTTACATTTTATGAATGAAATATAAAATGACCAGAAATTAATAAGACATTAGGAAAATAAAAGAATGTAAAGGGTGAATTGCATTAAAAATTTAAAGAACACAGCCTATGATGACTCAACAAGTATAGACACTCACTGATAATCAAGTTGAATTTATTTCCAGGACCCACATAAGAGTCAGGACCCACATAAGACCCACATGTGAAAGAATGACTGTTCTGAGTTGATATACATATTTGTGGCTTGATAAACATGCTTGCACACTTGCATGGTAAGTAGATAAGTGTAATTAATAAATTAACAATGTATAGAAAGCCCATTTATTAAGAATACTTTATACTATGAAACCACAAATTTCAACAATGTAAAACAGCAATTACTTTTGCACTGACATAATAAATTAATTCAGTGAGACAAAATGTACAACCTGAACAACACATTTGGCTCTGTAGATGATCAACGCACAATTTAGTAGTAATTCAAGTTTTCGAAAAGAAAAGAACCCTTGGACATGAGAACCATAGTAACTGGTTATCAGAATTGACAATGACTAGCTTGAAGCAATGGTTGAAGCAAATCAGCAGATCCTCTAGCACTACACAGAAAGCTATCAGAAAAAGCTGTTTCTATGTTAGACTTTAAAGTGTGATGGCATGTGTATTGTACGCAACCGCCAGTGATGACCAGCTCAGCTCTGTAGTTCTAAAGAGACATTCCAAAACACTCCCCAATTACCAACTTGGACCAGTTAATTAATTAATTAAAATAAGGTGGAGAGGTGGAAGGGTCGGACACCAGTTATTGAACTCCATGCACACATGTACACACAAATACCACCCATCAACACACACAAATGCACCCTTTCTAAATTCATATTTCTCATGTATGTATCAACAAACAAGACTGAGTGTTCATTTTAGAGGCAGATTTTTATGTCCTTACTTTTAAAGGGCAGGGTACACGGGTATCATCACAACGCAGAAGTAAAACTCTTGCTCAGGATGAAGGCCTAGGCAGAGCTCTAACACAGGAAGGTGGGCGGGCAGGAGAGACAGAGGGGTAGAAAGCCTACTAATGTTATGGCCTGGGGTAGGGAGCAGTTAATGAGTTCCCACCCTTAACTGAGGAGAAATATAGATAGTTGATGGCTTCTGGTAAAGGGGAACTAATGTTTCTTTAAGGGTGTGGACCTTGTTGGGTTGGCCATGATGCTCTACTGAATGGGAAACACGGAAGTATATAGACAGCACGAATTGGATTTGCTAGGCTATTGAATTTAACAAAGAGACATAAAGTTGAGAGAGCCGAGAAGAGGTGGGATGGAAATGGGGAGAGTTAAGGGGACAAGTTGGAGATGAATATGATCAAAATATGCTGATATAAAATTAGCAAAAAAATGATACATTTAATTTAAAACAAAAATACAAAATGCATCATACATCGGAATTTTGAATCAGGTACTCCCAAACATTTAATATAGAAGCAATCCACAAATAAAATCATGTCTTGGGTTTTCTCTAAATATTATTTATACAGTATTCTGCCCAGATGAGGGCATCAAATCTAGATGGTTATGAGCCACCATGTGGTTGCTGGGAAATGAACTCATGAACCTTTAACGGAAGAACAGCCACTGCTCTTAACCTCTGAGCCATCTCTCCAGTTTCTCTAAATATATATATTTTAATGGCATACCTATTCTGTGTGAGAATGTGTTCTAAGTTTTCATAATGCCCCAGAGGGAAGATAGGTCAGACATTATGGAATGCTTGCTTTCTAACTGAGTTATTACTAGAATTGTGATGCTGTCTATGTAGCTATTTAACAAGCAATGTGAACAGAACAGACTTCTGTTTTGTTTCTAGGCTCGTATCCTAGAGCCACTTTTTACTAGTATGTGACTTTATACAACTTATGCAAAATATACATTTTGTACTCATTTTTCTTATGTTCACGATGAACTGAGCGTTTAACTCATAGAATACTTTTATTATGTAAGTTAATGTACATAAGCCATTTTCATCCACTTTTTTGTTAATATAAAAAAGAACACCTAGACTTGGGCTACATTAGCTCATAGTATAGAAAGCTTAAAGCATAGGCTTCAAGTAGCCTTACTGGTTTGGCCTCTAGATAGTTGAATAATGAATAGAGTCATGGCAGGAATTTAAATGAGATTACAAGTTCTTATTATCAGACAGGAAGCAATTTAAGCTTACAGAATAGTACGACCTTAGGAGAAAGCAAAAGGACATACAAGAGCTTTTAAAATCCCTTTGAGGGCAGCTACACCCAGAGTCTAAGGGCCCCCATTAGGTTCCACTTTTGAAAAGTTTCATATCATTACCAGTATCATCCCACTAGTGAAAAGCCTCTAACTTGTGAACTCTTAACAAACTATATTCAAACCACAACTAGCTCTCAAAGTGGTACTTGCCTCTCTGTGTTGTCCATGCTAGTTTAGGATTTGTGAGCTAAATCAGTCTTCCTGCTTCAGCTTCACAAGTATCTGAGATTGCAGTCATGTACAGCTATACCTACTTCCTTTTTAATATGATCTGCATTGTCAGCAGAGCTTTAGACTAAAATGTAAGTGGATATTGGTTGATTACATATTGAAAAGATTTCCCTGTGGAGAAAAAAGGAAAGCTAAGGATATTAGGAACTAAAGTACACACAGTCTAGTTGTAAAAGAGGAAAAGGGAACAACAGTGAACGTACTAAATGCTTGTTTTGTCTTTAATTTATTAGAGTATAGAAATGGGTAAAATTACTTTCCAGCTATTACTTGCACATCTATTGTTTTAAATGAACAGAGGCTAGAATAACAGAAGATTTGGTCTTACAACATACACATTAAGATAACTGAAAACAAAACAATAAACATTTATTGATGTTAACACTAACCTTCAGATTTAGCTAGAGACATAGTTGTAAAAAGATTTTTCTTTTTATAGACTGAAATCAATAACGTAAATTAATCTTTGTATTTTATATCTGTGAAATATAATATTGCTTTTACACAAAGTTTATTAGTGTTTCAATTAGTGGATACATACATAAATATTACCATGAACTCTGATTGTGTCACATTTTTAATGTACCAGCATATTTGTGACTTTATGTTATTACATGTTAGAGACCCGATAGGAATTAATAAAGTGGATTCAGGAGAATTATTTTGGATGATTCTAATAATTGTGTCAGTGTTAATTCCTCATAATAGAACATGTCAAAAATAATAGCTACTATTAAATATGAAGGAAAGAGCTGGAGAAATGGCTCCAGGGTGAAGATCATGCACTGTTCCTGCGAAGGATGCAATGTTCAGTTCCTTCTATATTTGCCCGCTCACAACTGCTTGTACCTCCACTCCAGGCGTATCAGATACCTCTGGCCTCTGTGGGCACAAACACACATGTGTACACATAACTAAACATAAATCTTTATAAAAATCAAAAAGGAAATGTCTAATATGGTGGGATTTTCAGTGTCATGTTATTAATGGCATGCAGGTAAGAATTGTTGAAAGGAATATGGGTTTCTTCAAAAGATGCTTAGAAGAAAGCAGTAAATTTTTAGAATTTACTGTTATCTGTTTAACTTCACTGGGAAAGAGTGACCAAATGGAAAAGCAAAAGAAGCAGTTAATGATTTTAGAAAGAATACTTGAAAAATAAATTATCTTCAAAGACTGAAGACATTGTAGTGATTGGTGTCGTTGAGATAAATTTGTTGTCTAGCTCTTATATTTACATCAGTTTGCAGGAAGTAACATAATATTCTTGTATATAATAACCCTCAGGATAAGTCTTTATGGAGGAAAAAGATAGATCACTATTTATTAAGATGTGATTCCATATGAGTTTTACAAAGAGTAGACTATAGAATAATCTGACTTGAATTTTAAGTGTTTGAACCAAGGTGAAATAGGTTCCAAAAATCGTAAATCACACAAAAACATTTGTTAATTTTAATATTATTAAAATGTGTCATTCTTACTGTAATATATCTATTGCTATTATTCAGGACTCCGGTTCATAGGTAGCCCTTTTATAATGGGTCATTTAATAATGACTATACTCATGAGGTTTAAAAGAGATTACATCATACACATTCTTAAATAGTATAGTTAGAAGTTTGGATAATCATATAACACTTAAATTTGAAACTGTTTATAGGGCCTATTTACTTTTTCTTCATTTATGGCCAGTTGCCATTTTTAAGGCTTACTGATACTGTGCATTCTTAAGGTGGACCTCTTTGTTAAGATGAATATCATTGTCAGAAATAAATAATATTTAGAAGAGAGACTTTTTTATATAATATTTAAACCAAATCCTAGTATAAACTCACCTTCCCTCAGAGGTGCATCACTGATATAATTAACAATTTGTTGTAACTTTACTCAAATTATGTTGCTATCCTTATAAATGTTGTTGCCTTATAAATATAAAATAAGTTAGGATAGCCACTATCGAACTTATTTTTAATACAGATGGAAAATCACCTATAGTTTCTATCATAATTACACAGTTCGAGCATTCCTGTAGCATAAAGCAGGTATTAGAAATTAAAATTTCTCTAATCTAAGGAGATATTTATCCACATACAGTGGCATACTGAACACCAAGTAGACCAGACCAGAAAAGAAAATCCCAGGTCACATAATAATCAAAATAATAAATATATAAAACAAAGAAAGGATATTGAAAGCTGCAACACAGTAAGGTCAAGTCACACATAAAGGCAGACAAATTCTGAAAGAACACAGATGTCAGCCCAAACTATTATGCTGAGAAAGGTTTATCATCATAATCAAAGGAGAAATAAATATTTTACATAATAACAACAATTTTAAGAAATTTGTGACCACTAAGCTAGCTTTACTGAGACTGCTGAAAGTAAAACTTGGGTCAGAAAGGGGGTGTTAAATATATCCAAGATGGCACAAGGAATAAATAAACAATTTGAGAATAGATAATCAAAAGAGTGATTGAAGATGGCAGTGTTTTATAAAATTAATGCAAACACTAAAGTTTTATTTCCATACATAATATTTACTCTTCTTTTGGTTTATTTTGAAATGTAAAGTTGGTTCTCACATTGCCAGTAATCTGAGAAAACGCCCAATACACAGGGTCTTGCTTATTGGGATGCAATTTACTAACATGTTATGTTAGAATGTTCCTATCCTATTTGATATTAGTATCCTTATGTGCTAATCTACAAGCTCAAAATGTGTGTGAGCTTTCAGAATACTTTGAAACTTTGAGATTAAGAGAAAGAATCCTTCCAAGAAATGTGCACTTCCTTGACTTAAGTATATATTATATATTCATGTGCTGTTCAAGGTGTTGAGGATGAAGGAATAGACAGAGCAGCAGTCTTCTGTGATGGGCCAGTAAGGTAGCTCAGAGGGAAAAGACACATTCCCACAAGCCTCAGAACTTTTGTTTAAACTCATGTGGTGGAAGGAGAGAGCTGTTCTCACCTGTGGCTCAGGTGTGTGTATGTGTACATGTGTGCCCATACACATACAGCATAAAGAAATTAATTAAGTTTGTTAAAATCTCTTAAACTATTATAAAAATACAAAAATTTAATGCAAAATTTATTAAAAGTTCTTATAGAGACTCATAAAAGTTAAGAAACACAAAGTTAATAAAATTAGTAGGGGCTGGAGAGATGGCTCAGAGGTTAAGAGCACTGGCTGTTCTTCCAAAGGTCATGAGTTCAATTCCCAGTAACCACATGGTGGTTCATAACCATCTATAATGAGATCTGGTGTCCTGGCCTGCAGGTACAAATGCAGACAGAATGCTGTATAAATAACAAATAAATAAATCTTTAAAAAAAAAACGAAAAAGAAAATAAGTAGTATATGATATTAGAGATACGTTCTGTGGATAAAAATAAACCCAAGAAGGATGATTGATAGTCTAGATAGGAAAAATCATTGTAATTAAAATAAGTCTATCAATTAAGGAAAATGACATTTAAGCAATGACCTAAAGGAGTAAAGAGGAATGAGTCACGTAAAATTATTATGTCCCTTTTAGTGTAATAAAATAGAGGTGTAGAGTGACTGGTTTATATTTTAGTAGCAAACCACTTGGGAGGCAATTAAAATAGCATAGATGAAAAATTAAGAGTGGCTTAAATCAAAAAGAGAGGAAAGAAAGGAAATCAGACGATTGGAGAGGAGAGGAGACAAAAGGAGAAAGGAGGAGGAATTAGTTTTGAGACAAGATGTCACTGTATAGCCCTGGCTGTCCATAAATGCATGATTTTCCTGCCTTAGCCTCTCAAGTGCTAAATAGAGTTAAAGGCACTGGCAATATGCCTAGCCAGTTGATATATATTGGAAGTAACAGATGGAATCAAAGAGTGAGAGAAGCCAAGTAAAAGAGTCAGGATATGGCTTCAATGGTTTCAGAAATGAATTGCCATTTAGTGAAATGAAGAACAACATTAAAGGAAAGTAGATCTAGGGAATTAAATTTGGGCTTTTACTTCACTCACAAAAAAAGGCATGAACTGTCGTGGAGCTCAAAGCAAATGTCTAGAATTTTTGAGTCATTGGTTATAAATTAAAATCTGTGACAACTGATAAGATCATCAAGATGTTAGCTAGGATTAGTGTGTTTGCTGCCCCTGGTGTGTTTTTCTTGATCCACTTTAAAAGAGGTAGGTAGTTTCTAGAAATTATACCCTCTGTGCACTCATAAAGAATGGAAAGAACTCCACTGACTCAGAATCTTGGCCTGCACAGAAAATACCATTAGTTGGCCATCCTCAAATTTTGCCTTGATGTGAGTTTTTCCCAAGTACCTCCTTGCTGGAAACTGTTTGCACTGGAGGTAAGTGTGAAAGGGGAGGTTGTGGGAGTGATGGGGTGAGGGCTTCCTAAACCTTTCTCAGACCTCAGAAGTGCTTTGATTCTGAGGAAGAGAAGGTTCAGGCTGGTTCTTCTTTCCCTGAACCAGTTCATAGAGCCCTAAATTTGACCTGCTTTCCTCAAACTGGGAATCAGAAATCCCTTTTCTCTTCTGTTTTTCTGCTGCAGAAATTCCCAACATTCCCATTTTGTGGGCTCCAGAAAGGGGTAAGCGAAGACTTCAATCCCAGCCAATCATTTCCAGATTAATACTTTTTAGTGTTTTGGTTTATTTTACCATCATAAAAAAATGCTTGGACCCATTTTTCCCATCTATTTAATTTCCTTGTGGATTGTTATGTATCTATGTTCTAGGGTCATTCTGTATCCCTGGGCAATAGAGTTCAGATTCATCTGCTGTTTCCATTTGTGTGCTATTCTCTTGTGGATTTTCATATGCAGTTTATGAATTATTTCTTAGATGGAAGACACACAATTCAGGGACTGTTTTCACTCCTCAGTCTCATCTTTTCCTGAATGGTGTTTTGTTACCCTGCTGATAGCTTGTCATTACCTTACTCAGCTGCTTCTGATGATCTGCCATTGCTTATTTACTGTCCTGTCTTCCTGCTTGATTGCCTTTGGATTTTCTCCACTTTTTGCCTAATTTCATCTGCTGAGCAATTTGTGTTCTTCACTCATTGGTGCTTTTCCCATCAGCAAATGGCCTGGTACCTCCATATCCATCTGCTGTTTTGGCGTTTAGACTGCCCAGCATTGTTTATCTGCTTCCCTACTGTTCCTCTAAACTGTGGCCTATTAAGTTCTCCATCATCTGCCTGCCTGATTTTACCCTGTCCAGTATGCTTGTAATAGTGTAAGTAGGTACAGTTATTTAGTACTTCTACTCCAAATGCCTTGTGCCACTGGTTGGACTGCTAGTTGGACTGCAGTCCAGTTGGACTGGTTGCCTAACTTGCCTCATCTTCCTATTTGCTTCCATTGGCTGCAGCATTATTTTATTTGAGACACGGCATTCATCTCCAGTGAATGTGTGACATGCTGGTTTGTTCATACTGCCTCTTACATTTCTCTGCATCTAATAAACCACTAGCATTGTTCCCTGTTGTCTTTAACCCTGATCAGATGTTGCTTCCAAGGAAAATTTTACCTCTGTATTGTCCAAACATGTCTTAAAAACAGGAAAATGCTTTGTTATTTAACAGCCAGTTCAGTTTACTCCTGAACTGACTGGAAACTCAGTTACCACCTGTTATTTTTGTTTTGTAATATAAATCATCATTCCTCTTTTGTTAAGGATATTTTACAGCCATGCAGCATCCTTGCCTCAGTTACCTTTCAACATCATATGTTATACACATTGTTTTCTTATGTGTGGGATCTTTCAATAATTTCTCATGTTCTAAATTTATTTCTTAGTTTATTTTACCTAATCTCAAAGGTTTCATCAAGACAATTTACTTAATTTTATCTTTTTAAATAAGACTAGATTTTTAAATGTTAAAAATATTAAATTATTTTGTATTTCTTAGTAGTTCAGATTAGAGTAGCTTTCAGTTCTGCTCCAATTTTTTCCCCTTGGAGACTATAATTTCTTAGCCTCCCCATAACGTTCACAGTATCAGTGATTTAGAGAGCCTTTTGATGTATTCATTCTTCCCTCCTTTATAAATTATCTTCTTGTATGTGGAGAGAGTTTTGAAATTTACATTTTTACATTGTTTACAGAGTGCTTGACATCTAAAAATATTTTGTAATATGAAGTGTGGAGTCTTACGCTGACATGAAAACAAAACATGAGAAGCAGAGAATTTTGTAGAGTTTGCAAATCTAAGAAGAGATGTAAAATGGGATATTTACTAGTGCATGCACGTTTATGTGTAAATTTTAAATGTCCTTTACATTTGCCACATCATTATGCTTAAAATATGAAAACGACAAGTATCCCTGTTCAGTTTTATTTTATCAAAAGCAAATGAGATAGAGAAAATCTTGAAAAGAAAGTGTTAACTTTTAAGACTGGAAAAAAGTATAAACAGAATATTCTTAGGATTTCTGTCTTAATAAAAAAAATAAGTGTGAAAACTTTAAGAAATGTCAAAAATAATTTCCTAGCTTTCTGATTTTATGTAAATATATGCCAGGCTTTTGGGGAACACAGGCAGGTAGGTATATGTGAGTTCCATGCCAGGCCAAGAGAGAAATACACAATGAGACCCTGTCTCAGAAAAGAGGAAGGGAAAAAATGTATATTAGGATCCCAAAAATCCAAAACAACCCAAGCAATCATAAGAGTTCAGCAAAGCAAGATTTTTATTAGAATTAGGTAGCAAAAACTGACCAGAGGGGGACAACAGCACAGACTCGGGAGCTGATTCTTTGAATGTTCGTATTAGTAAGTATTGAAGCAGATGACAAAATTTTATTATACTCAGGCTGCTACTAATCAGTCAGGGCCACAGAACTGTGACCCTGAGTTAGAATGTCACAGAGTTTTTAAGCTTCAGAACCACAAACATCTGTGCCAAGTCATCCCACCAGTCAGGATTTAGGAATAGGAAACTTCCTTAGGAACATGTCTTTGTTTACCTGTCTTTGTTACCCTGTTTCCATTGGTTGGGCTATTCAACTGTGGTGACTAAGCTAGCATTCATGTTTCCACTTGCCAACCAGGATGTCAGTTACCCATTTACTTGTCTCTCTCTGCCAAGCAAGATGTCAGTTACCCACGTAGGTCTTGGGAACTTAAATTTTATTTGACCCCTATTGAAAATGGAAGTTTTCTTCAAAGTGGCTTCAGTTTGGTTCTTTCTTGTATGTATTACTTAAAATTTACCACAGAAGTGTAAACATCTTTGGTGTTAGTATTTTTTTTCAGTGGTATTAATATAATCATCACCATTGGTTTTCTTTCCTTTCAGAATCATCCAGAATTATGAATTATGTATTTAAACAAAATTCCCAATATTCCATCCCTAGCCCCTGGCAAGCTTTATTTTCTGTTTATCAGTTTACCTATTCTAGGTACTTTACCTAAATGGAAACACATGTTTTTTGTCTCCTGTCTCGTTTCACTTAACATAATGTTCTTAAGCAGTCTAGTTGTAGCATATGTCAAAAGTCCATTCCTCTTCCCATTATATGTATATGCCACAGTTTATCAGTTCTGCTGTTGTGTAAACACTCAGGATCTTTCTGCCTTCTGGCTATTAGCAACAATATACTGTGAATATTGGTATACAAGTGTTGTGCTTTTTTTCCCCAGTTCCTTTTGATGTATCAATAGTAGTATATGTAGGGGGGTAAAAAGTTAATAGCAAAGAGTTTAGGGAAATGGCATAACAAGTCCACAATACTGTATTATTAAAAGAAGATATAATAAAAATTTGGACCAACCATGAAAGTTCTCATATTGAGGAGATTTATTCATGGTGGCACATGCCTTTAATAGCAGCACTTGAGATGCAGAGGATGCTGGATCTCTGTGATTCGAGGCCAGCCTAGTCTATAACATGAGTTCCAGGACAGCCAGGGCTACACAGAGAAACCCTGTCCTGAAAAACCAAAAGATTTAGAAGATTCTCTGTCAATGAAAGAATGAAGTTACATGGGTCTTGAATGCTTTAAATATAGCAAAAATTATTCTAAAGAAGGTTGGAATTTCTGGTGTTCTTGTTTTGTTTTGTTTTGTTTTTTTGCAATAGAATGCTATATAATGGAAATAGAAGAGAGGTATTTGAAAAGCAAGGTTTCAAAAAGATGACTAAGATGAGGAAACAGTTATATTTAGAGTCTGAATTTTAGGGAAATTTGAATTTTAATTTAGTGGTCTTCTATCCTGGACACCAAATGTAATTACAAAGACTTTCCTAAAACAGATTCTAGAGCTATGGAATTCAACACTTTGTGTATGACAGTATGAGCTTAATGTAATTCTTTTTTTCTCTCTTTTATTGAAAACAATTTTTTTTTCACACATAATGTATTCTGGTTACTCTTTTCCCTTCCTCTGCTCTACAGGTTTTCCCTACCTCCTCTTCCATCTAGATTTACTCTCTTTCTGTCTCATTAGTAAACAAACATATTTTAAGGAATAGTACTAAAATCAAATAAATGGAACAAAACTAACACTTTGGAATAAGGCAATACAAAAAGAGTCCAAGAAAAGACACAGGAAACACATATAATTGCAGAAACCCTCTCATTCGTATACTCAAAACTCCATTAAAACACTAAAATGGAAGCCATAATGTATATGCAAAGGATCTTTAGGAGAGGGGGCAGAGAAAAAGAAAAAAATTTAAAGCCCTAATGTGACATTATGAGACAAGGAATCCCTGACCCTGTTGAGTTTGTTGTTTTGCTGGGCATGTAGCCTACCCTTAAGAGTAATCTGTGCTTTACATATTCTGGATATACACCCTTTGCCAGGTGTAGGATTGGTGAAGATCCTTTCCCAGTCTGTAGACTGCCATTTCATTCTATTGATAGTGTCGTCTGTTTTACAGAAGCTTTTCAGTTTCCCACTTATTAATTGTAGATCTTAAAGCCGGAGTTGTTGGTGTTCTATTCAGGAAGTTGTCTCGTGTGCCAATGAGTTCAAGCCTTCTACCCACTTTCTCCTCTAGCAGATTTAGTGTATCTGGTTTTATGTTGAGATCTTTGATCAATTTGGACCTGAGTTTTGTTCAGAGTAATAAATAGGGATCTATTTGCATGTTTTAGATGTAGACCAGCACCGTTTGCTGAAGATGCTGTCTTTTCCATTGTATGGTTTTCATTCCTTTGTCAAGTGTGCATAGGTGTGCAGGTGTATTTCTGTGTCCTCGATTTGATTCCATTGATCAACCAGCCTGTTTCTGTGCCACTACCATGCAGTTTTTATTACTATTGCTTTGTAGTATAGGTTGAGGTCAGGTATGGTCTCAGAAATTAAACACCAGCAAGTCAAATAATTAATTAAAACATGGGATACAGAAGTAAACAGAATTCTCAGCAGAGTAATCTCAAATTGTGGAGAAACACTTAAAGAAATGCTCAGTGTCCTTAGTCATCAGGGAAATGCAAATCAAAATGACTCTGAGAGTGCATCTTATACTTGTCAGAATGGCTAAGATCAAAAATGCAAGTGACAACACATACTGGTGAGGATGTGGAGAAAGAGGAACACTCCTCCATTGCTATTGGGAGTACAAATGTGTACAACTACTTTGGAAATCAATCTGGCACTTACTTAGAAAATTAGGTATAGTGTTACCTCAAGACCCAGCTATACTACTCCTTGGCATAAACCCAAAAGATGTTCCACCATACAAGGACATTTCCTCGGTCATGTTCATATTAATATTTATTCGTAATAGCCAGAAACTGGAAACAACCAAGATGTCCCTCAACCAAAGAATGGATAAAGAACTGTGATACATTACACAATAGAATGCTACTCAGAAATTTAAAACAAATCATGAAAAATCAGGCAAATGAATGGAACTAGAAAAGACCATCTTGAGTGACATAACACAGACCCAGAAAGACACACATGGTATATACTCACTTATAAGCAAATATCAGTCATATAGTACAGGATAGACATACTACAAAGCACAGACTGCAAGAACTTAAATCTGCTGGGCATCTCAGGCTTCATGTTGACCATTAGTTATGGGAGGGGGATATCTCTGACATAGACTCTGTTGCCTGCTTTTTTATCTCTTCTCTTTGATGCGACTTCCCTACAATGCCACTGGGGAAAAAGAGGAACTCAGTCCTCATGCAAATAGATGAGCTCCTGTGTCTTGGTAGGGCTGCTCCTCTATGATGAAGAATAGGAGAGAGGGAGTGTTGGTGGAACTCGGAGGAGAGGAAGGAAGGGGTGATGACCAAGATGTAAATTGATTTAATCGAGTAAAGAACCAAAACAAAACAAAAACCAGAGGGCTTGTTTCCCACTGAGCCTTTCAGCACTAGGACCCCACCTGATACAGACAGGTGCTAACCCTGCACACCCTGCCTCAGTCTCCATCAATTCATATGTATATTGATTCTGTTGAAGCTAAATCTAATTCTATAACACAGTGCCAAGACTTAAGGAAATTAAGTTAGAGTTAATCTTTGTCTTCAAAAGTTTAGAACTGAAATGTTTAAAATAATAGTAAGATAAAGGATAAAAAACACTTTGAATATATGAATCTGTATCTCAGTTATATTCAACCATTGTTGGGGTTAATTTGTTTATCCTTTATCAACTGAGTTTCCTCATTAAACAACACAGAAAACAGATTGACTTCCAGGAGAGATTACAATTTTTTAATTTTTTCTTTTGTATTATTATTTATTATAATTTATTAACTTTGTATCCCAGCTGTAGGCCCCTCCCTTATCTCCTCCTGGTTCCACCATCCCTTCCTATTTCCACTTCCCTTGTCACTACCCTAGTTTACTGATAAGGGAGGTCCTTATCCCTTATTATCTGACCCTAGCCTATCATGTCTCATGAGGACTGTCTGGATCCTCTTTCTCTGTGTCCTAGTAAGGCTACCTCCCCAGGGAGAGATGATCAAAGAGCCAAATACTGAGTCCATATCAGAGACAGCCCCTGTTGCCTTTACTAGGGAACCCACATAGAGACTAAACTGCCCATGGGCTACATCTTAGTATGGGGTCTCTGTCTTTTCCATGCATGGTCCTTTGTTGATTAATCAGTCTCTGTAGGACTCCCTGAACCCAGATATTTTGGTTCTGTTGTTCTCCTTGTGGAGCTACTGTCCCCTCCAGGTCTTTCTTTTTTGTTTGTTTGTTTGTTTGTTTGTTTGTTTTTTCTTATTTATTATTAGTATTATTATCATTTATTACAATTTATTCAATTTGTATCCTGGCTGTGGCACCCTCCCTTGTTTCCTCCCAATCCTATCCTCACTTCCTCTTCTTCCTCAATGCCCCTTCCCTAGTCCACTGATAGTGGAGGTCCTCCTCCCCTTCTTTCTGACCCTAGCCTATCAGGTCTCATCAGGACTGGTTGCATTGTCTTCTTCTGTGGCCTGGCATGCTGCAACTCCATGGGGGAGATGATCAGAAAGGCTGTTGCTGAGTTCATGGCAGAGAAAGCCCCTGTTCCCCTTACTCGGAACTCCACTTGGATACTGAGTCTATGGGCTACATCTGAGCCTAGGTTTTATGTCCTCTCCAGCAGTGCCCTTGGTTGGGGTATCAGTCTCTGCAGGGCTCCCAGGGCTCAGGTGGTTTTTTTTTTGTTTTGGTTTGGTTTGGTTTTGGCTCTATTGGTCTCCTTTTGTAGCTCCTGTCCCCTCCAGGTCTTTCTATCTCCCCCTTCTTTCATAAAATTCCGTGCACTCTGCCCAAAGTTTGACTATGAGTCTCAGCCTCTGCTTGGATACCTCAATCAGTAGAGTCTTTTAGAGGCCTTCTGTGATAGGCTCCTGTCCTGTTCCCTGTCTTATCCTGCTTCCAATGTCTACAAGAAAATTATGAAATTTGAAGGCAAATGATGAG
Source organism: Psammomys obesus (assembly GCF_907164565.1). NCBI lineage: Eukaryota > Metazoa > Chordata > Mammalia > Rodentia > Muridae > Psammomys > Psammomys obesus. The sequence goes on along the minus strand of NW_026596166.1, from coordinate 2,701,330 downwards.
AACTAGAAAACATCATCTTCAGTGAGATAACCTAGAAGCAAAAAGGCACACATGGTATATACTCACTCATAAGTGGATATTAGCCATATAATATAGGATAAACATACTAAATCTATTCTCCTAAAGAAGCTAAACAACAAGGAGGAACCTAGGGAAGATGCTTAATCCTCATTCAGAAGGAGAAACATGATAGACATTGAAAGCAGGAGAAGACCGGGAACAGGACAGGAACCCTCCAGGTCTTTCTATCTCCCACTTCTTCCATAAGATTCCCTGTACTCTGCCCAAAGTTTGGCTATGAGTCTCAGCATCTGCTTCAATACCCTGATGGGTAGAGGCTTTCAGAGGCCTCCCATGGAAGGCTCCCATCCTGTTCCCATCTTCTTCTACTTCCTATGTCTATCCTGCTTGCCCTTCTGAGTGAGGTTTCAGCCTCTTCCCTGGGGGCTTCTTTGGAACTATTGATTTTAATATGTTTAGCCTATATTATATGCTTAATGACCACTTATAAGTGAATATATACCATGTGTGTCTTTCTGCTTTTGGGTTACCTCACTCGGGATGATCTTTTCTAGTTCCTACCATATGCCTGCAAATTTCATGATTTCCTTGTTTTTAGTTGCTTAGTAGTATTCCAATGTATAAATGTGCCACAAATTCTGTATCCACTCCTCAGTTGAGGGACATCTGGGTTGTTTCCAGATTCTGGCTATTATGAATAAAGCTGCTATGAACTTATTTGAGCAAATGTCCTTGTTGTATGGTTGAGCATATTTTGGATATGCCCAGGAGTGGTATGGCTGGATCCTGAGGTAGCACTATTCCTAATTTTCTGAGAAAGCTGCAGATTTATTTCCAAAGTAGTTGTACAAGTTTACATTCCCACCAGCAATGGAGGAGGGTTCCCCTTTGTCCACGACCTTTCTAGCATGGCTCATCCCTTGAGATTTTGATCTTAGCCATTCTGATGGGTGTAAGGTGAAATACCAGGTTCATTTTGATTTGTATTTCCCTGATGACTAAGGACACTGAGCATTTCTTTAAGTGTTTCTCTGCCATTCGATATTCCTCTGTTGAAAATTTTCTGTTTAACTCTGTACCTCATTTTTAATTGAATATCTTAGTTTGTTGGTGTTTAACTTCTTAAGTTCTTTATATATTCTTGATATTAGCTCTCTGTCAGATGTAGGATTTGTGAAGATCTTTTCCCAGTCTGTAGGCTGTTGTTTTGTTCTGTTGACAGTGTCCTTTGCTTTTCAGTTTCATGAAGTCCCATTTATTGAGTGTTGATCATAGAACCTGAGCTGTTGGTGTTCTGCTCAGGAATTTGTTTCCTGTGCCAATGAGCTCAAGGGTCTTCCCCACTTTTTCTTCTAACAGACTTAGTATGTCTGGTTTTATGTTGAGGACTTTGATCTACTTGGACTTTACTTTTGTGCAGGGTACATTTTTTCTACATGTGGACATCCAGTTAAAGCAGCACCATTTGTTGAAGATGCTATCTTTTTTCCATTGTATGGTTTTGGCTTCTTTGTCAAAAATCAAATATCTGTAGATGTGTGCGTTTATTTCTGGGTCTTCAATTAGATTCCATTGAGCCACTAGTCTGTTCTATGCCAGTACCACTCCATTTGTTTTGTCTTATTTTATTTGTTTGTTTGTTTGTTTATTATAATTTATTCACTATGTATCCCCTCTGCAGCCCCCTCCCTTGTCTTCTCCCAGTCCCACATACCCTACCTCTTCTCCCCCTGCGCCCTTTCCCTAGTCCCCTGATAGGGGAGTACCTCCCTCCTCTCTATCTGACCCTAGTCTATCAGGCCTCATCGAAGCTGACTGCATCATCTTCCTCTTTGCCCTGGCAAGACTGCAGCCCCCAGGGGAGGTGATCAAAAAGCTGGCCAATGAGTTCATATCAGAGATAGTTCAGCTTGATATCAGGGATGTAGATTATCTCCAGAAGATCTTTTCTTGAACAGGATGATTTTAGCTATTCTGGCTTTTTGTTTTTCCATATGAAATTGAGAATTGTTCTTTCAAGGTCTGTAAAAAATTGTGTTGGGAAAAAATTGAATTGTGTTGGTATTTTGATGGGAATTACACTGTATCTATAAATTGCTTTTGGTAGGATGGCCATTTTCACTATATTAATTATACCAATCTGTGAGCATGGGAGATCTTTCTGTCTTCTGACTTCTTCAGTTTTTTTCTTCAGAGATTTAAAGTTTTTTTCACACAGGTCTTTCTCTTGCTAGGTTAGTGTCACATCAAGATACTTTATGTTATTTGTGGCTATTGTGAAAGGTGTTGTTTTCCTACTTTCTTTCTCAGGCCTCTTGTCTTTTGTATACAGGAGTGCTTCTGATTTTTTTTTTATTTTTTTATTTTTTTTAGTTAATTTTGTTTCCAGCCACTTTGCTGAAGGTGTTTATCAGCTCAAGGAGTTCTCTGGTTGGGGTCACTTATGTATCTATGATATCATCTGTGAATAGTGATACTTTTGACTTTTTCCTTCCCGGTTTGTATACCCTAGATCTCCTTTTTCTTTCTTATTGCTCTAGCTAGGACTTCAAGGACTATGTTGAAGACATCAGGAGAGAGTAGGCAGCCTTGCCTTGTCCCTGGTTTCCATGGGATTGATTTAAGTTTCTTTCCATTTAGTTTGATGTTTGCTGTATATTACTTTTACTATGTTTAATTATGTGCCTTGCATCACCAAGAGAAAATACAATTTAACAACAACATGCATTTTTAATATCATCTACTATATTTTTTAATTTTTTCTTCTAATTATAATTCTTGAAGAGATTCAAAGTCAGAATGTTTCCATGTAATCATTTCACTTCTCTAAGCCTCCCTGATTCAGAGAAGAATCCTTTCTGAGCTGATGAGATAGTTTAGTGGGTAAAGGACCTAAGTTCAAATCACCAACACCTGCAAAAAAGTGATAAATGCTGTTTTAGTATAACCTGAGTGATGAGGGGTCAGGAACATGTTGATTACAGTGGGTTGTTGGCTAGCCAGCCCAGGCTAAGGAGAATGCCTGAAGTTCAGTAAGAGACCTTGTCTCAGAATTAGAGTAAACAGTGATAGAAGATATCTAAACTTGACCTCTGGCTTCCATACAGGCTCATATAGGCAGGTATACCTACATACATATATATGTACATACATTCATAAACTACATACACATTTCTAAGAATTTTTTTTTATTTAACCCTCATCTTTGTCCTCAGACAGTGACAATAATTTACATTTTATTTGAAGTCTCTTTAACTTAGCTTATTATTTTTTTATTGAAAATAGAATTTTGGGGCGCAGAGGTTAAGAGCACGAGCTGCTGTTCCAAAGGTCCTGAGTTCAATTTCTAGCAACCACGCAGAGGCTCACAGCCATCTATAATAAGATCTGGTGCCCTCTTGTGGTGTACAAGTAGGTACACATGCAGGCAGAGTACTGAGTAAATAATAAGTCTTTTTTAAAAGACTTTTTTTCATACACCTATTCTTATTATGCTTTCAAGTCCTTTCAGCTTTTTCCTACCTCCCTTCCCTTCTGTATCCTTCTTTCTCTCAAACAAACAATATCACAGAAATAATAATAAAATAAAATTAGATACGATAAAACAAAACGAACAATTCAGAATTGGACAAAATAAACAGAAGGACAAGAGCCAAAGAAAAAGGAAGAAAAACACATATGGACACAGAGATACATAAATTTGCACATACAGGAATCCCATAAAACACAAAATCAGAAGCCAACATATCTACTCCAAGGACCTGTAAAGTTAAAAAAAAATTTAATGCCCTAATTATTAATTTTGTATCCTGCTACTTTACTGAAAGTGTTTTATTAGCTGTAGGAGCTTTCTGATGAAATTTTCAGGGTCACTTATGTATATTATCATATCACCTGCAAATAAAGAAACTTTGGAAGTATCTTTAATTTTAATGCCTACTAAATTCAGTGACAGATGGGAGAGTTCATTGGTGGCTATACATAGGTGTCATAATTTGAAGTGAGATACAGCAGCTGGATAATGGAAGAACAGGTAATAGAGTTAAATGAGTAACTAATGTTCAGTAGGTTGTGCTTAAAAATAATTGCAAACATAGTAAGAAATCTTTCACTCTGTTGTGCTTTCTTATTTTAGTTAGTGGTGACACTATTCAAGAGTTTCCCCTGTAAGTTAATACTTACTTGAATTCCTGAAAAAGTTCAGACCTATTCATTAGCTCTTATCATGTATTTAATAAATTAATCATCTGTACTTGGAATCTATTTCTCCTTTTTATATTTATATGCTCAAACCAGTCTTCATTCTTTTAAAATGTCAGTAGTGTAATTTTTACTGTTTTTTTTTCCATCTTTTTTATTGTCCTACTATCATTTTTATTGTAATAATATAGGCATGGAGAAATCAAAGTTTCCTCATCAAAAGAAAAACACTAAAATAGAATTTACATCCATGTTTACCGTATTTTTAGCATTAACAAATTAGTTTAAAAGATAATTATTTGCTTTTATTCATTCTGAAATAACTTTAAAACAAAGGTGGGAGATTATATAATGTAGAGATTTAAAATAAAAGACTATGTAAGTTTATTTGTCTACTGTTTATATCATCTTTGAACTATTTTAATTTCAAAGAACCTGAAAATGCTGTTGCATGTATTCTTTGTGACAACTGATGTACACTCATATGTCATTCTTATAAAGTGTTAAATTCTCTTATATTTAATAAAAAAAAACCCTCTAATTTTCTTTAAAATTGGGATAATCTTTGTGAATAACTACTCTTTTAATAAACTTTTCATGGTTTAATTTTTCTTCATCTCCATTTCTCCACCACTTAGGACTTAATTGTAGTCAGTATCTTATAAACAGTAATTACAGTGTAGCCTGCCTTCTGTGAACATTTGTAGTACAAGTTTTATTGTTCATTTTTGGTATATAGCTACTAAGAATATCAGGTAAAGTAAACTATTTCTACATCCCCAGATATATTAGTCCCTTCCTCCCCTCCCTGATTACTGTACATTTTAGTAGTCCTATAAAAAAATTAACTGCGCAAGTCTCCTGTGGTGTGGTGGAGCATCTTCTGGGTATATGCCCAGAAGTGGTATAGCAGGGTCTTAAGGTAGATCTATTCCCAATTTTCTGAGAAACCTCCATATTGATTTGCATAATGGTTGAACAAGTTTGCACTCCACCAGCAATGGAGGAGTGTATCCCTTACTCTGCATCCTCGCCAACATGTGCCCTCACTTGAGTTTTTCATCTTAGCCATTCTGATGGGTGTAAGATGAAATCTCAGAGTTGTTTTTGTTTGCATTTTCCTGAAACTAAGGACATTAAACATTTATTTAAGTCCTTCTCAGTGAATTCTCTGTTTAGCTCTGTACCTCATTTTTTAATTGGGTTATTTGGTTTATTGATGTCTAATTTCTTGAGTTCTTTATATATTTTGGATTTTAGCCCTCTGATTTAAACCCCCTGTCAGATGTAATATTGGTGAAGATCTTTCCCCATTCTCTAGACTGCTGTTTTGTCATATTGATAGTGTCCTTTGCCTTGCAGAAGCTTTTTAGTTTCATGAGGTCCCATTCATTAATTGTTGATCTTAGTGCCTGAGCTGTTGTTGTTCTGTTCAGTAAGTTGTCTCCTGTACCAATGAGTTCAAGCATTTTCCCCACTTTTATTAGATTTAGTGTATCTGGTTTTCTGTTGAGGTTTTTAATGTACTTAGACTTGAGAGACAAGAGAATTTTGGATATTGGTTTAAAGTTTAAAGCACAAGCCTGAACAAGGGCCAACCAGGTGGAGACATGCCCAGCCACCTAGGGGGAGGAACTAGCCTTACCGCATTCTTTTCCTGCCCACTAGAGATGCAGTTGCTAGGAAACTGGCCCAGGGGGCCAGGCCAGAATTGTTTGTGGTCTTGGTGCCTAAAGTAAACCAATCATTTCAAAAGTCAATTTCCCTTACCCAGTCATGTAACACCAAGGCATATAACCCACTACTTGTGGTTTTGACCATTAAAAACCCTGTTCCCCTAGACTGCGGGGCTGCACTCCTCTTCAACCGGGGAGGTTGCTGCAACTTGGGTTCAAGCTTGTAATAAAAAGATCCTCATGTGTTTTCTATCAGAGTCGATTCCTGGTGGTCTTTGGTAGTCTCACAAATTGGGCATAACAGATTTGAGTTTTGTGCAGGGTGATAGATATATTTGCATTCTTTTACATGCAGACATCCAGTTAAACCAATACCATTTGTTGAAGGTGCTTTCTGTTTTCTGTATGGTTTGGCCAGGCCCCAGTGGAAGAGGATGCACTTAGTTCTACTGTGACTTGAGGTGCCTGGGTCAGTTGCTATGCCTTGCAAGCCTCCTCTTTTCTGAAAAAAAAAAAGGGGGGGGGGGTAATGGGAGGCGGGGTCATGAGGGTGTGACTGGGAGAGAAAGAAGGAAGTGGCTGAGATCAGGCTATAGACATTAAATTAATAAATAAATGAAAAAAGGAATAATGAAAGTGAAATTCTGAGAAAAACATAAAAATGAAAAGTTGAATATAAGATGACTCACAATGCTAATTTCACACAAATAGCAAACACTTTTTTATTAACGCTCCACATCTAACAATCATGAGGAGAAAAAAAAAAGTGTAGTTAAATTTAGGTGGAGATATCTAGCATTTTGTTCTAACAATTAGATCCCTAAAGAGGGTTTGGAACTCAGTGGCATCTCAAAAGGGAGCAGAAAACTGTCAGGGCCAGTTCTGTCACCATGGTGGTAGTCTGTATGGTTCTCTCATTTTAATGAGGGACTGGTCTGAGCAGAAAGCACTTTCTTATTCAGCATTGTAGAAACTGAGTGAAGAGAAGCCCAAAACCCTGTGAAAACGTGGCAGGAACAATAACAAAAACAAACAAAACCAAAAAATTAACCGTGGCATACAAGGTCAGGTTGGTAATAAAGAGACCATTAAAAGATAGTAAACAGGACAGCAACACGCCTCAGCAAATAAAGACACTTACTGCTCTCATTCCTCCAGAGCTCTGTCCCACATTCTTTTCTCTGTTTTACTGTGTGATCAACTACATTTAACCAGTGCCATTTGTGTGACCATGGGTTTTGAACTCTGTTAGAGTTTAGTGAGTTTACAATTTGTTATACAATGACAGTGGTTCTCCCTGCCCTTTTCTAAAATGCTTTTTGATATTGTTATATTATGTACTTATAAAGAAATTAAGACTATTTTCTGCTCATAACAGCACTTCTAGACCCAGTTCCTGGGATCTAATTCTTCAAATGCTCAGGAATCAAATTTTCTTTGATTAGTTAATAGCTGTAGTGCTGTTTGCATGTGTGAATACTTATAAGTCAGAGGTAGCAGTCTTCTGATAAAGATCATAAGAAGTGAAAAGAAACTTCCCCTGTGTTTTTCTTTTCTCCTCTGCTACCTTCTGATCAAAATTAAGACATTTTGTGAGAGACATAAAAGGCATTTAGATATCCTGCTTCTCAAAATGTTAGTTAACTAAAAAGTAGAAGGGAGACCACTTGTAGGAAACTCTTTTTATGAGCAAGTCTGTTATTAAATTTTATTATTTCTTTGTTAGTGTCAAGACATGTGGGCTGTTAGGTCTGAAACCAGGGACAAAAGCCTAAGTGATGTGCCTGTGAAGTGCTTATTAACATATCACTGAGGACTCTGGCCAGTCTCACTCTGTTCCTGCCTCTTACAGGGTCCTCCTGGCTGGCTTACCTACCCCTCCCCCCACTCCCAGTTTTTTGATCCATAACCCAACCATTTTGGTTACATGGTCCTTCTGGCCTCATGACTGCCATTCCTGGTTTTCTCTCCCCTCCTCCTCCATCTCCCCTTTACTCACATGGCCTGGCAGGCACACTTTGCTGGGACTTTTCACTGCAGACTCCCCCAGATGTCTCTGTTTCTATCTGTCTCTATCTGTATTCTCACTTATATCTATAATAAAACTCAAACCCCTAGGAGCAATCATGTCCTCGTATTTTTTTTTTTTTCATTCAAGGGACACAACATATTGCACAGTTCTTGTGTTGTGACATAGGTATTAAGTGTGATTTAATTATAAATTTTCCCAACATTTACAGACTCTCACCAGGTATTCCATATATGCTTTATGATAGCATGCTTTGTGCAGCCTCACCCACCCCCAACAAAAACAGCTTTAAAAAGTCAGTTTAAAAATGACTGATTCATAATTACAAAGTCTCACAATGTCTTGAAAAAGTGTCATTGTAGAATATGTCTCCAAAGTTATATCATTTCACATTATCACTTTATAGGTTTATTAATTATTGGGTTAAGTTGCATATTTAATAGGGCTAGAGAAATAGCTAATTGATAAAATACTTGCTTTATAAGCATCAGAACCTGAGTTTAACCCCCAAACCCAGAAAGAAACAGAAGCAAAATCACAGCCCTGTGCCCATGTGCTTTAATTCCAGTGCTGAAGAGGTGGGGTGGGGGAAGCAAATAGGTTACAGAGGCATACTATCCAGCTAGCCTAGCTTAGTTGCTAATCCTTGGCTAAGGAGTGTGAACTAGGGGTGCTGCAATGAAACCACTGAGGTGGGCACTTCTTGATTAGCTGGGGAAGTGTTTCATTGTATATCAGACAGACAGAAGAGATGCAGACGGAGTAGTTGAGATGGGGAGGAGGGCAACCAGGAATAGCCTAGAGCCTAGCATGGTGGAAGAAGAGTTGGGTGTGTGTAAGAAGGGCCAAAATGCTAGAGAAAGCTTTGAAATGTGTAACAAGTATATGTGAATAGGGATCCAGGGAGCCTGGAGGCCACTATGGGCTTTGATATGCAACTACAGCCTGTCAACTGAGTGCCATGTTTCTTCTGCAGGAGTCAGGGCAGATGACTCCTTTTGGCTGATGGAGTTTCTGAGGAATACAGGTTTTTATCTAAACACCAGGCATCCTTCAGTCAAACTTGAGCTGAGCCAACACTTTCATATCTGGACATATATACTGCCTGAGATCTAACAGTAACAGACCATATCTTTAGAAAATAAAAAGGTAGACGGTGTCTGAGAAGCAACAGTCCTCTGGCCTTACCCCACTTGCACACGTATACAAACACATACAGTAAATTACATATTTTATTAGTGTATTGTATGTGGATAGTGTAATGAAAGTTTTCTTTTGTCTGTTGAGCTTTTTTTCTTACTTTAACCCACGTGGGATTTTTTGTTTGTCTTTTCTGTTTTTCTCAGATCTGTATTTTATTTTAACCACAAAAGGTGATTAGGAAATTGCCTATCAATAAATAATTTTATACCTGAATTAACTTAGTTGGGAGAGCATTAGTTAAAAAATAATCTTGAGTTGATCAGGTTTATGCTTTATATCATTTTGTTACATAAATATAAATTAATTCATTAAGCTTTATTATTCAAAAATAAAAAGATTCATTTTACAAAAATAAAGATTCATTAAAATTTATTAAAAACTTAATTGTTTGACATTCACATTCTTAGAACAGTGCTCAGACTCAGAAACACACCTTGAATCTAAGACATAATGTCAGAAATCATGCGTGATGAGAGTTACACAGCGGGTTCACAAATCACGACACATGACTGGTTCCACTTGGGAGTTTATTGGGGGAAGGGGTCTCTGATCATCTCTGAAGGAGGCAGGAGAGAAAGAGAAAAGAGGGGGAGCTTCGAGTTTTCTTATAAGGTGACCCAGAGAATGCACAGGTGGTTCCAGGTGGTCCATAGGTGGCTTCACAGATGCCTGATATCTGGTTTGTCAGGTCCCTTGGGGCTGGCCATAGAGATGCCTGCTTACGGATCCCAACACATAAAGTTAACATTAGTCATTTGTGCATGTCCCATGTACATATTGCTGAGATATTTGAGTTGATTTCAGTTATCTTTTTGTTTTAGAATATTCACTGCTAACTAGTAGGTAGATAGAAATTGTTGAACTTCAATAATTTAGAATCCATCATATATCTAGATATAAACTGGAAAACACCTTATATTTAGGACATTATGCCTAAACACCATTACCAATCAATGTTTTAAATAAATGCATAATCTTACTTAAAATTATTATTTTTCTGGAATCTCATATTTTTAGCATAGAAGTTTCAAAGGAAACGGTTAATGTAAATTTTATTTGATCATCTATATAGATGTTGAATTCATTCTGTGTACTTTTTTAGCATACAAAAATCCAGTTCTCCAGTCTTTAAGAAAACCTATTTGATAGTCACTTAAAAATAAAAATTTTATTAAAGCTCAAAAATTTTTGGTGAGTGAATTAATACAAAGTTTGTGCTTTTTCTATAGCAAATTGTATTTGTGTGAGTACTTCTCAAACTGAGATGATGTTCATTTCCAGAGAACATCTAGTGACTTTTTTTCAGAGTTGGAGAATTACTCCTGGCACTGAATGACAAGAGGCAAGACAAGCCACTGAACATTGTAATTCATAGAATGTCCCATTACAAAGGATTGCCAGGCCCAACGTTGTACAGTGGGCAAGGAAGGTGTAATCTGTTTTCTCCAAGAATGAGCTCAGGTCTGAAATCCAGACTAGAACAGGAACACTGGTTCAAAGCTCACCCAGACTATATGGGTAGTTCCCATTTAAAGAAGAAGAAGGAGAAGGAGAAGAAGAAGGAGGAGGAGGAGGAGGAAGTCTGGGTAATTACAACTGATATTACAGATCCTGATTCTGATATTTCAACACAAAATCCCATTAAAATAAAGCTCACATAAAATTTGAGGATTATTTTAGAGGATTAAGTTTGTCTATGAGCTTTTCAATTAGTTTATATCCTCATTCACAAAGGCAAATGGGATGGACATCAGAAGAGGGAAAAAAAACAGGGAACAGGAGCTTACCACAGGTGCCACTGAAAGACACTAGCCAGCAGGGTCTCCAAGCAGACACTGTGGCTCATACCTAAACTTTGGGCAGAGTGCAGGGAATCTTATGAAAGAAGGGTGGGAGATAGGAAGACCTGGAGGGGACAGGAGCTCCACAAGGAGAGCAACAGATGAAGAAAATCTGGGTAGATGGGTCTTTTGTGAGACTGATACTCCAACCAAGGGCCATGCATGGAGTTAACCCATATCAACATTGTAAACATTATAACACTATTTTGAGTTACAACAAATGCTTTTTAGTGTTAGTGCATAAGGTTCATAATAATGGCAGCAAATGTCATTGACCTATGAGAGACAAGTTTTAAAAGACATAAGAACAAAAGCTGTCATTTATATAGTATTTGACTAACACAGAACTTTTATATTATTAAATTATAAGCTTACAGATGAGGTATGATAAGACTCTGGTCTGATTAAATCAGAATTAAATTGTTTTGTGAGAAACCCTGTAGAGAGCTTAAAAATCAGCTATAATGTATCATAGCCTCCAAGTGTGTATATATTTCCCTCAGCTTAATATTTGAATTTCCATTTTAGTAAAGCTTTTCTAAAGACAATAGAAGTACTGAATTTTCCTTTTAGGAAATAGTGTTCTCATTTTTTTACTCGCAAATTTAAAACAACTAAAGGTAGTACAAGATTACAAAATGAACAGTACTACATCAGATGTGATGACACATCCCAGTAATGTCAGGGCTGAGGAGGCTGAGGAAGGAGCAAATCAAAGCCATTATGGACTACATGTATGTTGTGAGCAGTCTGGGCTGTTAGACTCTGTCTTTAAATACTAAAACAGTTAAGTAAATAAATTAGTTAAATCAAATTAAAACTTTTCTAGGGGATGTTTTGAGGATTCTTCCTTTTAAACAGTTGTTCTCTCTCACAAACATACATATACTTTTTGAAATAATAATGACATCATTTTTCTCCTTCTCTTTCCTTGCTTTACCACCCACCCTACCCTGCCTTTTTTAATTAAATTTTTATTTTTTTAATATTTAGTTACAGTTTATTAACTTTGCATCCCAGCTGTAACCTGCTCCCTCATTCCTTCCCAATCCCCACACTCCCTCCCTCATCTCCTCCCTGCCCCTTTCCAAGTCCACTGATAGGGAGGTCCTCCTCCCCTTCCATCTGACCCTAGCTTATCAGGTATCTTCAGGACTGGCTGCAATGTCCTCCTCTGTGGCCTAGCAAGGCTGCTCCTCTATCGGGGGGGTGGGGGGAGGGAGGTCAAAGAACCAGCCATTGGGTTCATGTCAGAAATAGTCCCTGTTCCTCCTACTAGGGTGCCCACTTGGATACTGAGCTACCATGGGCTATGTCCAAGCAGGGGTTCTAGGTTATATCCATACGTGGTCCTTGGTTGGAGAAACAGTCTCAGTGCCCAGATATATTTGATCCTTGTGGAGCTCCTGTCCTCTCCAGGTCATACTAACTCCCCCTTCTTTTATATGATTCCCTGTACTCTGCCCAAGGTTTGGTTATGAGTCTCAGCATCTGCTTTGATACACTGCTAGGTAGACTCTTTCAGAGGCCCTTTGTGGTAGGCTCCTGTCCTGTTACTTGTTTTCTCCTACTTCCATCCCATTTGTCATTCTAAGAGAGGATCAGTCATCTTACCCCGGGTCCTCTTTCTTGTTTATCTTCTTTACGTGTACAGATTTTAGTATGTTTATCCTATCTTATAGGTCTAGTACCCACTTATAAGTGAGTATATACTGTGTGTGTTTCTGTTTCTGCCTACCCTGCCTTTTAATTAAATTTGTAGCCTTTTTTTTTTTTTTTTTTTTTTTTTTATTTCTGAGACAGGGTTTTTCTGTGTAACAGACTCTGGCTGATCTGAACTTGCTCTGTAGACCAGGCTGGCCTCAAAGTCACAGAGATCTGCCTGCCTCTGCCTCCAGAGTGTGTGTGTAAAGGTGTGTGGAAGTAAAGGTGTGTGCCACCATGCTGGCCTGCCTTTTTTTCTTTAATTGTTGGTCTATCTATCTATCATCTATCTGTTTGTCTGTCTGTCTACCTATCTATCCATCCATCCATCCATCTATCTATTATTGATCATCTCTATATTTGTATTAATTATGTTTGTATGTTCTCAGAAATACATAAATACAACATGCTTAGTAAACGGGTGACCTGTGAGTGTATGATTTCAGGACTGACAAATTGGCATTGTATCACTAGTTGAAGGGCTTGTCCCTGGGGAAGACCGTTTCTCCAACTCTCAGCATTCTCAAGTTGCCTATAGTTCCTTGTCCAGGACTGAGGCCTTATGAGCTTTCTCCCTCCCATGTTAGCATGCCCATTGGTGTCATCCTTTATTCGGGTCTTATTTAGACAACAATGTTGCTTATGTGTTTTTTACAGGGTTGTGGATAGATAGATGGGTGGATATAGAAAAAAAGAGATCACCCCAATAGCCAACCCATTATGTCACAAAATTATCTTTGTGTATGTGCTCCTTAATTTAAAAGCTACTGTGCTAACATAGTTAAGGCATACATTACAATATTATTAATATAAATCCAACACATGTATTAGAGCTCCTGAAATTATTCCCCTCCCTCCTCAATAGCTGCATCTGACTTTTTTGTTTTATTTTTTATTTGCGTGTGCATGCACCACTTGTGAACAGGTGCCCATGGAGGCTAGAAGAAGCTGTGGGCTCCCCTGGAATAGATGTTGCAGGTGGTTATGAACTGCCTACATGAGTTCTGGGTTCGGAATTCACATCCTCTGAAAGAACAACAAGGTGCTATATATGCCTTTCAAGCTACATACACCAAAAGTTACGCAGTTTTGCACCTCATAGTTATATGCAGTGGGACTGAATGATGGCTCAATGATTTAGAACATATCCTTAAAATATTTCTCCCACCCCTTGGGACTATATAACTGGGACTGAATAACATTTATATAAATGTCAACCTCTAGGGATAGTCAAGGATCACCTGCTAAAAAAATGTTCTTCTCTCATTCAAGAAGTAGCTGAGATTATTTTAACAGTAGTGTAGAATCTACTCTAACCATTAAAAACATTCATTTGCAGATTCTGTTATGTTAGCTTCAGTCTGCATTCTCTTTTATTAAGTTTTATACAACTGTGTATACTTCAAAACTACAGCTAGAAAGAAAATGATATAAACAATATCACCCCAATTTTTCTTGAGAGACAAAATTATATTGCTACACTTAATCTTTTGTATGCCACCAGATACTTAAGGGAGGCAGCCACAGAACTGTCTATTTATTATGGCCAATTTTTAAAATGTAGACATTCACAAATAGTATATTTGTTTCCATATGGAGACATAAGGAAAATATACCTAGACTTATTAACCTACCTGTTTGTTTTTACCCAATTAATCTTCTCACTTGGTCAATATTTTATTCTAATGAGGTATTGTCACATTTATATCATGTATAAAGTTGAATGTGAAATGTTCATTGAATATCTGGGTATCACACATTCCTTTCATCAACAGTGATTTTCATGTATGCTCTGTAATTATTATAGAATTACCTGAAATTGTTTTAAATAACAATTCTGACACCCTATCCAGACATGAATTAAAGTATGTAAGAGTGGGGCCAAATATAGCAAGGTTTCTAGAAGATTCTGATGTACACTAAAGTTTGCAAACCGTTTCCCTAATCCTATCCACCCTGATGGCATAACAAAGTTCTCAGCAGCTGTTATCTGGTGTTGTTTTGTTGTTTATGGGTATTTGCTCACCACGTAGATTATCTTTGGTATTCATGCTTATTTGCCCATCACATGACATTGTAGAAATTGTTAGCAGGGAAAATTATTAAATCTACTGAGTCAAGTAACAAACATATGAAGATATAAAATTCTTTCTCCGTTAATAAGAGTGTGTCTATATAAATAAGTAAAAACACTACACTAGAAGATTTTTCATGGAGTCACCTTACATTTGCATTTTTTAAGATTTATCTATACTATTAATATTAAAAGTCATACCATTTTATAAATAACTTTTTAATAGCATTTTCCAATATAGTTTTAAAGTGAGCATGAATGTCATCAAGAACTCTCAATTGTTTATGATACAGTGTTTCAGCTTACAAAAATTGGCAGTCTTAGGTTTTGTTTTTTTTTTTTTTACTTTAATGTTATCTTCAAAATATAAAGAATTAAAGAAGGTAGTTATGCTCACCACTATACCACCAACACATAAAAAATAAAGGAAATGGGCAGTGTTTTTCATGGGCAGTTAAATTTCATTGTTAGGAATATATTTAGAAGCTGAACATTGTGGCATATTTCTTGCAGCCTAACACTTAGAAGGCTGAGGCTGAGTATTGCACTTTAAAGCCTGTTTGGACTATTTAGTGTGTTCCAAGCTAGCCCAAGCTACATAGCAAAACCTTGTCTACAGCTGTCCAAAAGGAAGAAAAAATTAAATATTTTCAAATTAAACTTTAAGTACCTGTTACAAAGAAAATAGGTGTTATCTAAACACCAGCATTTTGCAACCAACTAGTTCCTAAGACATAATCTGAAATAGAAATCCTAATGTCTACTATATTTCTTTCAAGAAAAAAAAGGAATTTGCTAATCAGATTAGTTGCATATAATTATGAAAATCTGAACTGGTACCATAATACAATTATGTAAAATAATCTCAATCTTTTAATGACATTCTTTTAGCTCTGATAAAAATGGTTTATGTGACCACATTAGCAAATACAAATGGTTCTTGTCTTTATTCTAGTACTATATGTGATTGAAAGTGACAAAGGTGTTTTGTTTTTTTTTTTTTTTAATTAATCATAGGTTATTTACTTTGTATCCCAGCCGTAGCCTCCTCCTTTATTCCCTCCCAATCCTACCCTCCCTCGCTCATCTCCTCCCTCCTCCTTTCCAAGTCCACTGATAGGGGAGAACCTCCTCTCCTTCCATCTGACCCTAGCTTATCTGGTCTCTTCAGGACTGGCTGCAATGTCCTCTTCTGTGGCCTAACAAGGCTGCTCCTCCCTCAGGGGTGGAGTGGGGGGATCGAAGAGCTAGCCATTGAGTTCATGTCAGAAATAGGCTCTGTTCCCCTGACTAGAGATACTTGGATACTGAGCTACCATGGGCTATATCTGAGCAGGGGTTCTAGGTTATATCTATCCATGGTCCTTGGTTGGAGAAACAGTCTCATGAAAGACCCCTGTGCCCAAAGGTGTTTTCTTACAGCCACTCTTCTGTTTAGATTTTCTAATGTCTTAGAGTATTTTGTCATTTTTGTATTCTAAATTAGATTTTATTCTTTTGCTGAATGCTTTCTTTGCCATACTTTTTCATATATGGCTGTGGATGTTTGTTCTCAGTTTTTGCCCTATTTCATATCTTTCCAATCCACACCTTAATTGGCTTTTTGCTTTCTAAAGATCAGAGTATTTCATTATTACTTTTTCTCTTCACTAACCAATGCTCATACATTTTGGTTATTGTTGTAAATTCTCTATTATTTTATTTCTGCTTCTCAAGTACTGATTGTATGTATGTTTTCTTGTCATCTCTGTTAATCTATTACAATCAAAACTATAAGGTTATAGATTGAACTGGAAAATAAGAACAGAAAACAATTACTTTCTTGAATATCTGTTGTATACTAGATTATTTATATCTTCTCCTTGTCCTTTTAACATATGTAGTTATATTTTATCCTTAAATACACTGAAGCCTAGAAAGGATTATTTTCTTCTAATTCACAGAAAAATAAGCAGCAAAGCCAAGTTTCAAATATAGATAAGTCCATATATTTATTTCTGTGTTCCACTAATATTTATTGAGCATATACTAGGTGTTACCTACTGTGCCATGTAATGCAGTAGATCTAAGACCTCTTCTCTTGAACACTAACTATGTAGTAACAATTTATGACTTCACATGTAGTGATGTTTTGACCATACTGGTTATTTTAAAGAGAGAAAAATAAACCCAAATAGCTTACAGTGTTATTTGGAAATAATGCATTAGTTACAGAGTAAGAAAGTTATATAAATGATTTATTTAAGCATGCCCTACTGTAAACACGTTATTGTGTCTTGACCTCTAAGAACCGGATGGTCTTCTCCTACCCTCCCACCAGCACACCATGATTCATACAATTATAATTTAAAAACAAACCTAGCAATGCAGAAGACTATCCAATCTTACTTAAGATCAAAATTTTCTCCTGCAGGACCTCATTAAAAAAAAAGTAATAGTATAATATGACCATGGCTGATATATTCTCTCAGATAAATAGAAATTTCATTGGGAGATTTGTTTATGTCTGATGGTGGAACACAAAAGCAATTCCTAATAAAATAATACTCTGGAAACTGAAGTGAGCCATTTCAGGTAGAATCCAGTGTTCTAGCAAAATCCATGATATATTTTAGAGAATCTAGAAAAATTAGTGAACTTTTACCTCTTCTCATTATTTGTTAACCCTGGGTCAAAGCTTACACACTAAGCTTTAATTCATGACTGGATCATCACAACTTCCAAATACTACCAAACATCGTGGATAACTAATAAGTAGTCTTTCTTAAGTGGATAAGTATTGTACTTTGGTGTCTTAAATTTAGATTAAATGTGCCCTGGCTATCTGTTGGTTTTCTCTACTTGATCTTAAAATGTGCTTGGGGAACATAATCTTATGTGTATCTCCTCATTAATTTTTCTCTTGCTAGAAAAAAAATACTGGAGATTGAATACTTTAAAAGAAAAAGACGTTTATTTACTTCATAGTTTTGGAAACTGAGTGTCCAAAATAGAGAGATTCCATATGCTGGCCTCTATAGCAAGGACACCCTAAATGCATCACAACAAAGCTGAGAGGCAGAAAGGGAAATGGTTAAATATAGAGGAGATCATATGGCAAGAAAAAAAGCCAGATAGATTCAAAGGTCAGGCTCACTCTTTATTAACTTGTTTCCTTTGGAACTGACTCCAGGACACCAGTCTTAAAATTTTTAGTGACACTGCCTTACCTGTGTACCAACTTTCAACATTGCCACACAGAGGTCCAAGCTAGTAACATGTGAATCTTTGGGAGATAAACTGTATTCAAACTCATTAAATGTTAAACACTGCTTATATAATGACTTTTTAAAACTTACATGTTTATTTATTACAGTTTATTCACTTAGTATACCCTTGTCTCCTTCTAGTGCCACCTACCCTCTCTCTTTTCCTCTTATATTCTTTCCTTTGTCCCCTGATAGGGGAGGATCTTCTCCCCTTCTATCTGACCCTAGCTTATCAGGTCTCACCAAGGCTGACTGCATCATCTTTCTCTGTGGCCTGGCAAGGCTGCTCCCCCCAGTGGGAGGTGATCAAAGAGCAGGTCACTGAGTTCATGTCAGAGACAACCCTTATACCCCCTACTAAGGAGCCCACTTGGAAACTGAGCAGCCGGTGGGCTACATCTGAGCAGGGAGAGGGTCTAGGTCCTCTAGGTGCATGGTCCTTAGTTGGAGTATTGGTTTCTGCAGGAGCCCCTGGGCCCAGGTATTTTGGCTCTGTTGTTCTCCTTGTAGACTTCCTATCCCCTTATATGACGACTTTTAAGAGTATGTAATGAAGTGTTAATTCTGAAAAAAAAAAAAAAAAAAAATTTGTGTTATGCTAACTTTTTTGTATTATGCTAACTTCCCTTTGCTTGACTTTTTTAGGACTTTAGATTTTTTTAGCTTCCTGAGAAGTTTTAAGCTTTAACACAGTAGCTTATAACAGAAATAATGTCTCATATCATGAGTCCTTAAACTTATATTGATTAGGTTGGTTTCAGATGATGAAGAATGAAGTTGACAGCTCATCATTTTTTTGCAGCTTTGAACTTAAATACTAGCAACTCATATAAAGACTGTGAAGTTAAGATATTTTGTCTACTGTCTTTGGTGTCCCCTGATTAAAGCACAGTTTAAGAAGCAATTGCTTTGGTTACACTGTACTATGTGCAGTGAACTAGGAGATTTATTGGTTCTGGGAATCCTGTGTTTTATAAGCATATTAGGAACAAATTAACCATATACATATATATCTTAGAAATTGCACTGTCGGTTAGTATCTGATACATACTTGATTTACTTTAACTGTTTTGTCAAGTATTTGCTCAGAGGAAATAATTAGCCATATATGCGATTTTACTTAGAGCTGTCACTCACTTCTGCTGAACCACTACAGTCATGACCTGTCTCTGCATTATGTCATTACTTATATTTTGCTTGCTTTCCTCATGTTGGAATACTTTGCTTTGCAAGTTTTACTTCTTAGTCGCTTCCAGGTATTGTAACTTCTTTCATTTATGAAAACAGATTGCTACAAATGTAATTACGTCATGTGTTTTGTTCCTAATTTCAGCCTAATTTTTTTTTACCATTAAATACAATATGCAATCATACCTCATATTCTATAATTTCAGTGTATGGCCCTTCACAAATACCAGTGTCTTACAAAATAAATGTTTGAGGCAACCCTGTGCAGAGCAAGAATATTAATGCCATTTTTTCCAGTGTGTGCTCATCTCATATCTCTGTTGCATATGGTAATTCTCCCGATAGTCTAAACTTATTCATTATTTTTAAATGTCTGTTGATCAGTGAACAGCCAACAAGAGCCTCCATTTGGAATGCAGTTATGACTGCTTGAAAGTTCAGGTGATCAAGATACTTTTGCAACACTGTACTTCATTATTGTAACTTTTTTAGATATAATGATATGATATATATATCATGATATGGTATGATTAATACACCATACAACATGACCATAACTTCTAAATGCATTCAGAAACCAAAAAAGTTCATGTAATATGCTTTATTGATTTATTTGCTTAACAGTGGTGGTCTGAAACCAAATTGGAATATCTCCACGGTATGCTTATATTCTGACTTTTAGAAAATATAGTTTTCCTGTTTTCTTCACTAATTTAATCCTGGTTTAACTACCCTTCATCTTAAGAATGTCATGTCATGAACTCTTAGTATAGTAACTCCTATCACTTTATTGTTTTTAAAAAAATATCCAATGGCTAATTTGTATTGAAAATAGAAAATATTATAAAATCATAGAACTAGAAGGAATTACATCTAGGAGTTAGATGTAATTTTATTTAAAGAATAGGCAGGCTGTGGGTGTAGCATAGTACTCCAGGTCACACTGGAGCTCTTCCCAGTATGCACACGGCCCTGGGTTCCACCCTCGACACCACAAAACAAACAACAAAAACTCTAAGAGCCGCAGGAAATACTGCCCAGTTTCTTACACGTCTGAAATCTTTTAAACTGTCATAGCAATCTTAAGCTTCCTGTTCTGGAATTCAGGTTATCTGAGAAGAATCTTTTTATCAGATACTTTGAAACTGATCAAAAGAATAAGATGGGACTTGTAACATTCTCTGGATTATCCTAATCAATAGCTTGGGTTCAGTGATCCTAAAAAACTGAGCTGACTGACTTCAAAAATCTAAATGCTTGAGGAACTACAAAATGTGGTTTATCTTGAAGTGAAACTTACTACTCTGCCTTTCTTTTTTGGCTATTTCACTCAGTCTGCTATTTAATCTTTAATTACAGGCCACAAAAGAAGTAATAGAACGGGAAGCACCAGGGATGGCCCTGGCAATGCTGATGGGATCACTTAATGTTACACCTCTGGGCATGCTCTCTAGGTAAGAAAGCCACCAACCAATTGCAAAGAAAGTGAACTCCTTACTGTAAACCAGTACCCCAGAACAGTAAATCTAAGACAGGTTACTTACAAGAATTAACCTCATCCCTTTTTGTCCAGAGTTAAGAGTCTTAACTGTCCTCTGTAGCTGCATCTCGACCAGCCTCCCTTTGTTTCTTTTTGGCTTTGTTTTTATTTATGTTAAACTTTAGAGACTGTTTTATCACTGCCGAAAGTCATAGTTCTAATGAATAAGAGTTGCATTCATCAAAATGTAAAGTTATTCTTTTTGTGATTGTTCATAATCACCAATTGATATTTATTAATTTTAGCTAGATGCTAGTTCATATAATGAACTACTAAAATTAATTAAAATTACTTATTCTCATATGTTAGGAACTTGGATTTGAATTTATAAATCCGCATATTCATGTGAAGTCATAAAGGGTTCAATTCATGTTGACAGTTTCTGAGTAATTTAGTATATTTAAATTGTTCTATTAGATTGGTATATTATTATATTAAATAATAGCATAGATGGTGGCATCTATAGTTGATCTGGTGGTTTCTTAGTATTTTAGCAAATCTTAGATTATAGTCCTATAAATGAGCCTAGTATATATCATTTAATATAAAACTTAATTTAGTCAGATTTCTCTTAATTACCTTTCAGTAACAGACATTTAATCTCATAGTAGCCAAAAACATATAACTTTTTAATCAACAGCCACTTATATTTCTGTGTGAAATATGACTATAAAAGCTAAGGTATCTATTTAATTATATAAATGTCATTCAAAACAGGTTTCCTATTACTGGAATTAAATTTATATTTCATTAGTGGCAGTCATTGGAAGTATAGCTATGAAAGAATCATCAGATCTATTCTCTTTATTGTCATGTGTATCTACAGTATTATAATGTTTAAATTAATAAATGTAAATGAAATTTAAATGATATTATATATGTGTATATATAATTAGTTTTTTGAGAATTCCATACATGCTTTGATCATATTCTTCCCTCCACCAACTCTTCCCATATCCATCCCCCTTCACTTCCTACCCAACACTGTGTCCTTTTTTTTTTCACGCTCATCAAGGCCAATGTAAACTGTACAAATATTTTTACGTGTGTGGCCTACCACTGGAACATAGTAGACTTATCAGGGGCTACATACATGATTGAAAGGCGAATATTCTCTCAACAGCTAAGACTTGCTAATACTTCTTGAGCTTGGGGTGGGATTTCATACCCAACTCCCCTCTCCACACTTAGATTTGGTTTGGCTTGGATTTGCACAGGTCTTATGCTATCCTAACACCGTGTGTTCATATGTTCAGATGTCCTGCTATGTACAGAAAACACTCTTTTCTTGTAATAATCCAATGCCTCTGGCCTGTACATTGTCTTCATTCTGTCTTTGTCAATGATCTTTGAGGAGGCTGAACATCTGTCTCTTTTACTCTGTTTGTTGGCCATTGTGAGTCTCTATGTTGATTATCATCTACTGCAAATAGACATTCTCTGATGTAGTTTGAGAGATACCTTAATCTAAGATTACAATATCATTGGTTTAATATAATGTTTACATAAAAATTATACAAGTAGTTTCTTTCCTAGTGTCTATTATCTAGCTAGATATAGATTCTTGGCCCAATAATAGTAGCAAATATGGGTTTCATCTTGGGGATCAGACCTAAAATCTGACTAGCAGGTGATTAGTTAATCCAGTGACATTCATGACACCATTGTACAACTGGACAGTGTCTTGTCAAGCCAGGCATTATTTCAGCTCATATGGCACATAGTTCAAGAAGACTGATGGTTACTTTTCACCTCCAATAGCTTGTACAGCACCATCTATCACTATGATAGCTATAGTAAGATTGAAGCTTCCAGTTTTGTGCCAGCTTGATGTTATCATGTTCTGTGAGTTGCGCATGTGTTATCTTCAGCAGCAGGATGTTATTAAGTTTTGCAGGTAAACTTGAACATTGGCAATGGTCCATGATGCTTGGGAATCTTGGGAAACTTAGTGGCCAACAACTCCAAAAGAAAGTAACCCATTCCTGGGATTTGAAGTTTTATCAGTAGTCTCTCATATAGTAGGCACCCCAGTTCCCCATTAAAGCATAGTAGGTATCCATAGTTTTGAAAAACTGTTTCATGTTATTTATTTTTGTTTCCCTCATCTACCCGGCTCTCCTTTCTTCTGCCCCAACTTCTTCTTTCCTATTTCCTAATTTTCTTTTAATCTTTTATACCAGTGCATTCTGTCTCCACACCATTGAATGCCCTTCACATGGGCCCTTACTAATTATGGATATTCCAGATGAAGCATACATGTGTATAGAGAACATCCACAAATGAGAGAAAAACATGTGACATTTGCCTTTCTGGTTCTGAATTTCCACATACAGAATTGTTTCCAGCCCCATCTATTTGCCTTCAAATTTCATCTTTCTTAATAACTGAGTAATATTTCATCATGTAAATGTACTGTTTTTCTTTATTCATTCATTAGTTAATGGACACCTAGCCTGTTTCCATTTCCTATTTATTCTGAATAGAACCACAATAAACATAGATGAGCAGGTATCTCTGGTAGAATACAGAGTTCAACAGGAACTCAATGGCAGGCTCTTTGACCTCCCCACCTCCCAAGGGAGGAGCAGTCCTGTTAGGCCACAGAGGAGGACTTTGCAGCCAGTCCTGAAGATACCTTACAAAACAGAGTCATATGAAAGGGGAGGAGGTCCTCCCCTATCAGTGGACTTGAAAAGGGTCAGGGAGGAGATGAGGAAGGGAGGGTGGGATTGGGGAGGGAATGAGGGAGTGGGATACAGCTGGGATACAGAGTTAACAAAATGTAACTAATAAAAAAAATAAAGCTAAAAAAAAAAAAAGAATACAGAGCTCTTTGGGTATAACCCCCAAGATTTTTATGGTAAAATTATATGGTTAAAATTATATGAATAATAAATTATATGGCAGAACTAATTTTAGGAAACTCTGTTCTGATTTTCATTATGGCTACACCAAATTTCACTAGCAAGGCTGCTCCACCCTCAGGGGTGGATGGTGGGTGGGGAGGGAGTCAAAGAGATAAAGCAGTGGATAAGTGTTTCCTTTTAGCACCAGTATTTGCTGTCTTTGATTTTTGGACCCTAACCATTCTTGCTGAGATAAGATAATGTCTCTAAGTGGTTTTTAAAAGTCCATACTGTTTTCTTATTTTCAAAGTACTTATTGATATTACATACACTAATGTAAACTAGCTAATTTAATGAAACTAGATAAGGGTCATACTGATTAATTTTTCCCATTTGAATTATTTAGTTAATATTATTTTTTGGGTAATATAAAAGAACTTGTTAGATACACATGAAATAACTTCAAGAAAAAAATT
Organism: Psammomys obesus; assembly: GCF_907164565.1. NCBI lineage: Eukaryota > Metazoa > Chordata > Mammalia > Rodentia > Muridae > Psammomys > Psammomys obesus. The sequence continues at coordinate 2,677,281 of NW_026596166.1, read as the reverse complement.
GAACTGTCTCTGGTTAAATATTTTATAATAATAGACTAATTCAGTAAGTATTACAATACAGATATTTTTTTCAGGCACCGCATTAGTCATTAAGCATTTTTTGCAAAGTAAAATATGATCTCCATCATTAAAAATCACATAGTACCAGTTTACATTCCCACCAGCAGTGGAGGAGGGTTCCCCTTTCTCCACAACCTCTACAGCATGTGTTGTCACTTGAGGGTTTCATCTTGGCCATTCTGATGGGTGTAAGGTGAAATATCAGGGTCGTTTTGATTTGCATTTCCCTAATGGCTAATGAGGATGAGCATTTCTTTAAGTGTTTCTCTGCCATTCGATATTCCTCTGTCGAGAATTCTTTGTTTAGCTCTGTTCCCCATTTTTTAATTGGATTACTTGGTTTGTTGCTTTTCTACTTCTTTAGTTCTTTATATATACTGGATATTAGCCCTCTGTCAGATAAAGGGTTGGTGAAGATTCTTTCCCAATCTGTAGGCTGTCTTTTTGTTTTGATGACAGTGTCTTTTGCTTTACAGAAGCTTTTCAGTTTCATGAGGTCCCATTTATTGATTGTTGCTCTTAGAGCCTGTGCTGTTGGTGTTCTGTTCAGGAAGTTGTCTCCTGTGTCAGTGAGTTCTAGGAAGTCAATCTGGCGCTTTCTCAGACAACTAGGAGTAGTGTTACCTCAAGACCCAGCTATACCACTCCTAGGTATATACCCAAAATTTGCTCAAGTACACAACAAGGACATTTGTTCAACCATGTTTGTAGCAGCTTTATTTGTAATAGCCAGAACTTGGAAACAACCCAGATGTCCATCAACGGAGGAATGGATACAGAAATTGTGGTATTTTTACACAATGGAATACTACTCAGCAATCAAAAAGGAGGAAATCATGAAATTTGCAGGCAAGTGGTGGGATCTAGAAAAGATTATTCTGAGTGAAGTATCCCAGAAGGAGAAAGACAAACATGGTATATACTCAATTATATAGACCTACAAGATATGATAAACATAATGAAATCTACACACCTAAAGAAGATAATAAAGAAAGTGGACACAGGCGAAGACGATCAATCCTCATTTAGAAAGACAAATGGGATGTGCATTGAACGTATGACAGGAGTCTACCACAAAAGGCTTCCGAAAGACTCTACCTAGCAGTGTTTCAAAGCAGACACTAAGACTCATAACCAAACCTCGGCAGAGTGCAGGGAATCATATGAAAGAAGGGGAGTTAGTATGATATGGAAAGGATGGGAGCTCTACAAGGACCAAATATATCCGGGCACAGGGTCTTTTCTGAGACTGACACTCAACCAAGGACCATCTATGGATATAACCTAGAACTTCTGCTCAGATGTGGCCTGTGGTAGCTCAGTAACCAAGTAGTTTTCCAAAGTAAGGGGAACAAGGACTATTTCTAACAGGATCTCAAGGGCAGGCTCTTTGACACCCCCTGCCAGGGGAGGAGCAGTCCTGTTAGGCCACAGAGGAGGACTTTGCAGCCAGCCCTGAAGATACCTGATAAAACAGGGTCAAATGAAAGAGGAGGAGGTCCTCCCCTATCAGTGGACTTGGAAAGGGGCAGGAAGGAGACCAGGGAGGGAGTGTGGGGTTGGGGAGGGAATGCAGGAGCTGGATACAGCTGGGACACAGAGTTAACAAAATGTAACTAAAAAGAAAAATAAAATAAAAAAGAAAAAAAAAATTACATAGTATAGCCAGAAAACTTATTCTTTGCACCTTGTAACTAAACTAAAAATTGCTTACTTTATCTACTATTAAAAGATCACTTTTTTTCTTATTGAAACATTTCTCAGAATTAATTTATCCTCTCCTACCTATCACCATAATTTCTGAGCATTGGTTTGAGTGAATGAAAAGTTACTGGCTAAAAAGAGCTGTTTCTAAATACTTTGGCATAACTTCATCATCTTGATCCTGAAGGCTTTGAATATTAGCAGTAAATTTATTGTGGTAGAACCTTACTCAGGCCTTCCTTTCTCTTCATAGTTCATTTAAGTCCAATTTTATATAAATATTAAATGGATATACTAGCCTCCGTTAGATATGGAATAAGGAAACTGGGATTATTTTGCTGAGTGATTTTGGGAGTTAGGGGTAGGTGTTTGTTTGTTTGGGTTTCTTTTGTTGTTGTTTTCTTTGTGTTTATCTTTTTTTTTCCCATGCCTTCCAAAAAATGTTTCTGTAACCTTGAAAGATCAATTTTTTTCTGAGACTGATTCTCCAACCAAGGACCATGCATGGATAAAACACAGAACCCCTGCTTCGATGTAGCCCATGGCAACTCATTATCCAAGTGGGTTCCCTAGTAAGGGGAACAGGGAATGTCTCTGACATGAACTCTGCAGCTAGCTCTTTGACTCCCTCCCCACCCACCACCCGTCCCTGAGGGAGGAGCAGCCTTGCTAGGTCACAGAGGAAGACAATGCAGCCAGCCCTGATGAGACCTGATAAAGTAGGGTCAGATGGAAGGGGAGGAGGACCTCCCCTATCAGTGGACTTAGAAATGGTCAGGGAAGATGGGTGGGGACTAGGAGGGAAGGAGGAGGGGGCTACAGCTGGGATATAAAGTAAATAAACTGTAATTTATATAAAAAACAAAAATTTGGGAAAAAATAATTACAGGAAAAAAGAAAACAAAAAAAAATTACCGTTCTTGACCCCATCAATCTAACATCCCTTACTTTCTTTTTTGTATGTTCTACAGCCATTTCTCATGTGGTTACTATGGTAATTCTTTTAGTATCATAAAGAAATAGCTATAATTTGTTTACATCTTACTTTCAGTAGCCTGCAGAGACTCTTCCCAGTCTTTTTCAGTGAGGGTATTCATAAATTATATTCTTATTTATTACATCCCTCTAATGAGATTAATGTATCACACATATCTAAGCAGTTGTATATCCTTGTCCTTGCCCTCCTTAGGTAAGTTGTTTTATTTTTTTTTTTTTATTTTTTTATTTTTATTTTATTTTTCTTTTTAGTTACATTTTGTTAACTCTGTGTCCCAGCTGTATCCCGCTCCCTCATTCCCTCCCCAACCCCACACTCCCTCCCTGGTCTAGCTTTCTTCTTCAAATTTTGTTCAGCTTTGATATTTAGTGTGTTAGTTGAGGTGGGTGGGGTGAACCTAGATGACTGGTTCAGAATGGCTTACAGTGAATCTCCAATAACTTAAGTTACACTTTCTATTTTCCTAGCCTGACAATAGCTCTCACTGTGGGTTCTGTTTGTGAGTCTTTGCTCTAGTATGCAATGACATCAGTGAAAGTTTGAAGTTCTGTATGTCCTTTCTTTTTCAAGAATGAAACTATTTCTTTCTATTCCTTAAAAAATGATTTCTCATTAATGTATGTGTATACAGCGACCCATATTTACGGCACGTGTGTGAATATCAGGACAACTTTAGGATTGGCTCTTTCCTTCCACTTGGATTTTGGGATTAAGCTTAGGTAAGGCTCCGTGGCAATTGCTTTATTTTGTGAGCCATCTGATGGGTTGAAACAAAAAACAAAAAAGCATTAGGACAAATCATTCTTGAATGTCTATACACAGTGACTGCTATACTATTGTGCTTTACTATTGCTAATAAAGGTTAGAAAAAGGTATTTGAACTTTTAAAATGTATGCATCTAGAAAAGATACATGCTATTATATGCTAAAACTAGTTTTGTAACTTGTCCAAGGTTAAGAATGTAAGGTCAAGCATCAGTATTAAGACTATAGTATTAGTTCTATCGGCCAAGAAGGAAGAAGTTAACTCCAGCTTTTCCTATTGAACATGGGCATATTAGAAAGGGTTTCTACACTCCATGTAACAAGTAAGTATAAATAATATCAAGCATCTCTAAGACTGAAGAACATTTTGTTCATTCCACCACAGCAGCAAAGGTGTGTATAATCAATACTCAAAGAGATTAGTTGTTAAAACTAATAAAGTATATCTAGAGATTTAAACTGGTTTGCTGGTGTTTAATTTCTTGAGTTGTTCATATATTTTGGAATTAGCCCTCTGTTGGATGTAGGGTTGGTAAAAATCTTTTCCCATTCTCTAGGCTGCTGTTTTGTTGTCTTGACAGTGCTCTTTGCCTTGCAGAAGCTTTTTAGTATCATGAGGTCCCATTCATTAATTGTTGATCTTAGTGCCTGAGCTATTGGTGTTCTCTTCCGTAAGTTGTCTCCTGTACCATTGCATTCAAGGATATTCCCCACTTTCTCTTCTATTAGATTTAGTATCTTGTTTTATGCAAGGTACTAAATATGGCTCCATTCACATTCTTTTACATGCAGACATCTAGTTAGACCAGTACCGTTTGTTGAAGAAGCTTTCTTTTCCCCATTATACGGTTTTGGCTTCTTTGTCAAAAATCAGAAGTCTAGATGTATGGGTTTCTGGGTCTTTTATTTGATTCCATTGATGAACCTGTCATGCCAATACCATGTGATCTGTAGTACAGCTTGAAATCAGGAATGATAATAATTGCAGAAGTTCTTTTATTGTGCTAAATTGTTGTAGCTATCCTGTTTGTTTGTTTGTTTGTTTTTAATTTTTCTATATGAAGTAGAAGATTGCTCTTTCAAGGTTTGTAAAGAATTATGTTGGAGATTTAATGGGAACTGCATTGAATCTATAGATTGGTTTTGGTAAGATAGCCATTTTACTATGTTAATCCTACTGATACATGAGCGTAAGAGATCTTTCCATCTTCTCATATATTCCTCAATTTCTTTCTTCATAGACTTGAAGCTCTTGCCATATAGGTCTTTCACTTGCTTGGTTAGAGTTACACCAAGGTATTTATATTATTTAATATTATTTGTGGCTATTGTGAGGGATGTTGTTTCCTTAATTTATTACTCAGCTCATTTATCATTTGTATACAGAAAATCTACTGATTTTTTTAAGTTAATTTTGTATCCAGCTACTTTGCTAAAGGTATTTATCAGCAGTTAGAGTTCTCTTGTAAAATTTGGGATCACTTAGGTATCCTATCATATCATCTGCAAATAGCAGTACTTTGAACTATTTCTTTCCACTTTGAATCCATTTATCTTTTTAGTTGTCTTATTGCTCTAGCTAGGACTTCCAGTACTAGATTGAATAGATACAGAGAAGAGTGACAGCCTTGTCTTGTCTCTGATTTTAATAGAATTGCTTTCAGTTTCTCTCCATTTAATTTGATGTTGGCTATTGGCTTTCTTCAGTAAAGATAAGATGAAGAAATATGTCCAGAAGGACAGCTAAAAAAAAACTTTTGCCAGCTTTTCTGTAAATTATAACTCTTAAAAAATGGCAACTGACCAATGCCTAACAACAAATCAGTTGTTGTTTAAGCACTTTTACAGGTTAAGTCATTTGGTTTTGCTAACACCTTTACTATATAAATGAAGAAGCTAGTAAGTATCATCTGTAGCATACTCTGAACATTACTTGATGCCATATAACAAATCATTTGTACAAAATAACACACAAGTAACTGATATTTAAAATAGCAATTGAAAGAGATATGACTGATAAGTTATTTTCTATTACTCTCTATGGAGAAAACAGCAAGATAAAGCCCTTGAACATCAGTTAGAACAGAGGTGAAACACTAATTCATGAGTGTCTATAGCAATAAACCTTCCTATTCATTCATTCATTCACTTATTTATTTATTTAAGATTTTTTTTTTTTTTTTTTTTTTTTTTTTTTTTTTTTTTTTTTTTTTT
>NW_026596166.1:2637614-2671531 GCF_907164565.1 Psammomys obesus | reverse complement strand
TTTTTTTTTTTTTTTTTTTTTTTTTTTTTTTTTTTTTTTTTTTTTAGAAACTGGGTTTCTTTGGGTTTCTCCTGGCTCTTCTGGAATTCGCTTTGTACATCAGGCTGGCCACCAATTCATGCCTAGATTTGCATGCCTTTGGCTCCCAAGTGCTGGGATAAAAACGAGGTGTCACCATGCGTGATATCCTTTATTTTTAATTTAGAACTTACTACTTCTCTGGTAATGTACTGGGATCTGAGTACATAAAAACGAGTAAGATAAAGATATTTTACTGATCAATGTCCTACAAACTAGGCAATCTAAACAAGCAAACAGTTACAATATAGCGTGACATGTACTATAAAAAAAACTATGCCCAAAACCCAAAGTGATGAAAATCAGATGCTGCAGAAAGACACCAACACCCTAATCATGACTGTTACAGAAACATTTTTTTCTTTTTTCCCTTTTTTATTAATTATTATCATTTACTACAATTTATTTACTTTGTATCTCAACTGTGCCCCCCCTGCCTTATCTCTTCTCAGTCCCTCCCTCCCTCTTCTCCCCTATGCCTCTCCCCTAGTCCACTGATATAGGAGGTTCTTTTTTAAATTTTTTTAACATTTTTATATTATTTACAGTTTATTCACTTTGTATCCAGCTGTAGACCCCCCTCCCTCATTTCCCTCCCAATCCCACCCTCCCTCCCTTACCTCCTCCCATGCCCCTCTCCAAGTCCACTGATAGAGGAGGTCCTCCTCCCCTTCCATCTGACCCTATCTTATCAAGTCTTATCAGGACTGGCTGCATTGTCCTCATTTGTGGCCTGGCAAGCCTGCACCCATCTCAGGGGTGGGGGAGGGGGATGGTCAAAGAGCCTGCCACTGAGTTCATGTCAGAGACAGTCTCTGTTCCCTTTACTAGGTAACTCACTTGGATACTGAGCTGCCATGGGCTATGTCTGAGCAGGGATTCTAGGTTATATCCATGAATGGTCCTTGGTTAGAGTGTCAATCTCTGAAAAGACCCCTGTGCCCAGATATATTTGGTCCTTGTGGAGCTCCTGTCCTCTCCAGGTCGGACTAGTTCCCCTTCTTTCATATGATTCCCTGCACTCTGCCCAAGATTTGGTTACCAATCTCAGCATCTGCTTTGATACACTGCTGGATTGAGTCTTTCAAAGGCCCTCAGTGGCAGGCTCCTCTCATGTTTCCTGTTTTCTCCTTCTTCTAATGTCCTCCCATTTGTCTTTCTAAGTGAGGATTGATCATCTTACCCAGGGTCCTCCTTCTTGTTTAGCTTCTTTAGGTGTAAGTTTTTAGTATGTTTATCCTATCTTATAGGTCTAGTATCCACTTATAAGTGAGTATATACTGTGTGTGTCTTTCTGCTCCTGAGATGCCTCACTCAGAATGCTCTTTTCCAGATCCCAACATTTGACTGCAAATTTCATGAATTGCTTGTTTTTAATTGCTGAGTGTATTCCACTGTGTAAATGTACCACAGTTTCTGTATCCTTTTCTCTGTTGACCAACATCTGGGTTGTTTCCAGGTTCTGGCTATTACGAATAAAGCTTCTACGAACATGGTTGAACAAATGCTGTTGTTGTGTACTTGAGCATATTTTGGATATATGCCTAGGTGTGGATAATACTGGTTCTTCAGAAAGCAATATTCCCAATTGTATGAGAAAGCACCAGATTGATTTCCATAGTGATTGTACAAGGTCACATTCCCACCAGCAATGGAGGAGGGTTTCCCTTTCTCCACAACCTCTCCAACATGTGTTATCACTTGAGTTTGTCTTAGCCATTCTGATGGGTGTAAAGTGAAATCTCAGGGTCATTTTGACTTGCATTTCCCTGATGACTAAGGACATTGAGCATTTCTTTAAGTGTTTCTCTGCCATTCTATATTCCTCTACAGACAATTCTCTGTTTAGCTCCATACCCCATTTTTAAATTGGATTGCTTGATTTGTTGCTTTTTAACTTCTTAATTCTTTATATATTCTGGATATTAGCTCTCTGTCAGATATAGGGTTGGTGAACATACTTTCCCAGTCTGTAGGCTGTTGTTTTGTTCTGACGACTGTGTGCTTTGCTTTACAGAAGCTTTTTAGTTTCATGAGGCCCCATTTATTGATTGTTGCTCTTAGAGCCTGTGCTGTTAGTGTTCTGTTCAGGAAGTTGTCCCCTGTACCAATGAGTTCAAGGCTCTTCCCCACTTTTTCTTCTAACAGATTTAGTATATCTGGTTTTATGTTGAGGTCTTTGATCCAGTTGGACTTTAGTTTTGTGCAGGGTGATAAATAATGGATCTATTTTCATTTTTCTACATGTAGACATCCAGTTAGACCAGCACCATTTGTTGAAGATGCTGTATTTTTTCCGTTGAATGGTTTTGGCTTCTTTGTCAAAAATCAAGTATCCCTAAGTATATGGGTTTATCTCTGTCTTCTATTAGATTCTGTTGATCCACCATTCTGTTTCTATGCTAGTATCAGACAGTTTTTATTACTATTGCTCTGTAGTACAGCTGGAGATCAGGGATGGAGATACCTCAGATGATCAGTTGTTTTACAGGATTGTTTTGGCAATTCTGGTTTTTTTTGTTTTCCCATATGAAGTTGAGAATTTTTCTTTCAAGGTCTGTAAAGTATTGTGTTGGTATTTTGATGGGAATAGATTCCCATCTGAATCTGTAGATTGCTTTTGGCTGAATGGCTATTTTCACTATGTTAATCCTACTGATCCATGAGCATGAGAGATCTTTCCATCATCTAATATCCTCTTCAATTTCTTTCTTCAGAGACTTTAAGTTTTTTTCAAACAGGTCTTTCACACCCTTGGTTAGAGTCACACCAAGGTACTTTATGTTTTTAGTGGCTATCATGAAGGTTGTTGTTTCCTTAATTTCTTTCTCTACCCTTTTGTCTTTGGTATACAGGATAGGCTTCTGATTTTTTTGAGTTAATTTTGTGTCCAGCCACTTTGCTGAAGGTGTTGATCAGCTAAAGGCGTTCTCTTGTTGAATTTTTTGGGTCACTCATGTATACTATCATATCATCTGCGAATAGTGATATTTTGACTTTTTCCTTTCCAATTTGTATCCCCTTGATCTCCTTTAGTTGTCTTATTGCTCTAGCTAGGTCTTCAAGTACTATGTTGAAGAGGTATGGAGAGAGTGGGCAGCCTTGTCTTGTCCCTGATTTCAGTGGGATTGATTTAAGTTTCTCTCCATTGAGTTGGCTATAGGCTTGCTGTATATTGCCTTTACTATGTTTAGATATGTGCCTTGTATCCCTGATCTCTCTAAGACTTTAAACATGAATGGGTGTTGGACTTTGTCAAATGCTTTTTCATTACCTAAGGAGATGATCATGTGGTTTTTCTCCTTCAGTTTGTTTATGTGGTGAATTACCTTGATGGATTTCCTTATATTGAACAACCCCTGCATGCCTGGGATGAAGCCTACTTGGTCGTGGTGGATGATATCTTTGATGTGTTCTTGGATTCGGTTTGCAAGTATTTTATTGAGTGTTTTTGCCTCAGTGTTTATAAGAGAGACAGGTCTGAAGTTCTCTTTTTTGTTGTTGGGTCTTTGTGTAGTTTAGGTATCAAGGTGACTGTTGCTTCATAGAATGAGTTTGGAAATGATCCTTCTGTTTCTATTTTGTGGAATAGTTTGAAGGGAATTTGGCTTAGCACTTCTTTGAAGGTCTGGTAGAATTCTGCACTGAAACCATCTGGCCCTGGCTTTTTTTGGAAGGGAGGCCATGAAGGAGTGCTGCTTTCTGAGTTAGTCCCCATGGCTTGCTCACCCTGCTTTCTTATAGAACCCAGGGCCACTTGCCCAGGGGTTATACCACCTACAATGATCTGGGCCTTCCCACTTCAATCACTAATAACGAAAATGCAGTAGGTGATATTTCCTCAATTGAGAGCTTTTCTTCCCAAATAATGCTCAACTTCTGCAAGTGGACAGTAAACTAACCAAGACATATGCTTTCTGGAAACTTTAAGCAAGAATCTTTAACTTGTTTCTTGTAAATATGACATATTGTACTTTACTGAATTTTGTCCAATTCATGTAAGTTGTCTGATTGTCTGATTTGTGCACATGGAGTATTCTTTATTTTGTCTGAAAGATAAATGCTAATATTCTGGTGTGAGTGTGTGTGTGTGTGTGTGTGTGTGTGTGTGTGTGTGTGTGTACGCACATGCGCATAGGCACATACAGTGGAAGCCCAGTGATAATGTTGATTATTATTCCTTTGGCATTTTCTGTCTTTTTTTTGTGAAGCACGATCTGTCCCTGGCCTGGATCTTGTCAAAGATGCAAAATTGGCTAGCTGTCTAGCAAGTCCTTTAGTTCTAATTCCATGTCTCCAACTGTGGAAATATATACGTGCATGCCACCATGCTGGACCTTTTTTTTTTTTTTTTAATATAGATTTGTTGGGTTTGGACTTATGTCTGTTACCAACTAAACCATCATCCCAGCCTCCACTTATACTCTTGATATTGCTATTACTCTATTTTTCTGTCTTGATTTGATGGCTTTAACAAACCAAATTTTAATTTTTTTGTTTTCTCTATTATTTTTCTTTTTTAAAACTTACTGGATTTTATTTTTGTATTTACTATTTCCTTCCTTCTTGGTTTGGGTTTGCTTTGTTTTTCATTTGTTTTCTTGAAATGGAAATTTATATTGATTTGAATGTTTTCTAATGTAGCCTGAAAAGCATCCATTAGTCTGTTGTTTTCTTTTTGTTTTAATTTGCTTTAATGCTTTTTTCTTTCCTTTGAGCCTTAATCTTTAATTTATGAATTATTCTCAAATTTGTTGTTTAGTTTCCAAGTATATGGCGATTTTTCCTATTATTGTCTTTCTGCTTTTAGCTTATAAGTAGATTTCTCCATTGCAAGAGAAAAACATGTGTCTTTCAAAGTCATTGTAGTCTAGTGTAGGATCTTTCCTTGTCACTTCACCATATGCCTTGGGTCAGAATGTATATCATTCTGCACAGGATAGTGTTCTGTAAGTTCCAGTCATTTCAGTTATGTGGTCGTGTTTCTGAGTTCTATGTCATTTATTTTTCTTTCTAACTGTTCTGTTGCAATACCTGAAGATGTCATTTATCTGAATTGTACAAGGAAATTATGATTATTTACCTCATCAATTGAATATATATTCTTGTAAAATCTGCATATTGATACTTATAAAAGTTTTATTAATAATAGCCTAAACCTAGACTCAACCAAAACATACTTCATTAGCTGAAGATAAGCCTACTATGGGCAGCCATATAATAGAATGTTACTCAGAAATAAAAAGAAAGGAACATTCAAATCACAAAAAGATGGGAGATGTATAAGTGCATACTGCTAACTGAAAGCTGCCAAATTAAAAAGGATAAGTAGCTCAGTTTTGATTTTATAAATGCTAGAAATGGTAAAACTTTAAGGACATAAAATGAGCAATGTTTTTTAGGGGATCAATGAAAGAGGGAATTAGATGAATGGGAGACTCATACCTGACTTTTAGAGAAGGGATACTTTGTGATTCTGCTACCATTTGGGGGTTCAAGCCAAGAAAGCATACCTCCCACTTTCACTCTCAGCCTAAGGAATCCTAAAAACTTAGGAACTTCTGGCCAAATCAGGAACCATGGCTTTAGCAATGAAAATAAAAAACTAGGCAGTTTTTGAAGTTGAGGTAGGAATTTTACTGAAGGTATTTTATTATAAGCATAAGTGTGAGGGTATAAGAAATATACTCAGAATAATTTAAGACATACACAGGGATGGGTATGGGCTTCTCAAAAGAACAGCACTGATGACTGTTTTTACAACAGTTATGTATAAGATTTTGGTGGATTTTGTGGTTCTCTCTTTTTGCTGGGTGGCTCTTTAAGGGCACATGGTAGGATTAGAATCAGAAAATAGACGTTTAGCCCCCAAGAAATGTAGGATATCTATATTGTATGTGGTTTGAGATTCTTAGGTAATGACTGAGGATAGAAACGAGCTCCAGTCAAAGGGCCATATATATTCAGGACTTCTGCCATGTTTAATTATATTCTAACATAAAATATCTTTAAAAGGAAACTAATCAAGGGTGAGGACTCTGGCTAAAATGCTCAATCCCCATCCAGAAAGGCAAAGAGGATGGACATCAGAAGAAGGAGAAAACAGGGAACAAGTCAGGAGCCTGCCACAGAGGGCCTCTGAAAGGCTCTGCCCTGCAGACTATCAAAGCAGATGCTGAGACTTATGGCCAAACTTCGGGCAGAATGCAGGAAATCTTATGAAAGAAGTGGGAAATAGTAAGATCTGGAGAGGACAGAAGCTCCACAAGGAGAGCAACAGAACCAAAAAATCTGAGCACAGGGGTCTTCCCTGAGACTGATACTCCAACCATGTAGTATGCATGGAGATAACCTAGAACCCCTGCACAGATGTAGCCCATGACAGATCAGTCTCCAAGTGGGTTCCATATTAATGGAAACAGGGACTGTCTCTGACATGAACTGACTGGCCTGCTCTTTGATCACCTCCCCCTAAGGGGGGAGCAGCCTTACCAGGGCACAGAGGACAACACTGCAGCCACTCCTGATGAGACCTAACAGACTAGGATAAGAAGGAAGGAAAAGAAGACCTCCCCTACTAGTGGACTTGGGAGAAGGGGCATGCATGGAGAAGGGAGAGGAAGGGAGAGATTGGGAGGGGAGGAGGGAGAGAGCTACAGGGGGATACAAAGTGAATAAAGTGTAATTAATAAAAAAAATTTGTAATATCTTTAAAAGGAATATTAACTGTATATCAGCAGTCTTGAAAATAGTTGCTAATTGTTCAATGATCCTTGCTTCTCAGCTGGTGAGAGATTTTAATCGGTGTCTAAAGTAGCAGGCTTCTCTCTCTTTTCTCCTGTCTACAATATTTCTGTGTTTCTGTCCTGCCTCAATGCTGCAGCAGTTAAACTATGGCAGTAGACATATGTCAAAACTCATAATTTTACATCGCAAAGAATTTTAAGTATATAAATTCTAAGAAAGCAATGTGGCATATTCTAGTAAGAGCATCTATATGCTTTGTTAAATAAATTAAAACCAAACAGAAGGAGGGGAAGGGTCTTAACTTTAAAAAAAAATGAGATTATAAGTTAATTTATAGTATTTTCTCTCCCCTTTCCTCTCTCCAAACCTTCACATATACCACTTCCTACACACCTTCAAATTCATGGTCTCTTTTTCATTGTTATTGCACACATATGTGTATTTGTATATACATATATATTCCTAAACATAATTACTTCAGTCCATGTCATGTTACTTGTAGGTTTCCTTTCAGGGGTGACCTGAAGGGCACTAGACAGCCAATTAGTGTACTCTTCTTTGAGGAAGATACGATCACCTCTCATGCTCTGGCTTTCTTCAGTTACCTGTAGTTATCTGTAGGCTTGAGTCTTTATGGACATAGCTTCTAATATTGGAAGGAATCCCAATCTCACAGCAAACTCCCTGATCCTCTGGCTCTTAGTTTTTTCACACCCTCTTTTACATTGTTTCCTGCGTCTTAGGTATAGGAGTGTTTTGTAAGATGCATCCTTTTCAACTGGGTTCCAAAAGGCTACAATTTGATTGGTTCTGGTTTTCTGTAATGGTCTCCATCTATTGCAAAGAGAAGGATGATGAGGATGAAGACTACCATTACCTGTGAAAATTAGGACAAATGTATTTAGATTGTTATTAGATCATACTAGGTTAGTAAATTAGTGCTTGTAGATTGTCTTCCAGTAACCATGATTTTTACTAGCACTGAGTATATAGCTAGGTTTCTTTTAACAGGCATGGTATCTCTTTTGTTGAGCAGGTTTTAAATCCAATTACAGAGCTTTTTGTTGGTTACCCTAAGGGTATGTGTACCACTACTGCACCCACAGAGTTATTATGTCATTTTGGTCATTGGTGTGGAATCATAGCTGAGTAGGACTATTGATTGAGTCCCTCATTCGGAAGCTTACTTGGTGCCTCCTGCTATTATGAATTCTAGTCCTCAGAGAGGGGGTATTCAACTCAGGTTCAGCTCAGGGGTCTCTGAGACCTGTTTCTGAAAGTGTATGGTGTCTCGAGCAGTAGGATTTACTTCTGCCTCTAGGGGCACCAGGGACAACATCAACAGATTGTTTTGGAAGTTTCTTAGACAGCCCTGACCAACTCAAGAGGGCTCCTTTTTCTGGTAGTAAGATTTTTGTTAGGTAGTTTTTGACTTGGAAGAAGCACCATCAGCCTAGATGAGAAAAGTTAATGAAAACTATGTGTGTGGCCAAGTGGGAGTTATACAACTTTAATCCCAATACTCAGGAGGTAGAGACAGGTAGATCTTTGAGTTTGAGGCCAGCCTATTCTACAGAATGAGGGGTGTGTGTGTGTGTGTGTGTGTGTGTGTGTGTGTGTGTGTGTGTTGAATTTAATTACATGCATCATAGATTCTTTGTGGTTTTGTCAGATATTTCTATTGTAATTATTCCCACCTCCCTCCTTCTCCTATATTACCTTCCTCCAACTTCCCTAGGGCACCCCCTTTTTATCTCCCCTATCAGATCACTTGTATCCTGCTATCTACCTACTCCCTAGGAGTCTCCGTTTTCTCATTTCTCTGATCAGATGACTTGTACCTTGCCATACCCTCTCTATACTGCCCACGCCCACGCCCCCTATCATGGCAGTGTTCCCATTTTAACTTGCTGGTTTCTGTAATTATTACCGCCTGTGTACTCAAGTTTGAAGATTTGAAGCTAGGAGCCTCCAATAAGTTCTAGAGATGATAAACACATTTTGAGATATTTCTTAGCCATTTTATTTTTCTACTTTTGAAAACTCTATTCAGATCACAGGCCCATTTGTTGAATGTCTCATTTATTTATTTATTTGGATTTTGTTGTTGTTGTTTTACTCTGTTTTGTTTTGTTTTTTAATGTTGTGGATAATAAACCTCTGTCAGATACTTACCTAGTGAAGATTATGTGGGCTCCTCTTTGACTAGTTGATCTTTTTTCTTTTGCTATACAGAAGCTTTTTAGTTTCAAGTGTTTCACTTTTTTTATTCCTGGCCTAGATTTTTGGGCAAATGGGATTTTTTATTCAGGAAGTGTTTACCTACACTGTTATCATGTCTGCCTATGTTTTTCTCTGTCCGTTTCAGGGTTTCAGGTTTAGGACTTTGATTCATTTGGGGTTAGTTTTTGTGCAAGATGACTGATACAGGTCTAATTTCATCCTGCATTCAGTCATGCAGTTTTTCCAGCACCATTTGTTGCAGACATTCTTTTCTCCAGCATCTGCTTTTGGAGTCTTTGTCAAATATTAAGTGGCTTAAATTACATGTGCTCATATTTACCTTTGATATCATTCCATTGGTCTGTATGTCTTTTGTATGAATACCATATTGTTTTTATTACTGTGGCTCTGTAATATATACTAAGATCTGGAATTGTATTGCCGCCAGCATTATTCTTTTTGCTCAGGATTATTGTGACTATCCAGAGCCTTTGTGGTTCCATATGAATTTAGGATATCACTGTTGTTGTTTTATATTTCTGCAAAGAATGAGATGGGGGTTTTTATTGAAATTGTATTGACTCTGCAAATAGCTTTTAATAGAATGGTCATTTTCACAATGTTAATTCTATGAATGCATGAGCATGGGTATCTTTCCATTTTCTTTTGTCATTCATTTTCTTTCTTCAGAGGTTTAGAGTTTCATTGTAGAGGTCCTTCATTTTCTTTTTTAATATAATTTTTATTTTTTATATTAATCACAGGTTATTTACTTTGTATCCCAGCTGTAGCCCCCTCCCTCAATCCCTCCCAGTCCCACCCTCCCTTCCTTATCTCCTCCCTGCCTCTTTGCAAGTCCACTGATAGGGGAGGTCCTCCTCCCCTTCCATCTGACCCTAGCTTATCAGGTATCTTCAGGACTGGCTTCAGTATCCTCCTTTGTGGCCTAGCAAGGCTGCTCCTCTCTCGGGGAGGGGGAGAGGTCAAAGAGCCCACCATTGAGTTCATGTCAGAAATAGTCCCTGTTCCCCTTACTTAGGGTACCCACTTGGATACTGAGCTACCATGAGCTACATCCGAGTAGGGGTTCTAGGTTATATCCATACATGGTCCTTGGTTGGAGAATCAGTCTCAGAAAAGACCCTTGTGCCCAGATATATTTGGTCCTTGTGGAACTCCTGTCCTCTCCAAGTCATACTGACTCCCCCTTCTTTCATATGATTCCCTATACTCTGCCCAAGGTTTGCTTATGAGTCTCATCATCTGCCTTGATAAACTGCTAGGTAGAGTCTAGAAGACCCAGAAATAAACCCACACACCTATGAATACTTGATTTTTTACAAAGAAGCCAAAACCATTCAATGGAAAAAATACAGCATCTTCAACAAATGGTGCTGGTCTAACTGGATGTCTACATGTAGGAAAATGAAAATAGATCCATATTTATCACCCTGCACAAAACTAAAGTCCAACTGGATCAAAGACCTCAACATAAAACCAGATATACTAAATCTGTTAGAAGAAAAAGTGGGGAAGAGCCTTGAACTCATTGGTACAGGGGACAACTTCCTGAACAGAACACCAACAGCACAGGCTCTAAGAGCAACAATCAATAAATAGGACTTCATGAAACAAAAAAGCTTCTGTAAAGCAAAGAATACTGTCATCAGAACAAAACAACAGCCTACAGACTAGGAAAGTATGTTCACCAACCCTATATCTGACAGAGGGCTAATATCCAGAATGTATAAAGAACTAAAGAGGTTAAAAAGCAATAAATCAAGCAATCCAATTTAAAAATGGGGTATGGAGCTAAACAGAGAATTCTCTGTAGAGGAATACAGAATGGCAGAGAAACACTTAAAGAGATGCTCAGCATTCTTAGCTATCAGAGAGATGCAAATCAAAACGACCCTGAGATTTCACCTTCCACCCATCAGAATGACTAAGATAAAAAACTCAAGTGACAACACATGCTGGAGAGGATGTGGAGAAAGGGGAACCCTTCTCCATTGCTGGTGGGAATATAAACTTCATTTTTTTTTTTTTTTGTGGGGGAGAGGAGATGAAAGGGTTTATTTGAACTTATAGGTTATAGTCCATCATCAAGGCAAGGCAAAGGAGGAACTAAAGCAGAGACCTTCCTATATAACCCTCTACCACCTGTTAGGGTTGCATGACCCACATTGGGCTGGACTCTTCCACAACAATCATTAATCAAAACATGCCCCACAGACTTGTGTACAGACTGTCTCATTTCTCATTTAATGTATCCTCTTCTCAATGATTCAAGCTTGTGTTAATTACAAAAGAAAAAAATAACCAGCACGTTACTTCTTTCATTTTGAGAGAATCATTTAAGTGTTCTTAACTTATTTTATCTTCTATAAAATGCCAAAGCTTAACTAATATTCCTTCCCTTCCAGTTCTGGAAAGAGTCTGCGTTTTTGAAGCTTGAAGCTGGAAGAGCTTTGTAGAGTGTATAGAAGCATTTTTCCTGATCAATGAGGAGCAAAGAAAACTATAGCATTTTTATCTGTCCTGTACCAGTGCAGAATTATTTGGAGGTCCTTCACGTTCTTGGTTAGGTTTATTCCTACATAATTTATTTTCTGTCCTAGAACTTGCTAGGTAGAATAGATTGGTGCCTTATTCACAGAGATCCACCTGCCTCTGCTTCCTGAGTTCTGGGATTAAAGGTGTGCATCACCTTCCAGCTGAAACTGTATTTTAATTACAACATTTCTCCTTCCTTTCTTTTTTCAAACTCTCCCATATATCCCCACCTCAGCTTTTCTTCAAATTCATTGACTTTTTTTCATCAATTGTTGTTGCATTAATATCTGTATATGTGTGTGTGGATCCCTATAATGTTACTTGGATGTATGTTTACTGGGTTAACCATTTTGCTAAACAAACAGTCAGCATACTCTCCCCTGGGAGAGCCATCTCTCCTACTCCCAGCTTCATCCACTTGTCTAGAGTTCTTTGTGTAGGTTCCGGCCTTAGGGACTTTTCCTCATGCAGTTTGGTACATTGTTGGTTCCTCCACGTTCAGCTCATTTTGGGTCATGTTGATAGGACTTCACAAGTGTAGCTTCTGATGTAACTAGGAGACAACATCCAGCAAACTCCCAGAAAAGCCTCTGATAAAGTTCCATACGTTATAGTGGTTCTGAACAAACAAGGTTTACAATTTTCTTTTCTTTATCTGTGTAGATGTAGTCAACAATTACATATGACTGATATTCTTTTATTAGAAACAAAAGCACTTTTCTAGCTAATTTTACTCAACATTGTACAAAGCAAAAGGCTTTGTAGAAACATCTGATCTAATGATGATTTTTGGCTCAGGAGACAATTCTACATTAGACATATTAATACACTGTGCCCTTGAACCTTTGCAATTTGTAAAAGCTAAAATTAAACAAAAAGGCAGTTGTAAAAGGGTAATGTTTCTTTAAAATAGCTACTTTATTCTGAGTCCATGTTCTGTACATTTTTCTAACCCAGTATTCTAACCACTATTGTAAAAATATCAGTCAGAATGTCCAATTTGTATAAAAAATGATTATCTCTTACTGTAGCATTTTATTCCTATAATAGTTGTTCTCAAATAAAACAGTACTATTGTCATTTGTTGCAATTAATTGTTCAGTTTACTCTCTCTTTTTTTTCAGACCAGTGTGTGGAATAAGGGGGAAAACTCTGATAATTAACCTACCTGGTAGCAAGAAAGGATCTCAGGTAAGCATTGTTGACGTTATATGGTTTAATGAATGTACATCCAAAGAGCTGAATATACCACAAAGCTGGTCACTGCTGATACTAATCACAGACTCAAGATATTCCCAAAAGCACCCTCAAATTTCATAATTCATTTGAAATAGCCATAGAACTTAATTTCACTTTATATTTGTACAGTTATGGGTTATAGAAGGAAAGAATACAAATTAAACACACCAGTAAACACACCAGATGCAGAGCTTACATTGTCTTCTTCCTGTGTATTCAGGAATTTGTTACTCTCCTGGCGTTGACAATGCAAATAAAATATTGCCAATTAGAGAATCTACTTTGAGATATTATGTTTGTTTCTGTATTTATTTATTCACTTTAATTTACTATACACTGTCCTCGTGGCTTAATCTTAGTTCTTATCCCTTTAGTCTCCAATATCTTTCAGAGGCAAAGCAATACCAAAGTATGCCCAAACCTGCATAGTAATTGACATTCTTAAGCGATCTTGTAGCAAAGGACAATCTCAGGCATGACAGTCTCCCCTTCTAGTAGCTAAAGGCAAGGCTAGACTCTTTCTGTGTGATAATACTGTACTACATATGGTACAGTATATTCTGGCGTTTGGCTAAGGCCTTTTACCAAACTTTAACATTACTCGAAGAGTTATATTTATTCTAACATTTATATCACTTAATGCAGGAATATTATCAGGGAGAATATGCCTGCTTTACAAGCAGCAACAGAAATGTTTTTAGATTTAGAGAAACAAGTAATCTACATATTATGTGCGTTTTCATAGTTTAATTGTTATTTACTAATTTCTTACGTTGATCTGTTGTTTGTACTATGTGATACATTCATGTACTAATGTATAAAAGAAATTAGCTGAAACAATTTTCAATTCTTTGTTGGCCATCATTTTCTGTTACTGTTATAGTTTGAGGCTTTAATTTGCTTTCCAAATATATTTGGCCAACAACATCAGTACTGCTATAGTAATAACAGTGCCAATATTACAGCATATCTAAATGTAGAAATAGTACAACTGAAAAAATAAACTTCAAGGATATTAGATTAAAATAGGACACTGAATTACTGGAGTGATAGTTAGCTGCTCCATCATCATATCATATAACCAAATGTCTTCTAGAATGATGGAACTCAGGTTTCCAGGCTTATCAATTTCCAAATATTGGTATCAGCACTATATAGCTTTAATATTTCAAGTGTTCACTATACTTGTGATAGTAAAGATTACCTATCTTGTTTTGAGCCTCTTCTGATACTTCATATAAAATTGTTTCCTTCATTAAATAATTTATTTCTTTAATTCCTCTACCTTTGGCTTCTTCTTTCATTTTATTCCTTTTTCTTTCATGTATACCCACCCAAAGTTTTACATCTTTGTAGAGACTTAAAGTTCAATCACTATTCAGGTTCACATTACCATTGTTAGTATTGGTCTAACCCTTAATATTGCAACAGCATATTGCCATCTACAAAATTCTTGTTCAAGAACTGCATAATCATTTTTTAAATAGGAAAGTTTTAAGGAAGTCATGGCTTTATATTTAGCTACGTATGTATCTATCCTCAATCAGGTGGGGCTTGCATGGCATAGGTGAAGCATGCCAGATAGCACCTCCCACTCAGTCCACTCCTGCTCGTATGGCGGGTTACAAGATAAAGAACTGGTCAACTGTCTCTCCAGTTAGGTGATATAATAGCATCTGCTGTCAAGTCTAACCTGTCCAGATGTGGTAAGGGCAAGAGCAAACATTGCAAATTCTGATATGCCCAAAAAGATTAAAGATATATTTAACATGTTGGTTCTTAGAAATTGTCTTCTGTTCTGGCACCCACCTTGCTATGGCCACTGTGTCAGATTGAAAAAAAAAAAAAAAGTGTAGATGTCATGAGGAAAAGGGTACATTTGGAATGAAAAACAGTTAGTTATGATTTTTTTCCACATGCCCCTTTCCTAGAGAAGTAAACAAATCCAACCAGGTCTGTGATGAGACACTTATGAAAGCATATAAGAGCCCTTCATACCTTTTTCCCTATGAAGAGAAAGACGAAAGTTTGAAGTGTTTATTCCATTATCCACTGTATTATTCCTAGAATGAAAAATGCTAAAACCTAGCAGGGGATGAGGGAGGGGGCTACAGGTGAGATACAAAGTGAATAAGCTGTAATTTATTTTGAAAAAATTTAAAAAGAAAGAAAAATACTAAAACCTGTTTGTATCCTTAGGAGTTACCAATATCAGTCTTAATTTGACGTTTGTATATAGAGCTTCCCCTTTCTCATAGGGTTCTGTGGTTTCTAACTTAATCTTTGGCAGAGAGAACAGTTATTGTTGACATTTTATGCCCCTGAGGGAGGAAGATGAATATGTGTTAGCCCATCCCATCATTCTTTGCTGTAGCTATTTAATACCCACTTACCTCTTGGCCCATGTAGCTAATTTAAGCATCCAAACTTGTGATGTGATCCCCATTCATTTCTAATACTAGGAGAAAGTTCTTCAGGTGGACATTGATATATTTTACTTTAGTATACACACACATCTTTAAATCCCCAGAATGATTTCAATATGCCCCATGCATCCATGTCTTCTGTGGGTCAGTTTTCATAGCTTTTCTTCCTGAACATGAAGTCATGCCACTGAACATTGCTCATGAGTTAAATATATATATTTACATATATTATATATATAGCAGAGACACAGTACAGAGGTATAGGTTATGCTGGCAGATCACAGGCTCTACGAAGATCATGTAGTTCAAACATAAGAAGTATTTGTTTTCATCTTCTTCAGCTACCTGCAAAGTTGGAACATTACAAAAAATGAGCCTTACTAGTAATAATTTAAACTTCAAGTGAGTCATAAAAATACATAGTAATTCACTAGATTCACAGAACTCATTGAAAGTGAGTTCATTATTTGCACGTGGAGGTGACGTGGGCTAAAATTATGAAGAGAAAATTTCATAAGGCAGTACATAAGAGTTACCTACCAAAGAATTTTCGTTGTCTTTTCTCACTTTGACTCATGCACATTTTCTAGATGTATAGCAATATAGCAATATACATACAGTTAATTGCTGTTGAGGAATGCCAACCTTAGCCTTTTGTATCAATAGTTTTCAGGGTATATGACAGTCAAAGATCCCCAGCAAATAAAAATATTTTACCAGATGTGACATTCTAATATCTGGAGATAGCCTCCTAGAAGATGAACAACAACAAAAATCTAACCTCTGTTTCATCAAGATAGCATTATTCACTATATACTGCTTTTCATTTGTTTGGACAGGGTTTCTATATGTAGCCTTGGTTGTCTTGGAACTAGCTCTGTAGACCAGGCTAGTCTCAACCTCACAGAGGTCTGCCTGCCTCTGCCTCCCTGGGATTAAAGGCATGCACCACCACTTCCTGTCTACTATATATTGTTTTAAAACAATTGAGCCATAGAAAGATTATCAAAAGATTAAGCATCCTCAAGGTATGCCATTAATGCTCCTAATTTTTTTTAAAGATATTTCTTTACCTCTTAGACTTTATTAAGCTGTTGCCATAATGTAAAAGAGAAAGACTTCCATCTATTTTCCAGACATAATTAGCTATATATTCTGGTTATAAGTCCTTGTCTATTGTCTTTTAGGGATGCATTATAGGTAGTAATGGCACGTGAAGAAAAGATTATAGTGATTTCTATTCACAACTCTTTACAACTTTATTTCTATCTTTACTTACTGCATAGTGTTTTGTGATGGCTATACTAGTCATACTTCATGGTAATAGGATGTTTTCTTAGCAAAAAAAATCTGGTCCTTAATGTGGTTTGTTAGATCCAAATCTTGCTCTAGCAAAAAATTTGAAAGTGGTAATGCCTTTCTCATCCGTTTTTTTAAAAACTATAACTAAATCTAAAGTATCAAAATTGTAACTTAAAAGTATAGTGTGCATTCATCTAGGGACCATAATCTTTAACATATGGAGAATACTATATACTGTGGTTGTTTCATATTTCACATTAAAAAGATGTGTTGAATATGACTTATTCTTGAGGTGGATGGAAATACAAGTCCAAAATTAAGAATCAATTTTACTGCCACCACTTTATATTTCTGTTTAAAAGCCTAACTTTTATTTCTTTTTGTCTCTGGGCAGGAATGCTTTCAGTTCATACTGCCAGCTCTACCTCATGCCATTGACCTTTTACGTGATGCCATTGTAAAAGTAAAGGAGGTGCATGATGAACTTGAAGATTTACCTTCCCCACCACCTCCTCTTTCTCCACCTCCTACAACTAGCCCCCATAAACAGACAGAAGACAAAGGGGTTCAGTGTGAAGAAGAGGAAGAAGAAAAAAAAGACAGTGGTGTAGCTTCAACAGAAGATAGTTCCTCATCACATATAACTGCAGCAGCTATTGCTGCAAAGGTAAGTCTGCTGTGAAAAACAACACCCATGGATACATAACTGATTTCATCCCTCTCTCCATCCCGTCCTCCCGTAAATTTAATACTTCTTGAGAAGGAACTGGAATATCCATTAGATTCTATCACTGTCTCAGTCCTGGTACAGATTCTTTGTAAGCACTGAAGTTAGTTTGTACTCTAAGGCACTAAGGATATCCCATTACCTAAGAAGGCTATAGCTACAATGATAAATTGTATAATGTGACATTTAAGAACTTTTTTAAGTTGCCATTTTTATTAAATATACAATGATTGTGTATTGAGAACATCAGAACTTCACAGATTTTTAAAGAAACAGAAAACAAAAGTTAAAAGACTTAAGACGACTCTTGAAATTAGTTGGAAAAGAGTAATTTAAAATTTTTTGTCTGAGTTCAGTCTGCCTTTGTCTTTACAAGTGCTGGGATTAAAGGTATCAACCACACTGAGACTCATAGGCAAACTTTGGGCAGAGTAATGGAAACACAATGGAAGAAGAAGAAGATAGAAAGACCTGGAAGGGACAGGAACTCAACAAAGCCAAAAAAAAAAAAAAAAAAAAAAAAACAGGCCTACGGGGTCCTGCAGAGACCAATACATCAACCACGGATGGTACATGGACAGGACCTAGACACCCTGCCCAGAGGAAGCCCATAGGCTGTTCAGATTTCAAGTGGGTTTCCTAGTAAGGGGAACAGGGACTGTCTCTGACATGAACTCAGTGACTGGCTCATTGACCACCTCCCCCTAGGGGTGCAGCCTTGCCAGACCACAAAGGAAAATGATGCAGCCATCCTTGATGAGACCTGATAGGCTAAGGTCAGATAGAAGATGAGGCAGTCCTCCCCTATCAGAGGACTGGGGAAAAGGGTATAGAGGGAGAAGAGGGAGGTGGATGGGACTAGGAGGAGACGAGGAAGCAGGGATACAAAGTGAATAAAATTTAGTAAATAAATTAATTGATTTTAAAAAACGTTGTCTGGTATGAAGGTACAGAAATCCATAAAGGCCAAGGCAACAAGATGATTACCTTCCACTAAAAATTTTAAAGACAGGTATTTTAAGAGGCTTTTGAATTTTCTCAACTAAATATTGACTCAAATATTGCCATACACAAATTATCCTAGTGGTATAGAGAAGTAATTAATATATTTTCCTTTTAATAAAGTAATTTAAATATTAAGATGACACCAAAGTTTATAAATTTTCTTCAGCTTAATTTAGAAATAAAAATAGTTTAACATGAGCTATTTGAGTAAATTTGGTTATTTTAATGTCACAGAACATGACTAATATTATTTACACCTAGTAAAAATCAGCTGCTTTGTTTTAATATTTTTAGAATGTAGTATATTCCCTGTGGCCTGGTAGGGAAGTTCCATCAGGGAGAATTGATCAAAAGGCAGGCAACATAGTTCGTGTCAGAGATATTCCCCCCTACACTAACTAGTGGACCAACATGAAGCCTGAGATGCCCATCGGGCTTAGAGATTTTTCATAAGGCTTAGTTCTGAATTCCTTATTAAAAATAAATAGACTAGCATCAAATAGAAATCCTTATCAAGTATGTTAGGTAATAAATAGATGGTTCTTTCATTGAACACTACCTGATTCTGTTTGTAGGTCGTTAAATAATCTGTTAAATCCTAAACATGCAATTAGGTAGTGGCACCAATTAACAAAATAGGTATATTTTAAAATCATTATGTGTTCTTTCTTTTTTATCTTAAGGGTAAAAAAGACCATCAATTTTGGTTGTAAAGGAAAAAAATACTTACAACATATAAAATCAAAGCTGATTTTGTCACTTTGAATTTAAAATTTTTGGCACTTCATTGTTCCATTTGTTTTCACTTTTTTCTTTTAAGTCATTTTGCTTATGTAGTTTCATGTTTTGCTCTCATTGTATTCATAATTGTTATGTGTTATACATTAGAAGCATCCATTCTACACCAGTCCTGCTGTTTTCATGGCACATCATGGGCAGCCTATCCCTGGTCTCATCAGTTATTCCCATCATCCAACAGGCAGTGCAGATGAACGGGTAAGACAATGCATTTTGAATAATGATTTTGGAAATATATATATCATATTTCCTTTATTTGGAGGTGGCCAGTAACATATGAAAGATGAGTCATTTTATTGTGAAAGATCTTCACGGTCATTGAGTATACCCATCAAGAAATTTAATTGTATCCTTTATGCCTAAATTACTCCACAATCATTAAAATTTTATAATCAAGAAATTCATTGCCCTGAAAGTCTGGGTGTTTGGTTGGTTGGTTGGTTGGTTGATTGGTTTGTTTGTTTGTTTGTTTGTTTGTTTGTTTTAACGGTTTTATTGAATACCCTGTAAATACATTACCTAGCTTAATTTAGATGGACTCTTAGAGGGAGTATATTGTATCTTACATCTGAAAAGTTTGATCAAGCGAATATTTAATTTATAATAGTTTTGGTTTTTTCATGAACTTTCATCTCATTTTGTTTTCCTTCACTGTGTTTTCACTGCAAGTGCTGACATCTTATTCTGCAAATTCTGTGATCATTAATCTTTAGAAGTGAACATGTAAAAACACAGATTCTTTTTTTACTCATGAGAAAGTTAGATGTAAAATTTAAATTATTAAATATAAATCATTTGACAGTAATTTAGACCATGGATAGAAAAAAAATGTTTCCATCCATTCTGTATATATGAAGTGAAAGGGAAAAAAAGAAAAAGAAACTAATTTATCAGATGAGACTTCAGAATTATAAACATATAATTTGGGGGCAAACCCAAAAACTTAGCATAACCAGTCTTATAGAAGATAACACTATCAAATGTTTAATTAACAAAATTCTATTCCATGAGGCATATCTGATAAAAATAAACTTGGGTTAGTCAAAAGACTCATAGCAAATTTAAATTGTGGTTAATATAAATATTAGGGAATGTTAGTGAAATATTAGTGAATGAGTGAAGGTGCCAGATTTAAAGCATGTCTTTTTTGTGTTTATATACTATAATGCTGTTATAACAATTATATAGATGTTATATATAATATATATATAAAACATTCTGAGCTTTTGAAATAAAATCATTTCAAGATTCTGCATTTATAAACCATATTATAACTTACAGTATTCTAATAATATCATATCCTCAAAAATTATTTGAGGGCTGTAGAAATGAATCAGCAGTTAAGGGCATACGCTGTCCTTTCAGAGAACCTGAGTTTGATTCCTAGTGCCAATGTTAGGTAATTCACAACAGCCTTTAACTCCAGCCGAAGTCCTCTGGCCTCTGTTGTCATTTGACCTCATATTCAGTATCTACAAATAGACACAAACATATACACATGAAAAGTAATGACAGTAAGTTTTAAAAGGATAATAAAATATAATTTCTTAAGAATTATTTGAATAACATTTATTTTCAGTTCTCCCAAGAATTTGCCTATCTGCTACCATTTGAGGTGCATATGAAAGAAGATAATCATCACATACAATTGATGTAAATTATTGTGGTCTAATTTTCTAGAGGAACTATTTTGAAAATAGCTTCAAAAGGCTGTAAGTGGATGTCTTCATTTTTAGGATCCAGGAACTAATTTATTTGCTGGGATTTAAAACTCATTTGTTAGTAATAGCAGTATTAATTATTTTAACAAGTATTTAGCTTTTAGGTAGAGTTCATTTTTATTGCTTTGCTAAATGATGAATAAGAGCATTAGATGCTCTTATTCCTTATACCTTGCCTCCAAAGGAAAGAGTAAGTAAGGTTCACAGTCAATAAAAGAAAAGGAAGGTATTTAATATTCTTAGCACTTCTTAATACAGTACAAATAGATTGGTTTCAGGCCATAAAGAATTTGAAACCTAGCTAGAATTGTACTTGTTACTATTTTACTTTCTTCTGTTCTTATCATCAAAAAGAGAAATTTGATCAATGAATATGCTGACTCTTCAGCAGTTACCAGTAATCTGATTACTATTCACTTCCTAACTTTCAGACTACCTACCTAGTAAGCATTTCCCACCCTCTTTCTAATACTATACAGCAGACATTCCCCTCATATAGTTTGAGTAGGTTGGCTTAATATAATCACCATTTCAATTTCATCATAACACAGTTATTATTTAACTATGTATTTTATTGACTAGAGTATATCTAGTAGGATTCCATGAAGTTTCATACTTGGGAGGCAAAACTGATTCAAAAGGATAGCATGAAAGGAATAGTAAATAGAGGAAGAACAAAAAGAAAATATAGCCTGTTCTTCTACACTTTACCCAAAGATGACAACTTGTGATATATACTGGAAAAAAAATAAATAACTGATAGGCTTGACAGTCAAATTTATAAGGACAAATAAACTATGATTTTAAGACAAAAGAGAAAAATCTCCTCGGAGATATATAAGAAGAAATTTCATCTCATTAATGAAAATTAAATCTTCTGGAGAAGTTCAAAACAATGATAATGCCTCTCTGCTATCCCATGAATCTTATAGTACATGTACACAAAAATAAATACATATATCAGGACAGAAAAATAAATATGTGGAAAGGCCATCAAGGAAACCATTGTTATGAGGGAATAATTTTCATATAATTTAGATAGAGGAGTGTAGATTAAAGAGGAATATCGTCTGTTGGAAACATGAATAGAAAAAGAAAAGGAGTTAAGCAAAGAGTATGATTTTTTGTAATGTTTGTTTATTTCTCATTAGGATACAAACAGGCATTTAAAGCAATATTAATAATATAATTAATTAAATAACATAAAGACAAACTAAGTAGAATAGGACAAAACAAACAGAACCAAAGAAAAAGTTCAAGAAACACATACAGGGGGCTGGAGAGATGGCTCAGAGGTTAAGAGCACTGGTTGCTCTTCCAAAGGTCCTGAGTTCAATTCCCAGCAACCACATGTTGGCTCATAACCATCTATTACAAGATCTGGTGGCCTCTTCTGGCATGCAGGTGTGCAGAACATTGTGTACATAATAAATAAATAAATCTTTAAAAAAAAATAAAAGAAACACATACAGATGCAGAAACACACACAGAAATCCCATAAAAACACAAAACTAGAAACCATAATATATATGCAAAGGACCTGTAAAGGTTGGGAAAAAGCCCTGACAAAGCATTATAAGACAAAGAACCTCCAAAAATACCATGAAGTTTATTTGTGTTGACAATCTACTTCTGGGCATGTGGCCTAGCCTAAAAGGTGCTTTATATAATTAGTACAACTCCATTGGAAAAAATTAATTTGCAAGTGAATATCAATTGGAGATAGCTTTGTGTTCCCTAACACAAAGCTATCTTGTATCTTGTGGCCTTGTATCTACTTCCCCTTTCAGCACTAGACCCATCAGGCCTAGACCTATGCAGACCCTGTCGTGCTGCCACAGTCTCTGTCAGTTCGTGCGTGCCTCCATCAGGCAGTGTTTCCTTGTTGACCACCACTCCCTTTGGCTTCAGTCTTTCCTCCTGCTTTTCTACAGTGTTCCCTAAGTATTTAAGGGTTGTCTTTGTTGGAGATAACCCATTCGGGTCTGAGTATTCCAAGGTCTCTCTGCATATTATCTAATTGTTAAGTATCTAATTAGTTCCCATCTAGTGCAGCAGGCTTCCCTGATGATGGCCAGGAGACACTGACCTATGGATATAACCTATGGATATAATCATTAGGAGTCATTTTTTGCAATGTTCCTGTTGTAGAATAGTCGTATTTTATTTCCTCTAGGTGTCTGGCATATCTAGTCCCAGGTTCATGGCCACTTGAACAGTGTAGGGGATGGATTCCATCTCATGGGATGGGCCTTAAATTAAGTCAGATATTGGTTGATTGGTCCCACAGACATTGTGCCACTATTGTACTAGCGCATCTTACAGACAGGTTTACTTTTATAGATGGAAGGAAGAGTTTGTAGCTGAGTTGATGTTTACCTTTCTCCTTTGGTAGTGTGCAGAGTACTTTCCAGTACTCTGGACCACAAGACCAATACTCAGTACTAAGTGAAGGCTTTAGGTAGGGACAAATTATACCTTTCCTCGTTCAGTGAGTTGTATAGGTGTTATCTTCAGCAGTAGGGTCTTAGAGAATTTATGGAGAGCAACCAATAATCTTGTCAATAATTGGGATTGTTTGGGGTTCCTATGGGGACCCTCTGGCCAATAACTGGATTAGATGTAACCTATTCCAGAAAGTAGAAACTTCATTTGGTGATGAGCGATGTCCAGTTGAGGCACCATCTTACCTGTTATTTGTCAATTCCTTTTAGAGCCGCTTCATATTTATATATATTTTAGGAAGTTTCTACTGTATTAGATTTCCATACCCTCAAATGGCCCTAGTTTTACCTGTTCCACTCCTTATTCCCTCTTTCAACACCCCTCTTTCCTCTTCCTCTCTGTTTATCCTCCATTCAAGTACCCCCTCCCATCCATCCACAACTATCTATTCTATTTCCCCTTCCTAGGGTACTCCAACCCTCTCTTCTATTCCCTTACTTTATGCGTAATTTCAGTGTGATACAGAGTGTAGCCTGCTTATTGAAAATATAACATCTATATATAAGTGTATACATACCATACTTGTCCTTTGGGGTCTGAGCTACTTCACTCAAGTGGCTTTTTTCTAGTTCCATCTATTTACTTGCAGATTTCATAGTTTCATTCTTTTTAACAGCTGAGCAATATTCCATTGTGTGAATGAACCACATTTTTTTATCTATTCATCCATAGACAGACATACAGTCTTTTTCTAAACTCTGACTGTTATGAATAGAGCAACAATGGACTGAACAAATGTCTAAGTAGTACGATATGAAGTCCTTTGTGTATATATGCCCAAGAGCAGTATAGATGAATTGAAAGGCAAATCTATTCCCAGCTTGATGAAACTTGCCACACTGATTTCCACAGTGGCTGTACATGTATGCACTCCCACCAGCAATAGATGAATGCTTGCCTTTTTCCACATCCTCTCCAGCAGAAGTTGTCATTTGTTTTAGTGATGTTGGCCACTCTAACTGGTATAAGATGAAATCTTAAAGTAGTTTTGATTTTCATTTTTCTGATTACTCAGGAAGTTGAACATTTCTTTAAGTGCTTCTGGAACATTTGTGTTTTCTCTTTTGAGAATACTCTCTTTAGTCTATACCCCCACTTGATTTGGATTATTTGTTTTCTTGATGTTGAGTTGTTTTTGGAGGGGATTGTTTTATTGTTTGCTTATTTAGTTCTTTGTATATTTTAAATATTACCAGATATTAGCCCTCTTTTAGACATGGATTTTGTAAAGATCTTTTCTCAATGTATAGCTTGCTGCCTTATTTGAATGATGGTATCACTTATGAAGCTTTTCAGTTTCATGAGGTCCCATTTATTAATTGTTGATCTTAGTGCCTGTACTATTGATGTTCTGTTCAGAAAGTCTTTTCCTATGCCAATGAGTTCAACACTATTCCCTACTTTCTCTTTTATGAGATTCAGTGTATCTGATCTTATGTTGAGGTCCTTGATCTATTTTGAATAGACTTTTCTTCTGAGTGATCAATATAAATCTATTTTCATTCTTCAGCTATACAGGTTGACCAACACCATTTGTTGAAAATCTGTCTTCATCTTTTAGTTAACTTAGCTAAGGGTTTATCAACTGTCTTGATTTTCTCAAAGAACCAACCTTTTGTGTTTGTTTGTTTGTTTCAATTTTATTGATTTTAGCTCAGAATTTGATTATATCTTTCCATCTCCACTTTTTCAGTGTTATTTATCATTTTTATTATTTGAGTTTCCAGATGTGCTGCTAAGTTGCTAAAAGAGCTCTCCAGTTTTGTTTTGTTTTGTTTTATATAGGCACTTAATTGTATGAATTTGCCTCTTAGAACCACCTTCACTGTATCCTATTGGTTTGGTTATGTTGTGGTTTCATTTTCTTCAATTTTAAGTTTTTAATTCTTTTTTTTAATTTCTGTCTTGACCTACTTTTTTTTCTTCTTTAGTGAGTGGTTCATTTTCTATGCAAATGAATGCTTTCATCTCTCTCTACCTAAGCTGCTCTTTAGTAACCTTTCTTTTCTGTCCTGTTGTCATGAGAATTGGGTATGTCTATCTCTGTCTTTTTTTTTTTTTTTTTTTTTGTCAAATGTATTCTGTCAAATCTTTCTCTAATTCATCACTTTATCTTTCTCTCAATTAGATGTCACTTTCAAACATTGCTGCTTCCTTCTATAAACTAACCTTACCTTCATTGTTTGGGATTAAATGTGTATACTAAGGGCAGGTCTGTATTCTACCCAGATCATACTGTAATCCAGAACATGTCTGTATTTCTAGCCAAATCACATAGACCTAGGTCTTTGGAGGTGATCTCTTTCCAGAGCAGTCACATTGCTGGATTAAAATTCCTCCACATGAAGTGATAAATTTGATAAAAAAAAAAAAAAAAAAAAACTTGTATTTAAGATTACCTCTATTATTTCTTACTTTGATTATATATTTTGGAATAGTGATAATCATATCAGTCTTCTCAATGGATATAACCTAATAGCCAACATTTATTAAATATTTACTGTTTCAAACTGCTAAGTAATTTATGGACATTATCATATTTAATCATCAAAATAATACAGGAAGCCAGATGCTATAATTATTCTCAAATTTCTGATAAAAAAGATACCTTGCTGAAAATGATATACTTATTAGGGTCCTAGCAGAAGTGAGATTGCACCCTTAAATAAATAATTGAGATTTTTTTTTTTAATAAAGGCAAATATGTTTGGACTGAATTTAGAGAAATCAGGAAGGCAATATGGATTCCTATGGAATTAGTAACCAATCAAAACAAAACAAAAATATCCTGCTACTCCTCTTTGAATTTTGCTTTAAAAAAAAAATCCTGAGAATTCTAAGAACTCTATTGCCATACAGAGAAAGAGCTACATATACATGAGCAGAACTATGCCTTGTGCTTGAGAGGCACATCTAACCTCTGATGAACTTGGCTAGAGGTGAAGTGAGGGACATAAATACAAAACCTCATTCTCTAATCATTGGTCTCACCTTGACTAGAACCCAGCTAGAAATGAAGGAGCACAAAACAGTCGATGATGTCCACAAAGGCCAGTTAGAAGCAGAGAGGGTAAAATGTTGAGACATAAAATACTACAAATCTAGGAGTTTCTTGCTCAAGAATTCAAACTACTAAGTGGCAGAGCTAGTTATTGCATGACTTATATTTCCTCCTAACCACAATGCTAGACTACTCACTAACGTGTTTCATGATATTTCATTCATCAGAAAAAAAACCTCTAAATGTAATAATGTCTGAATCAAATATTACATCTGCTTACATATAATAAGTGGCACACCAGCTGTGTTCAACAGTAATGAGAGTTCAACAGCAAAGATTGACAACAACAAGATGTAGGTACTGACTGCTCTTGGCCTTTTCATAATGTTAAACTATAGTCATTCTTGTTTAGATTCCAGACTCCATCATTTCTCGTGGTGTTCAGGTGCTCCCACGAGACACAGCCTCCCTTAGCACTACTCCTTCAGAATCACCCCGTGCTCAGGCTACATCTCGCCTCTCTACAGCTTCTTGTCCAACACCAAAAGTAAGTACAGGCCCTTGCATCTTATGCTTCTCTACTATGAATTCTGAGAAAACTAACAGATGTTCCCCCTGCTAGTCAAGGTTGGATTGCATGCAAAATATTGGTTAAAGTAAATGGAGTACATAATAGCTACCAGCAGCTGTTGCATATATTATTTGGAGAGTAGATATTTCATACAATATGGCTACTCCTGCATCACAGGTAAAGATAGCACTTAGTCTCTAACTCCTGTTCTTTGTAGTAGACCTGTTATTTTTTAGGAAACTTATCAGTACAGGTGTAAAAAGCTATTCTGAGGATGAATGTATTTTTGGCCAATAATCAGCAATATTGACAAAATATTATGACAAAGGGGATTTTTAAATAACAAAAAAAAAAAAAAAGAACACTAAGGCTTGGGTACCTAACTGCTTTGGTATCATTCCAAATTATTTTTTTTAAACAGACTCAACTTGGAATGTTGCTGCCTATTATTTGAAAACAAAACTAAATTTGTTAGAAAGAAAGTTTTAATGCCAACCTATGGGAGAGGGAGGGAGTTTCTCAGTTTTTATTTTTTACAGTTTGTCTCTGAATTGTGTTGGAGGGATATTGGACACTGTTTACTGACTATTGTATGTGTATTATAAAGTAATCAACAAGCTTAAGTACTGTTATGTCTACCTTCTTAAAAATCTCGTTTATTGATAAATGACTCACTCGTTCCTTCAAGTTCCATTTATGAAGAAACCAATATTGTTATCAAAAGATTGCTCTTTTATTTAATCAAACATTGTATTAGATATCAAGTTGTATACTAAATTTATTCTAAGAACCTGACAATTTTCAAACTGCTTTTTTCTCCATTATCAGATTTAAAATCAAGTATATCTGTCTCCCTCAATTCCAAGTTGTGAGTTATAATTTTGTTTGACTAGAAATTATCTCAAAATTATTGATGTTATTTATGAAGTTTGTTTTATGTTATA
Source organism: Psammomys obesus (assembly GCF_907164565.1). Classification (NCBI taxonomy): domain Eukaryota; kingdom Metazoa; phylum Chordata; class Mammalia; order Rodentia; family Muridae; genus Psammomys; species Psammomys obesus. Next base: position 2,643,688 of record NW_026596166.1, on the reverse strand, counting down.
TGACAGATAATGGAATACTCAGGACAATCTTAGTGATGTTATTTTATATTTATATATTATTGTATTTAGATAAATGTCAAAATAAATAATAATAATTTTATCACTTAAAAGTTGAGGAAATTCAAAGAAGAAAAACTGTGAAAATATTCTAGACATAAAATATATGTTAGTGCTGCTTGAGTACCAGCCACAGAGCTATGGCAGTACACATCTGTGATCCAAACTAAAGATGCTAAGGAAGGAGGATTTTGTTCAAGACCAATATAGGCTACATAGCAATGCCATCTTAAAAAAAGATAAATAAAAGTGGCACTGGATGAAACCTAATGATTTTATTGGGGTTTTAGTTGTTTGTTTCTGTAAGTTTTAATTCTGAGTAATATCTAAAATGATACTCTTTCTGTCCATGTACATGTGAGCACTCCTTTCTGTAAGTAATGACAGTATGAATCATGTGACACTTTCATGTGTGTACGCGCACACATGCATGTATGTGTATGTATTGCATGTTATATCTTTGATTGTGTTTTGATCCTTTAGGTTCCTCCGTCTATCGAAAGAAGAATTCTCTGTGTAAAATATACTGTGTTGGTTTTGTTGCAGTTGTTCTTCACTCTTCTCAATCCAGTGATGACAGTCAAATATTAAAAGATAACAGTTGTTCATGGAATAAATTTTCTCCAGCAAATATTTAGTTGGTGGAATAATTTAATATTTTATTTTCATCAGGAAATATTTTTATAGCAGATATTATTTCATTATTAATTCTTACTGGAATGAATGCCACTCCTTTTGCTTTGTGGAAGTACAAACATTTTAACAAATTGGCGCTTTTTGCCTTTTATTGCCATGAATAAAATAGTGCGTAAGTCCAGGAAATGAAATGGTAAATTGATTCTAAAGAAATGTATGCAGCTGGGTGTGGTGATGCACGCCTGTGATTCCAGCACTCGGAGAGGCAGAGGCAGGCAGATCTCTGTGAGTTCGAGGCCAGCCTGGTCTATAAAGCGATTCCAGGACAGCCAAGGCTGCACAGAGAAACACTATCTTGAAAGTAGGGAAAGGAAGGAAGGAAGGAAAATAGGAAGGAAGGAATGCAGTTTATAGAGCACTCAAGTTCTGCCATGAAGTTGGTATTCCAAAACAGGTTTAATGAAAGAATAAGTCTGTAGCAGAGAACTTCTTTTAAATGAACATGCTTTACAACTAAGCTCAGTGCTCAATTTCAGGTATGACAAACAGCAAAATCTGTAGAAACCAAAACAAACAAACAAACAAACAAACAAACAAAAAAAGCTTGAAATAGAAAATAATAACAAGAATAAAAAAGGGGGAAATCCAAATTTTTAGTGCCCTCAAATTTTTTTTAAATATTGATAAAATAGAGAATATTTTAAAGACTGATTTTGTTATCTTTTCTAAGCATCTGAATTTTAACATTTTACAAGGTTATGTAGATTGTAGCCACATATTCCCTTGTGCTATAAAAATTAGAAGAGAATTTTATGATAGGCACAAGGAAAAGGAATTTGTAAATAAAGTTATCAGGATTTTTTTTGTTATATTTAGAAATAAAAAGGAAACACTATTGGATATCTAATTTAATAAAGTTTATGTAGTTGTTTAAAAGAATATACTTGAAATCTTTTTAAGAAAGCCATATTCCTTTAATATATTAATTTCTGATCTTACATTCAAGCAAAATGAAGAAGTAGGACATCTTTTAGGTTTCTGTTATTTGAGCAAAGTAATCTTAGTCAACCTGGGAGATGGCTCAGTGAGTAGAGTGCTTTTCTTGCAATCATTAGGACCAAAGTTCTGATTCCTAGCACCCACATAAAACCCCAAAGAGTATGGCAGCCCACCTATAATTCTGGCCTACAGGAAACAGACATCGGGATCTCCAGAGTAGGCTGGCAGGCTAGACTAGCTGAGTCTGTGAGCTCTGGGTTCAAGTGAGCACTCCTATCTCTATATAAGGTGAAAATTGATCAAAGACATCTAACATAAACCTCCAAGCTCTATGTATATGTGTACCTACATGCACCCACACACACATGGAATACATAACACATATATAAACACACTCCAGAAATATAAATAAATAGAATTTGTATTACTCAGGGCCTTCAGTATATGAATCTGAGAGGCAGAATTATTTTGTTAACCTATGGAAATTAAAATATTGATCCATTACCATATATAATTTCCTGTGAAATTTTTCTTGGTAATATTAATTTTTTTACAACTTCTTCCATATTGCCATTATTTTTTTGAATAAGAGTTGATTATGTGACATAGCTAGTTAACTAAAAAAACCTAAGAATCAGAAGTCTATTTAATTTCATTTACTTGCTGTAATGCTAGTCTAAATCAAGACTGATGCTGAGAAATTATGTTCTAATTTTTTTTCATTTTTTATTTTAACTTACTTATTTTTTTTTAAATCACTTTACATCCTGGTTGTAGCCCTATCCCTCCTCCCCTCCCAGTCTCATCCTCCCTCCTTTTCACCTTTTCCTTTGCTTATTCCTTAGAAAAGGGGAACTCCCTTTTCTATCTACCCCAGCTCAGCATCAGGACTGAGCATGTCCTCTTCCCCTACGGCCCAGCAAGGCAGTCCTATCAGGGGGAAGTGATCAGAAAGCTAGCAATTGAGTCTGCATTCAATGCAGTCCCTACTTCATTTACTAGAGGACCCACCTGAAGCCTAAGCTGCCCATCTGCTACTCTTTGTAGAAGGCCTAAGTCCAATTCATGCATGGTCCTTGGTTGATGCTTCAGTCTCAGCAGGCCCCTCTGGGACCTGGTTAGTTGGCTCATTGGTTTTCTCGTGGAGTTACTGTCACTTCCAGGTCCTTTTCTCTTTCCTCCCATTTTTCCACAAGACTCCCTACACATTGCACAAGGTTTGGCTGTGAGTCTGAGCATCTGTTTTGAGGTGCTGCTGGGTAGAGACGACTCTGCCAGGCTCCTGTCTGCAAGCTTAGCAGAGTATCCTTCATAGTGTCAGGGGTTGGCACTTTCCCATAGGGTTTGGACCAGTCATTGGTTAGTATTCCCTTAATATCTACTCTATCTGCTCTATCTTTATCCCTGCATATCTTGTAAGTAGGGTAAATTTGGTGTCAAATCTTTTTGGATGGGTTGGAGTTCCCTTCCCTCTTCTAAGAGACTAACCTAAAGAAATCGGAGAGTTCTCCTAAACATCAGTTTTATTTGCTTTTGTCTGAAATTATTTCAGCAAAAGTTAATGTTTGTTTCTCCATTGATGATATAGAAATTTGGGAGTCTACATGTAGAATCAACAAACAGCACGAAGACTGAAAACCACTGAATTAAATTCTTAAAAAGCATCTAAACAACAACAACAAAAAAGTGTTTAGATTCATACTTTTCTACCCACTTGGAAGTTATTAAACAGAATATTCTCACATGACTGCTCAAATGCAGGAGTTCTCTAACCTTATTGATCTCAAAATTAAAGAAAACTACACATAGATTCTGATTATATGGATTTTTGTCCAGCAATATTTACTGTACTAGAAATTAAAACTTGAGACTTTTTGTACTATTTGCATAATAACTTTAAAATTAAAATAACCCTTTACATTTTAATATAAATCTCATTTTTATGAAAAAACTTTTTCAAAACCAAATGTAGATACTTTATACATAATGAAAAGTTGGGCATTCTTTCCATCATTTTTAGGTAATATGGATTACTGACTTAATAGAAGACTTGAATTCTTGTGTGTTCAGTCTATTATGATGATAATTTACTAGAAAATATAAAAGAAGAAATTTAGCTTACACAGCTACATAGTTAGAAAAAAGTACAATATATTTGATAATTGTTAATTTTTAAAATATAACACCAAAAATTTATGGTTTTGTTTAAAGGATGGAAATTTTACTTAATGGATTTAAAGCAGAAAAAAAATTGCAACTCTTTCTCTGGTTCCTATATATGTAATATTAAAAGTTTCTAAAAAATATTCTAATAAAGCAAAAATAAATGCTTGAAAAATTATAACAGAACTCATTTATAAACTATATACTATAATTTTGTAATAAATAGATGCATAGTACCATATGATTTCATATATAGAAAAAAACAAAAGTTACATTATATGGTTTTATAAAGGTTTTTTTGAAATGTAAAAATCTAAAACCCTCTTTGTTACCATTCCATATTCTGATACATTTGTATGTCTTGCAGTTTGAACAGATATTTTCCCTGGAAATAATTTAACAACATGTGTATTTGTCATTTGGGCATACATTCTTCCAAGTGTTGGCATACTTCATCATTATCAAGAAATCATCTCTGTTAAAATGACCATTCAGCTCAACTTAAAACTCTTAGAAGCATTTGAAAGTCTCTAGCTCATAGTTGCAAAAATAGATTTTCTAACATTCTGATTTCTGCTGTGAGCTGGTATTTCACATAAAAGGGGGGAGGCAGCAAATATTTCAGCTTTCTTTGGATAAACAGGTTTACTATTCATTTGTAAAAAAAACTATTGTGATGTTCTTCTGATGGATTTTTTTCTTTGAAGAGAATGAAGTGTCCCTCCCCATCTCTTTTGATTAATTTTGGGCGGGAATATAAACTTGTACAACCACTTTGGAAATCACTCTGGTGCTTTCTCAGAAAATTAGGAATAGTGCTCCCACAAGATCTAGCTATACCACTCCTGGGCATATATTCAAAAGATGCTTAACCATATAACAAGGACATTTGCTGAACTATATTCATAGCAGCTTTATTCATAATAGCCAGAATCTGGAAACAACCTAGATGTCCCTCAGCCGAGGAATGGATATAGAAAGTGTGGTACATCTACACAATGGAATAGTATGCAACAATTAAAAACAAGGAAATCATGAAATTTTCAGGCAATGGATGAAACTAGAAAAGATCATCCTGAGTGAGGTAACCCAGAGGCAGAAAGACATACATATGGTATATACTCACTTATAAGTGGATATTAGCTATATAATATAGGATAAACATACTAAAATCTAAACTCCTAAAGAAGCTAAACAACAAGGAAGCCCCTAGAGAAGTGGCTTAATCCTTATTCAGAAGGGCAAACAGGATAGACATCAGAAGTAGGAGAAGACAGGGAACAGGGCAGGAGCCTTCCACAGAGGGCCTCTGTAAGACTCTACCCAGCAGGGTATCAAAGCAGATGCTGAGACTCATGGTCAAATTTAGGGTAGAGTGCAGGGAATCTTATGGAAGAAGTGGGAGATAGAAAGACCTAGAGGGGACAGGAACTCCACAAGGAGACTAACAGAGCCAAAAAATCTGGGCCCACAGGGACCTGAAGAGACTGATGAATCAACCAAGAACTATGCAATGAGAGGACCTAGAACCCCTGCTCAGATGTAGACCATGGGTAGCTCAGTTTCTATGGGGTTTCCCTAGTAAGGAGAGCACAGGCAGTCACTGGCATGAACTTGGTTGCCTGCTCTTTGATCACCTCCCCCTGGTGAGGTAGCCTTACTAGACCACAGAGAAAGAGGCTCTAGGCCATCCTGGTGAGACTGGATAGGCTAGGGTAGGATAGTAGGGAAGGAGGACCTCCCCTATCAGTGGATTAGGGGAGGGACAGAGGGGAGGAAGATAGAGGGAGGGTGGGACTGGGAGAAGACAAGGGAGGGGTCTACAGCCAGAATACAAGGTGAATAAATTGTAAACAACAACAATAATAATAATAGTTGAGAAAAAAGTATCTGTTAAACTTACAGATCCGAATAATCTTGCTTACAATTGCTTCTTGACCCTTTCTAGTAATAATTATGTTCTCTGTAAAAATGAGCTAGTTGGGTTTTTGTGTTGTTTTCTGTTTGTTTTGTTTTTTTTGAGACAACAGCCTCCTGTGCTATATAACAACAGTATTTTATTCATACCACCCATTTTATCAAAATCAAGAGTGAAGGCTTAATTTGTTTTTTGTTTGTTGTTTTTTGTTTGGTTGGTTTGGTTTGGTTTGGTTTGGTTTGGTTTAGTTTGGTTTGGTTTGGTTTGGTTTGGTTTGGTTTGGTTTGGTTTGGTTTGGTTT
>NW_026596166.1:2538490-2637604 GCF_907164565.1 Psammomys obesus | reverse complement strand
TTGGTTTGGTTTGGTTTGGTTTGGTTTGGTTTGGTTTGGTTTGGTTTTTGAGATGGGATTTCTCTCTGTCCAGACAGCCTTGGCTGTCCTGGACTCTCTTTGTAGACCAAGCTACTCTCAAACTCACAAAGATCTTCCTCTGGCTCCCAAGTACTGGTATTAAAGGTGTGTGCCACCATAGCTGGCTAGAACTAGCTTTTTAAAAAGCTGTACATATCAGTAAATAATGTCCATGCTATTTGTATTCACTTCCTCAGTTTATACTGTTAAGCCACCATTGCTTTTGTGCCATCCATGAAATGTCAGTGTAATGGGTAAGACAAATAATGTTTTAGTATTATTAGTAAAATTGGCTTTGTGAGCTTCTAAAAGAATTTTAGGAAACCTCCATGGATCCACGATAGTAGTAGTAAATGTAGTCAAACAGCTAAACTGGTGTATCTCTAGAAAGTATTCTGGGTCAAAATGATGGATGTTAAATATTATTTCTTCCATATTTTTCATAGAGATAATGTTAAAGTGATATCCTCAGCCAAAGAGATCTAACCTTTTCTTTAAAAAAAAAAAAAATCACTATAAGTACTTTTTTGTATGAATCATTCATCCTGAAATAATTATCCTGGCTGATTATTGAGCAAAGAACAGTTACTTCTCTCTGATTCAAAATGAGAGCAGACTAAAAGAAAGACTTTTAAAGATAGAAGACCCAAAATAATAATTTTTCTAGCAGCGCTTACTTTTACTTTTAGTGTGATTCTGCTGTTGCAGTCGGTAAAAACCAGCGCTTCCAAGCTATCTGGAAAATAATTGGCATTCACCAAACTCTCTTTTAAGTAATAACCTAACCATAGGTAAATAATATTGTGGTTTAACTGAGGGTTGCTTCTTCTTAAACACTTAAGTCTTGAAGGATTTTATGGCTGAGAAGTAAATAGCTCTATTATTGAATGCTTAACAAGCACAGGGTGTGGGTTCTTTCCCTATTACTACAAATTGAAAAGAATCAAAATGAGGGAAGGAGTGATACAGAGCAAAAGACAAATTTTGAAGAACTTCAAATTTAAAAAGTCAAAATTCTATTATTTCCTAACATAAATTATACTGATATTGCTAGACTAACACAGATACATATCAGTGTTTAACTGACATTCTTTCAACACTCCAGAATATTTTGATAATTTACATTAAATCCCTTATCTCTATAGATATTTTTAAGATTTATTTTTAATTTATGTAGTTCTGCCTACATGTATGTGTGTGTACCATTTGTGTGCCTAGAGCACAAGGAGGTCAGAAGAGTATATCAGATCCCCTAGAACGGCAGCTGTGGAAATTTAGGAGATACCATTTGGGTTCTGGGAACAGAACCCAGGTCTTCTAGGAAAACAATAAGTGCTCTTAACCACTAAGCCATGTCTCCAGGCCCCTCTTTGTAAATTTCTAGTTCCTTATTGTCCAGCTTTTCCATCATTATACACTCATAGGTGGAGCTCTTTTTTATTTTGTAGTATTTTTGTGAAATTTTTGTTGCTTCTTTGTTTTTGTTATTTACTTTGTTGATAGTAAAATAGAATTTTGAGATTTAAGATTTTTCTCTGATTTTCTTATTTTATTCATTTATTTTATTATTATTATTATTATTATTATTATTTACAATTTAATAACTTTGTATCCTAGTTGTAACACCCTTCTTCATCTCCTCCTGGTCAAACCCTCTCTTCCTCTTTTATTTTCTAACAAATAAGACAATATACAATGAGTAGAATTACGCATATTTTGGTAAGTCAGTTAACAGTGGAATAGTAATATATTTTATATGTTTATGGTATTTTAATTATTTTGAGAAATTTATCTGTTTCACATAATTTTATGTTAATTTATATCGTCATTCATCTCAATGTCACCTATATGTGGTGATAATGAAATGAAATACCCTCTCTCTGGTGGTTGTTCTTGATTATCAGCTTGACGAGTACCCTCTATTTCCTTATAATTATCGAATTTTCATAAAATTACATTTATTACTAAAGCTAAGTAGCAGTTATACTAAGTATCAATGCAAGCTCAGCTGTTAGAAGTACTTTTAATTATATAATTAAATAATTTTTATTTATATAAATTATAAATCATATAATTTAATTAATTATGTGATTATATGATTCTTTATATAATTAATTAATTATATGATATATACTTCTGCATCTGTCAGTTATTTCTTTTCTTTTTCACTCTGACAAAATGCCTGTCTGAAAATATGGAACCTTCACTGAATTAGGCTTTATATTCCCAGCTTCATGTAATAGCCTCTCAGGGCCTCTGTGTAGGGAATCCAATTGTACTATACATTGCCAGCTCTTGCCAACCTATTTTTGAAATGTTGAAACTGCATTCTAAACATCATAACCCTTAAACATTTTTCATCTCTGTAAAAGCCAATTCTGTATCAATGATTCCAAGTTCTGCTGAAAACAAGAAAGGTGTCATTAGCCAGCCACCTCTGATCACAGTGGCAGTGCCTTCAGAACTCCTTCATAGTTGAACAGCTGAGAAAACATTTTTCATACAATCCCACTTAATCACAGTACTCTGTTGTCTGCATCTTCCCAAAGACTGTCTGAAATGAGTGTTTAAAAGAGTTTGCACATTTACAACCTGGAGCATTGATGGGTTGGGTTTTTAAGGAAGGAAACCATTCCTGTTGTTATAGTACTAGATTAAATGGCCTCTAGCAAATATTTCCATAGGATCCTTGGTTCCCTCTGACATTCTATGAGCCTGGTTTTTACTGTCCACAGTTCTGTTGCCATTTTGGCCTTCCTTATTCCAAGTGGCCCATTGAGTTTTGTTTAAAGCATTCAAGAGCTCTCTATCCTACAGTTCCAATGACATCTATGGTACCTCCTGCAAAAGTTCCAAAGTCATATAAATGGGCATTGTCAAGTTTATCACAGCAGTGACCTCCTACCCTCAGTACCAACTACCTGACAGAAGTCATATAAGTGACAAAGGATTTATTTTGACTCATACTATAAGGAGATATATTCCGTCATGATGGAGAGGGCCTGATGGCTTTGAAAACAAAGAATGTGAGCCACAAACTTGACCTATGGCCCTCAACGATGGCCCTAACTGCTATATAGTGATTCATTTACCACCCTGTGATAGAAAGTTTCATTCACATTTGACACTTAGCAAGATATATTAAAATAAATAAATAAAGGTCATTGGGTGTAGAATTGACAGCTGTATAGTTAGACAAACTGTAAATGTAATTATCTCTTTTTCTTACTTTAAAGAAGCAATGTATGAAAGTTATGGTGGCCCACATCTAAAATCGCAGTATTTGGGAGACAAACACATGAGTCCTGAGTTTGAGACCAACATGAACTATATAATGAATTCCAGTAAAGCAACCTAGTTCTTGGGCTACATGGAAAGACTATCTCTGTAAACAACAAGCAAAAAAACAAAGAAGTAGTGTGCATATTCACTTTAGAAAGTATATAAAATTCATAGAAACTTTTTTTTTCATTTTAGATTTTTTGAGACAAGGTTTCTCTGTCTAGCCCTGGCTGTCCTGGAACTTGCTCTGTAGACCAGGCTGGCCTTGAACTCACAGCAATCTGCCTGCCTCTGCCTCCCTAGTTCTGGAATTAAGGGTGTGCACCACCACCACCCAGCAAAAAGTAATTCTTATGAAATGTCGTTCATAAGGAAAATACTGTTCTCAAAGTACCTTTGGTCCCAGAATTTACAGGCAGAGGCGGGTGGTTTTGAGTTCAAAGCCAGCCTGGTCTAGATAGAAAGAATAAGGGCAGCAAAAGCTACATAGTAAGACTTTGTCTCAAAAAGGAAGGAACTTCTAAATTTTGCTTTATGTTATTTTATGTTTTTTTCCTGTTCATTCAGATATTTTATAATGTATAGGTATTAATAGCACAAGTTCTGGAATATGACATACCTGAAAAGCGACCAATATCAACCCTTGCATGTCACTTTGACATGAAGGATATTTAAAGGAGTTTGTACTTTTATACCCAGGAATCTTTGATGGGTGAGGTCTTGACCTCACAGCACCTTTCCTAGTGTCTTAGTACAATATTTTTTTTCCAGAGCACAACACAACTGGTCTCTAGCACAGTTCTCCAGTCATGTGGATAGACTTCAAAATATTACTAAATCATTGGAATTTTTACAATATATAAATGAATTTTATGATATTAGTCTCATAAAGTTGTTTTAAGAATGAACTTTAAAACTGATTATAAAATCCTTAGCACAGTATTTGAAATATGTTAACTGTTATTAGTAAACCATAACATTGTCGTATGTCTGTGCTGTACAGCTGGAGACTTAAGTCAGAATTGGCCTCTGGTAGGATATGAGGGGGGTTCTAGCTGAGACTTCTAGTAGCAGGGGCCATGGAAACTGAAGAGGACACCTTCTATCTAGACAAGACTCTAGTGGATGGAGGAGAACACCAACCAAGCCACAAAAACTTTGATCCAAAACTTACCCTGCCTACAAGACTTGCAAGGACAAATACAGAACAGGTAAAACAGAAATTGAGGGAAAGTCCAACCAATGCTAGACCCAACCCTAAGAGCCAGCCCATGGAAGAAAGCCAAACCCTAACACTAGTAACAGTACTCTGCTAAGCTTGCAGACAGGATGACTGTTCTGAGAGGCTTTATCCAGCAACGGTTAGAAACAGATACTGGGACTCACAGCCAGACATTGAGTGAGGCATAGGAAGCCTCCTGGACAAGTGGGGGAGGGGGAAGTAAGAGGACCTAGAGGTGACAGGACCTCTACAAGACCAACAGAGCCAACTAACCAGTGCCCAGAGGGGCCTGTGGAGTCTGACGCACCAACCAACGACCATGCGTGGACTGGACCTAGGCCCTCTACTTTTATGTAGCCAATGGGCAGCTGAGGCTTCATGTAGGTCTACTAGTTAAGGGAGTGGGGAATACCGCTGATGTAGACTCTGTTTCGTGCTTTTTAATCACTTCCCACTGATGGGACTTCCTACCAGACACAGGGGAGGGAGGGACACACAACCAAGATGTAAACTAACTAAATAAGGTTAAAAAACCATAGGGACCTCATGCAACTGAAGATCTTCTGTAAAGCAAAGGACACTGTTGTCAGAACAAAACGACAGCCTACAGACTGGGAAAGGATCTTCACCAACCCTGTATCTGACAGATGGCTAATATCCAGGATATATAAAAACTCAAGAAGTTAAAAAGCAATAAATCAAGTAATCCAATTAAAAAATGGGGTACAGAGCTAAACAGAGAATTCTCTGTAGAGGAATACAGAATGGCAGAGAAACACTTAAAGAGATGCTCAACATCCTTAGCCATCAGGGAGATGCAAATCAAAACAATACCTTACACCCATCAAAATGGCTAAAATCAAAAACTCAAATGACAACACATGCTGGAGAGGTTGTGGAGAAAGGGGAACCCTCCTCCATTGCTGGTGGGAATATAAACTGGTACAACCACTTTGGAAGTCAATCTGGTGCTTTCTTAGACAATTGGGAATAGTGCTTTCTCAAGACCCAGCTATACCACTCCTAGACATATATCCAAAAGTTGCTCAAGTACACAACAAGGACATATACTCAACCATGTTTGTAGTAGCTTTATTTATAATAGTGAGAACCTGGAAACAACCCAGATGTCCCTCAACGGAGGAATGGATACAGAAATTGTGGTATTTTTACACAATGGAATACTACTCAGCAATCAAAAACGAAGAAATCATGAAATTTGCACGCAAATGGTGGGATCTAGAAAAGCTCATTCTGAGTGAGGTATCCCAGAAGGAGAAAGACACACATGGTGTATACTCACTCATATAGACCTATAAGATATGATAAACATAATGAAATCTATATACCTAAAGAAGATAAACAAGAAAGAAGACCCTGGGTAAGATGATCAATCCTCACTTAGAAAGACAAATGGGATGGACATTGGAAATAGGAGAAAACAAGTAACAGGACAGGAGCCTACCACAGAGGGCCTCTGAAAGACTCTGCCTAGCAGTGTATCAAAGCAGATACTAAGACTCATAACCAAACCTTGCGCAGAGTGTAGGGAATCATATGAAAGAAAAGAAAGTTAGTATGAAATGGAAAGGATAGGAGCTCCATAAGGACCAAATATATCTGGGCACAGGGGTCTTTTCTGAGACTGACACACTACCAAGGACCATGTATGAATATAACCTAGAACCTCTGCTCAGATGTAGCCCGTGGTAGCTCAGTAACCAATTGGTTTCCCGAAGTAAGGGGAACAGGGACTACTTCTGACAGGAACTCAATGACAGGCTCTTTGACCTCCCCACCCCACCCCAAGGGTGGAGCAGCCCTGCTAGGCCACAGAGGAAGACTTTGCAGCCAGTCCTGAAGATAACTGATAAAACAGGGTCAGATGAAAGGGGAGAAGGTCCTCCCCAATCAGTGGACTTGGAAAAGGGCAGGGAAGAGAAGAAGGAGGGAGGGTGGGATTGGGAGACAATGAGGGAATGGGATACAGCTGGGATGCAGAGTTAATAAAATATAACTAATAATAAAAAAATAAATAAATAAATTTTTTAAAAAAGAAGAGGATAAAAAAAAAAAAGAAATGCTCAGTGTCCTTAGTCATCAGGGATACTGCCCAAACCTTGGGCTGAGTGCAGGGACTCATATAAAAGAGGGGGGAGTTAGTAAGACCTGGAGAAGACAGGAGCTCTACAAGGACCAAATATATCTGGGCACAGGGCTCTTTTCTGAGACTGATTCTCTAACCAAGGACCATGCATGGATATAACCTAGAACCCCTGCTCAGATGTAGCCCAAGGCAGCTCAGTATCCAAGTGAGTTCCCTGGTGAGGGGAACAAGAACTTTCTCTGACATGAACTCTGTGGCTAGCTCTTCGACCACCTCCCCCTAAGGGGGGAGCAGCCTTGCCAGGCCACAGAGAAGGACAATGCAGCCAGTCCTGATGAGACCTGATAAGCTAGGGTCAGATGGAAGAGGAGCAAGATCTTCTATATCAGTGGACTTGGAGAGGGGTTTGGGAGGAGATGAGGGAGCGAGGGTGGGACTGGGAGGGAATGAGGGAAGGGGCTACAGCTGGATACAAAGTAAATAAACTAAGTAATATAAAAAATAAAAATTTAATTAAAAATATTGCTTTGATATATAAACACACAATAAAAATTTTAGTTCCATTGTGGCACAGGAATATTATGAGAAAACTCAGTTAAAAATAGTCTGGCTTGTGCAGAATTAATACCTTAATTTAATCTGAGTCAATATCAGTTTCCATTGGTTATTTTATTATAGTATATCTCAGTGAAAGTATTGTTAGAACTTCATACTATAAAATGATAAATATCCTAAAATTAGATATTTTCTGGCTCAGATTTCTGAAACATCAACTATTTGTTCTATTTTAATTGAAGAGAAATCACAGATTAATTCAGAAATACACTCAGTGAAAATTTTATGTTCAGACCAGCTGCATTATCATTGTATCTCCAGTTTATAATGCAGCATTTGATACATAATGCAAACTAAAATTTTCACAATAAATCTGTTTAGTAGTTTGTTAGAGCCCTTCTAATAATGCAGAAAAAAAAGTACAGTGGTTGAAAATCTAGAAGAGGCCTTTGAAAAAACAACTTCATTTGACAAACGAACAAAGCATACCCTCAATAGGAATCTTCTAAAAACTTGAAAGAACAAATATTGCCGTCAGATTCATCACTGTTTTAAATCATTGTTGTCAGTATACAACAATAGTAGTGCCATGAGAATATGAAATGTAGTGTCTGTGTAGTATGCACAGAAAGAGTCAGTGATGGGGGGAAAGTTAGAACCCAACATTTTTGTTTTAACCATCTCATTTCTAGAAATTTATAAAAGAAATTATGAGAGAGAGTGAACATCTACAACCCAAAACCAGATCTAAAATACTAAAAAAAATTAGGAATATTTTACGTTATTGACCTTCCATAAGTTTCATATTTCAGAGCATTTTGGATTTCAAGATAGAGGTATTTAACCAATAGTCTATTAAGATTTTCAATAATCTACAAATCTCGAAACTTTTCAGTACTTCTGTTCCCAAGAATTTTGGATAGTGTTTAATCAAGCTCTGTAAACACAGTACAGTTGAACCTCTGTCAAGGAGACTTGGCTTCATAGAAGAGTAGATAACAAGGTGAGACTTCTAATGTTATGGTGAACAGTAAATTAATTCCTGATGCTACTCTACAGTGATTTCTCTTTCTCGTTAAAAGATAAATATTTGAACTAACTATACATTTCTTTCATACTAGTCCATTTTAATTGAATATTAAAATTTGACTAGAATAAATTAGAACATTGAATTTTAAATCTCTTGATGTCATGCTGAAGAGGCAGGTCATTCAGGAAAGCATTTGTCTTGCAAGCATGAGGATCAGAGTTTGATCCAGAACTCATATTTTATAAAAGGAAAAAGTCAAGGCTTTGTTCTATGCACTTAAAGTCACAATCATGGTGATGACATGGGCAGCTAGACAACCCTAGTTGGTGATTTCTAGGACAGTGGAAGACTGTCAAAAAGAAAAGTGCATGGCACCTGAGCAGCAGCATTTATTGTTCTACAGCCTTGGTATACACCCATGTGCACACTAACATGCATAAAAACACAGTCTACCAATTTTACCTTTTCTTTCTGAGCTTTTTTATCATAGGATACTATTATCTGTTTCTAGGGTCACAAAAAAATATGAAACTTAATTTGCAATACTTTTATCTTTGAGAACTATGTTGGTTCTGTAAAGGCTTTTGTCCATAATAACTTCAAAGACTGTGTTTATAAAATTAATATCCAACATTCATAATTTCATTTCTAAAATCTCCTATTATTAATGAAAATAGAAGCCATGAATTTGAATCATGGAAGCTATATGGGAGATTTTGGAGGGAGAAAGGTAACAGTGAAATGATGTAGTTATATTATAATCTCAAAAATAAGGGAAATACAAACAAAAAATCTATATTATCGCCTCTGTAATTTATATACTATCTGACCCTAGCCTATCAGGTCTCATCAGGAATGCCTGGATCCTCTTTCTCTGTGATCTAGATTTTTATAGGAAACTACCAGAAATATCTTTATAATCCAGGTTCTGTAAGTATCCACTTAAGGTGGAAAACAGCCCTTGGAGTAAGATGTTCTTTGAGATAAAAGAATTAAAGAAGTGAATGAGTAGATGCTGGGAACTGACAGAATTCTCTTTCTATCTGGGGTTCTTCTCAATTATTTCTAAAGTTGGAAATTCTGTTTCACTGAGAAAAGTGAGAATTGGTTACTTAATTTTTTTTTGCTAAAATATTTGTAAAAAACTTCATTTAAAATGCAGAGATAATTTTTGTCTATATAGATACTTTTGGTTTGTTTTGGGAGTTTGCGGGGGGGTTGTTTGTTTGGTTTTTGTTGTTGTTCTTTTTTCAAAATAAGAATTACATTTCCTCAATATTCCTCAATAACCTACATATGCTATTCTGGTACCCTAACAGTAATCTACACCTTACATCCAGGAATATTATTTTCCTAAGGACTTTAACACCTGGATTTGCCATCATGCAGAAAGTTGTACTATCTGTCAACACAAGGATGAGCCCTACAATTAACTTGTCTCATGATGATTTGAATTGAGACTTCCAGGGCTAGAGAGATGGCTCAGTAGTTAAGAGCACTGTCTGCTCTTCCAAAGGACCGGGGTTCAATTCCCAGCACCCACACAGCAGCTCACAACTGTCTGTAACCCCAATTCCAAGGGATCTGACACCCTCACACTAAAGTACATTCAATAAAATTAAATAAATTATTTAGAAATAAAAGAATTGAGAGTTCCCCCAACTCAGTACAGGACTGTGAGAAAATTCACTTGGTATGAATCTTCCTTACAAAATATTTCACTTATCAAGGTTCTGTGTATTGAATTCTATGTACGTTCTTTAACTCATAGTGGTATGAACCAATAATTAAAGTAGCAAGTGAGTGAGGGGGGGGCACTGTGCATGCACATCAAGCTCACACAAGCACAATATCCCTCTGTAACTAAGTCTGGCCTTGAATTTGAGATTATCCTAACCCCCTTGGAACTAGGATTGTAAGTACACACCACCACCACACCAGGCTTTACTTCCCCTGTTTCATCTGAGAGAAAAATCAGATAAAATAAGAAAAAGCTTTGAAAGAGTGAACATACCTAACACTGGTCTGGCATTAAAATTTTCTGGTTGGCAGCATGATTGTTTAATTGGGAATCATAATGACAGCTGAACTGCCTCCATGCTTGGATTAGCAAGCAGAGGAGCCTCACTGTCACCAGTAAGAATGATGCTTGTTGGGACTGACCTTTGCACTTGAAGAACACTGTGTTTCTTGTCATACCATTGATGTTTCTAAGATTACAATAGAATAGACATTTAAACACTGAAAGAGAAAAACGTGCATAGGTATATTTGTAATTCTTTGTTTTTTGTAAGCTAAATGCAAATGTAACACTACTCCAGATACTGCTTCATCAGAAGTCCCCAAGATAACCAAAAGTAAGTGCCAATTTCCTCCTCTCAGGAATAGTGCCGTACCAGAAACTGAATTCTAGCGATCTATTTGCAGAGCATGTCATATAGCATCTGGGTTAGTTAACTCCTTGATCTCAGAAGAGGAGCCTAAGTCAATTGATGTATTGCATGTACTGCTTACTAATGTGTAGAAAAAAAATTTAAGTTCACTTTTTCTTTATTCTGTCTTTTTTACCCATCTTCCCTCATTGTAGCAAATTAGACGGCCGGATGAAAGCAAAGGAGTTGCTAGTAGAGTTGGATCCCTCAAAGTAAATATGTTTCTAACATTTTTTGGCAAGATTTTGTCTATAGCCTACACTTCTTCCTTTTTGGCGGGTGGAGGGAGGAAGGGGGCTTTTTCCATTTTTCACCATCCCATTTTTTATTTTAATATTTTTATTGGCTGTTGGGTCATATTATTTTTTGTTTTGTTTCCAGCTACATATAGAGCAACCAGCTGAAGGCAAGCTGCCAAATAACTAGCTTTGAAAGGCACCACAAACCAGAAAGAGCAACTGCCTCACTATCTGTGCCTGAAATTTGGGGCTCTAGAGTAAACCGTTCCTCTGGCTGATGTCACTGCTTATATGTTTAAACTGCTCTTAAACAAAAAACTAATACAGTTTTAGAATGTCACCTTTCTTTTTAACCTATTTTGTTAAAAAAAAAAAAAATACTGAATTTCTTCTTAGCATCATTACCAGCTTAAATCATTCCAGAATAAAAATTGTTGTGATTTAATAACATATATTGAATATATATCATGTTAATTGGAAAGAGCTGGTCGTGGTGGCACATGCCCTTAATCCCAGAACTCAGGAGGCAGAGGCAGGTAGATCTCTAAGTTCGAAGCCAGCCTGGTCTACAGAGTGAGTTCCAGGACAGCCAGGGCTACACAGAGAAACCCTGTCTCAGAAAAATAAAAACAAAAGACAAAACTAGAAAGAAATGCTTTATGATGCAAGTATAATCGACCCATATACAGCTTTTAATGCTTAAGCACTCTTAGTACCTTTGCTTTCCTTTAAACCTTTAAAATTAGATGTAACATTTGGAAAACACATATATGTCTAAATATTTGCCCACTTTATATATAATCTACTAATATACAGTTAAGGTTTCTGATTTCATGATCCTATTTGTTAATGGCTAAATGCCACTTGGCCAATATATATTGGGCACTTGGTACTCATATAATTTATTTAAATAAAATAAATAAAAAGGTAAAAAAATTTACCCAAATATAATCACTGACTACTTTTAATGATACCACCAAAAAAAACAACTTAGAAAATTGTTACCAGTAAAAATAAGTACAAATTAAAGTTAACCATTGTTTTTAAATCTCAGTCCCAAATATCCTGACAGCAGTAGCAACTATTAAATTAGTCAAAATGCCACATAATTCAGTGCACTGTGTTGTCATAAAATCCATTAACTATATTAAAGCCTGATTAACTCTGGACATTTCAAATTTTTCCATAGCTCTAATTTACCTCCATTTAACAGTTTATTAAAAACAAATTTCTGTACTTGTTTCTCCCCCTTTACTCTTCTGCCTTTTTAGTTTTACTTTTCTGTTGTTTGTAAGTATGTGCAAACATGAATGCACATTGATGTACTTGTGTTTGTATGTCTGTGTTCTTTAAGAAAAACCATCCTCTCTGTTCCTTAACATTGCCTCATAGTGGATAGCCCTTACATTTAAAAGTTACCTCTGTAAAGGATGGGACATAGTGATTGCGTGCCTATTTCAAAAATTAGTATCCTTAGCATCATTTACTCCAGAAAATGTAATCATATACCAATAGCATGTCTTACTGTGTCATACTTTATCTTTGTCTTAAAGAGACAATAAGTCTGTTGTTGTGTACACCATTTATTAGGACACAGATTCAGCTAAGAAGAGACAATACAAATAAATTTCTAAAAATAGCTGACAATAAACTAAGTGTAAGAATCGCATCTCTATCTGCAGTACCTGGTACATAGTAATTTGCATGTATGAGTGAATGTGTGTGTGGCTGAAATTCAGTTTTGAGATATACAGAAGTTAAAGTTATACTGTATGTATGTTTATAACTTTCAGTACATGCTTAAGACTAAAACAATCATGTTATAGTTCAGTCAGTTTGTTTCAATATGGATGCAGCTTTAGATTGAACACTGCTTGGGGAAAAATACAAATTTTATCTCTTCTCTGTTTATCTATCAAGTAGAAAAATCTTAGAATGAATCTCTAGGAGATTCTAAGAATAGTTGCAATATTTTACTTAACTATTTTTAATGGAAAGAGATTGGACAAAATAATATGTTGGCTTCCTAGTCACAAGTTTGTTGAAAACTTTATTAGTCTAATGTTATAGAAAAATCTGTTATATTTTGAAATGTTTGCAAAATGCAGTGAGAAATGTATAATGCTATGATCTTATTTTTAAAAGAAAAGTTTGTTTTTTCAGCTCATGTTCTTACATGTATATCTAACTCCATCAAAAGCTGGAGGAACTCAGAAATAATCTAGAAAGGATATTTCCTCAGAGTAAATGTATGATTTCCCTTCTTCATGTTTCCCCCCTAAAATTTTCTGCTAATGGGCATTCCAAATCCGATCGGTTTGTCTTCTCATCTCCATCTGTTCTGCTTCCTGTCTGTTGCCCCTTTCTTTCTTTCTTAACTGTGGCTTCATACTCAAGTTTATAAAATACAGATTAAATTGTATGTTTAGTAGGCACGCAAGCCACACAACTACCATAACATTTTGCCCCAATCTAAAATAAGAACTTTTTGAAATCAATACTTATATAATGATGTAATTTTCAAAATTAATAAAATTCATGTGACAATCTGTATAGCACTTATCCACTTGACTATGTATTTTGCCTGTTAATGAATGTGTCGTCAAAATTATTAACTACTTACTGAACCTAAAGAGTAAAGACAAGGTTATTCAATTTTAGTTTTCAAGGAAAATTATGAATGTTAGACTCTCATAGATAATCTGACCAATAGATACACATGATCAAAGTTATTAGATTTCTCTAAACTCAGATACCTTTGGAGTAATTATGTCATATTTTGATGAGGAAGGAGTTTAGTAGCAAGCATCCTTACCAAGAATGCTTTTATGTAACATCTTTTAAATGATTAAACAAAGGCCCATATGTACAAGACATCATTTGAAAGAAAATGCTAAGTTATAGCCACTCAATATCATACATGTATCATATAGCCAGCCACTAGCAACATTTTTGTAACACATGGTTCAAAGCTTTTAAATGTTTAGCCTTCCCTTTAAATGCATCTTTTTAAAACATATTCATTTCAAAAAAAATAATAAATATTATAATAAAATTAATTATTGTACTGAATAAATTATGTTTAATCCTGACCGCCCATTCCTAGGGCTTCTAAAACATTCTAGAAATCTAACTCCTGTATTTATTTCTCCTGAGACTGCTGCTTTTCATCCAATTTATACTCCTATATTAATTTAGACATGAAAATAGAGTAAAAGTTAAGTATCTTATATTTCAACTTCTTACAAGAATATTCTACATTTGTATGTATATATATTACACTCTTATTATTAAAGTAAAAATAGTTTACTAATATCAGTTATTAACTTTTGGAAGCTAAACAAAATGAGATTATGAGTGTCTTAGTAAAGATGACATATTATACCTTTTAGAGTCTGTATAACTGACTATCTGTTCTTACCTAAAATCTCGTCTTTCTTTTTTTATTTTTTATATTAATTACATTTTATTCACTTTGCATCCCAGCTGTAGCCCCCTCCCTCATCTCCTCCCATGCCCATCTCCAAGTGCACTGATGGGGGGGACCTCCTCCCCTTCCATCTGACCCTAGCCTATCAAGTCTTATCAGGACTGGCTGCCTCATCTTCCTCTGTGGCCTGGTAAGGCTGCTCCCCCATCAGAGGTTGCTGATCAAAAAAGCCAGCCACTGAGTTCATGTCAGACGAAAGGGAAATTTAAATCAAATAAGATAGGTACCCTGACATGGTCAAGCAATACATCATACTTTAATATGTTTGTATTTGATTGGTTAACCAGTATTGACCAGGGGCACACTGCTGGAGCATTAGTTCTGGATTAGTGACCAATCAGTAGCCCTCACTAATTAGACAATGTGTTTATATAGAAGTACTTTCCTCAGGCACATATCAGTGTGTCCGCCCTCATGTATAAAACATTGTTTGAGCCGCCTGTCTCTCCTGTTTGATAAGATAACATTTACATCAATAGTTTGCATTTGCTTATTACTTGTCTATAGTAATTATGTAAAATCCTGACACTGTGGTAGATGATCTGTCATAAGTATGGCTAGTTTTAATGATGATAACAGTAATTCAGTCTTAGGAAAGTTTTTTTCAAAATGAGCTAATTTTCAGATTACTAGAAGTTTCTTGATGGGGAAAACTTAATCATGAGATTTCATTTGTACTGAAAATAAGAAAGCTCTAATTTGTCCAAATCAAATCGAAAGATAAAAATATCAAATAGCATGCCTACATTTGAAATAGAAATATATCTGTAAGGTGTTGAATACTCAACATGGAATTGCTCCTCTCAAAATTGACTTTAATGAAAAAATAAGATTATTTTTTTTTCCTGCTTGATGAATAAGTGTTCCTTGTAATAGCAAATAGTAACTGGGTAAAAAGGACACAAGATTCTCAAACTGTTTTAAATAGACTAAGTATGCAAAGCATGATTTTCTTAGAACTATCATTTTGCTAAGGAAAATTTAATGCACAAAGTTGAAAAGATGTTTCATTTCTTAATATACAAAGTTAACCATATTTTTAAAACTACCTCAAACACAAGTGACAATGATAATTTTAATCTCAAATCTTTAAGTTAAGAAACTAAAAAGGCTCAGGAAATCACTTTAGTTTTGATAAAAGGTGGAAAAGAGTTCCTTTTTTCACTAATTAAATAAATACTTAATGAGCACCTACTGTATTTTGCTATTATAGGTGCTACAAATATGTTAAATAGCAAATCTGATAAGGTTGTTTCTGATTTGTTCAGTTTGTCATCTTTTTCAATTCTTTACTCTTAACTTTGTATTCAGAAACTTCACACCAAGCTTGTAACTAGAAAATGGTAACTGTTTCAGTTCACATGGCATAACGAAAATTAATGTTTTCATTATAGGCCACAAAATGTAATGTGTTGGCATCACAACCAAGAAATTAAGAGCAAGCCAGAGCATCACCAACTCAGAGTTAATAAAGATCAGCCTGGTGTGATAGTACTGTGGTGTTAGCCACTCAGGAGCCTGAACAGGAGACTCGCTTTTGCTCAGTGACAGCCAGGGACAGGGCTTGACCAGGGAAATTATGAAGGTTAAACATGGCTTTAGGTTAAAATAGCTATCTTAAAAAACATTAATAAAAATAACTATTTTTAAAAAGTCAGTGAGCTGTATGTGGTGACACACCTGAAATCCTAGGATGGCTGGAGTAGAAGGATTACATGTAGAAGCCAGCATGGACTACATAGTTCTAGCCCAGCCTGAACCAGCTAACTAGATTTCATCTCAAAATATAAGAGGCAGGAGGGATGGAGAAAAAAACACACACGTACACACACACTCAGGTGCACATGCACAAAGAGAGGAATCAATGAGTAAAAACAATGATTAAAAGTAAGTGTGGAGAAAAGTTATACATATAACTGTATTTTTATAGTGTTGCTGTAAGCATGTGTATTAAGAGAGAAAGGGGTTGTTTAATATTACTGAAAATGAGTTAGAAGAAAGTATATCAGATTACTTAAACTGACTTTCTTGCCCTCTTTACGAATAATATAAAGAAGTTACATATATATATATATATATATATATATATATATATATATATATATATACAAGCAAATGAAGATCAGTGTGGCACTGTAGGAGAAATTGTTTGGTGTTTTGCTTTAACCCTTAATAAGCATCTTCTCAGCAAGTTCATACCACAACCTATCTGAGTAGGGTATCATCTCTATATTTTTTTCTTTTTTTTAGCATTTTAGCGAGTTGGATTTTGAGGTTGCTTTGTTCTTTAATCATGAGGTTCTCCTTCAAATAGCTTGAGTCTTGAGATGTGTTCCCTTGTCGGGCTGTTTTGTTATTTATAGGCAAATTTGTTGGTGATAAAGCCGTGTAAACCTTCTGAGACCCTTACTATTCTATCATTTCCTCTTTAACAGTGTTTTCTTTTCTCCACTGCAAAACCAGGCTCGGCTTCCGTCGTGCTCATCTACCTATAGTGTATCTGAGGTATATTTTGCACGTGTCTTTTTACATGGTCAATAACATGCTCGCACTCACCTTTTTTATTTTTATTTTTATTTTTATTTTTGGCCGTAATTTATTTTGCCTTGCACTTCACCCTTGGCTGAAAAGAATCAGGGTATCAGAGGGGAAAAGTCACCAGTTTTAAGGGGAAGTTGTTGTCAGAATAACTTGACCTCGAATAGTCATTGTATCACACTGAAATGACTAAAGCCCAAATGGCCAACTTGATACTATCTTCTCGGTAATTTCTCTGAACCACATGATTTACTTTTAAGCTTATGTTGTCTAAAGAAAAAGATTCTTCTTTGAACATCTAGGTGTTTTTTACTGATAATAAAGATTTGAATTAAATTAATAATGATCCCTTCCCATTATCCAAATACATAGGAAAGCATACAGAATTTACTATTGGGGGAAAAAAAAAACGAGGAAAAGCAAATGATTTCATTTATGTATATGTAAAATGAAAGATTCATTCCCTCTTGAAAAACCAGGTTACTTAGCCAGGCGGTGGTGGCACATTCCTTTAATCCCAGCACTCAAAACGCTAAGGCAGGAGGATCTCTAAACTCAAAGCCAATCTGATCAACAAAAGAGTTCCACCCTGTTGGGGTTGGGGCAAATTAGTTTACATAGTTTCCTTGGTACTGTATTGTCTTAAGATCTTATCACACAGAATATTATATTAATTATAAGAATCATGTTCTTTAATAAAATATGCATTATAAAGTTAGACCTATGTTCTTGTCTTCTTAAGGTTTGATTTCCCTTTCCTGTTGTGTTAAACAGCAGCATATTGGATTTTCTCATTTTTCTAAAGTACATATCCACAATGTTATTAACATGCTTTGATTATATAGTGGGCTGTCTGGTTTCTAAAGCAGAAGCATGTTTGAGCAAGTGTTAAAAAATTGATAGGCTAGGGTCAGATGGAAGGGGAGGAGGACCTCCCCTATCAGTGGACTTGGGAGGGGCATGGGAGAAGAAGAGAGAGGGTGGGCGGGATGGAGGGGTGAGAGAGGGGGCTAGAGCTGGGATACAAAGTGAATAAATTATAATAAATAAAATATATATAGAGAGAGAAAGGAACATTAATTGCATATGAATTTTAAGATACTGTTTTTTTTCCACAGTATAACATTTCTAAACTATTTGCAGACCAGTATTGTCAGAATAATTCTGATCACACAAAAAAAAATCTTACATGATGCTTTCCTTTTAAAAAACATGTATTTCATGAAGAAAAAAAAAACCAAATTAACATCTTTAGATTTTAAATTGTAGAAACTTTTAAAAGATATGAGACAAAATCCATATCCTAATAGTGCTAAATTTATTAGATCAATAAAGTACAACCCTCCCTTTTAATTTTTATTTCTGTTATAATTCTCAATGACTTTTTTCTCTTATAACTGACTTTGTAGAGAGTTACTTTTTGTCAGCCAAGAAAGTATGACTTCCTTCTATTATTCACAAACCTGTTTATATTAAAAATATACCAGAATACAACAAAGAGAATATAAAGAACTCAGGATAAGCACCATAAAAATAATACAAAACTTTAAAACTCCCAATAGGAATGATGTACAAGACTGTACAATTCTACAGAGCCATCTATATTCTTTAATTTCACTTTTTCTTTTGTCATTTTGGAGTTTTAATGAGCAAATAATGCTTGAAACACAGTGGCGACAGCTTTAGTATAAACATATTTCAGCCATGTGTATTGTGCCACTATCATCATCATAAGTGAGGTTTCACCAAAAGCTGAGTTTTATCAAGATCTTCAAGCTTATACTTATACTTCTTATAAGTAAACATTCATGTCAGTATATATGGAAGATTTAGGCCCACAAAGTTATCTTAGAAATGATGTTCTTATTGGGATCTTGGTTATTTGTTTCCATGAAGATGAAAAACTACTTTCTCCTTGAAAAATCATTAGGGAAAATTACTAAAACACAAATTAACTGTTTCTGTTATCAACAAGGATTCTTTGAAAACATGGGTTATGTCATCCCATCATTATTCTATAGCCTCTTTCCTTAATACCACAGGCATCTGATTCCTAGTGTAACAAATATATAACACATTTCTTTCTGCCACTTCATCTAGGCAATTCTCCATTTCTCATGAGAGTGTATAAGAAGGCTACCATTGGCATCATCTCCAATCGCAGCCCACAGCATCCATCAGGGTATAACTTTCTCTGTGATAGCATATGTGCAGGAGGGTTCTCTGGTTTGAATGTAGAACTGGCTTTGGGGACTTGTGTATGCAGTGGCATTTGCTCCATGCCATTCAGCTCTTACAGGAACCTAGGCTCAATGTGGGTTTGTTTTTCTTTCATTGTGACATGTGGGCTCTCCTTAATTGTCATAAAACTGTGTTTCTCACTTACCGTTTGTGAAAGGGTTTCTCTAGTCTTCTCTGCCATATTTCTGTAGTCCCTATATGTAATGTTTATATTCAATCCAAAAAATTAGTTGACAAATAGGGACATAATATTCATGATAATCATCTGCACAGAAACTATCTTCTATAATTGTTTCTTTAATCTAAAAGTGGTAGCTGTTTCATAAACCTTAATTAAAGTCTTAATGAATATTCTCATATATCAATTTTAAAATGGAAGCCTTCTTTAGGACTACTATAAACTGTAATGTTTGTTTTATAGCAGAACTATGAAGCCACTCTAAAAATGTGATTCCGTGGCCATTTTTAAAGTAAATAAATAAAATATACCCCCAAAAGAACCCTTACTTCCAAATTTCTGATACTCAGAGTTTTTAGCATTGTTTTTTGTTTCTTGTTTGTTTAAAGATTACTTCAGAGCTGGAGAGATAGCTCAACAGTTAACAGCACTTGATGCTCTTTCAGAGGACCCAGCTTTGATTCTAAGCACCCATATCAGGCTATTTATACCATCTGTACCTTCAGCTCCAGGGGCTCTACACCCTCTACACACACACACACACACACACACACACACACACACACACACACACAACATATATGTATATATATATATATATATGTATGTATGTATGTATGTATTTGTAGTTGCTTCAGAATTTCCTTATTTTAAACTAAACCCAAATAAACACTGTCTCCTGGTAGAAATGTTGTTCATTCTGATCTATTTAAGAAACAGTACTATACCATGTGTGGTGGCTCATGCCTTTAATACAGCACTAAGGAGGCAGAGGCAGGTGGATCTTTGTGAATTCAAGGAAGGCCAGCCTATTCTACATAGTGAGTTCTAAGACAGCTCTAGATACATAGTAAAACCCTGTCTCCACAAAAAACAGTGAAATAAAATAGAAGTAAATATAGTATGATTGTATCTCAGTAATACTGCATCTCAAAACTAAAATAAACATTCATCTCATTTCACTTTTATAGTCCAAATTAAACTCTTTAAAGCTCCCTTTAATATGCCAGATTTGTCCTCAGTAGAGGATTGCATCTGATGGAAAATTTGAAGCTCAGTTATTTCTTTCTTGTTGAGTGTACAAAGACTGAAATTTAATGTCTATTTAATGCTAAGAACTTTCATCTACTTAAATCCTGACAGAACAGTTGTCCTTTGACATCTAATACATGTCCCAAAAAATTAGTTATGATCTAAATAAACTTTGACTGAATAACATTTGGGAGGTTTTGCAAGTAAGTTTTATTTATAGTAAATTGTTGCAGATGAAAAAGATAGTTCTACTTTCAATGCTACAGCATCTCCTGTGTTAAAATTTTAAAGAACCATTTTTTTAAAGAACCATTTTTTAAATACCATGAAACAAAAAAAAGTCTCTAAAGTAAAGAAAACAATAGTCATAACGTAAGATTGTGTACTGTAGAGCTTCAGATGTTTCTTCTCCACAAGAATCTCACATAGAAAATCTTTTTAATTGGGTCTGGTGAGATAGCTCGGTATGTGAAAACACTTGCAATACAAACCTTATGACCTGAGTTTGATCTGAAAAACCCAGAGTGGGTGCGGGAGAAACCTAAAGGTCATCCTTTAGTGCCAGGTGTGCAGCCCCATGTACATGGGAGTACACACACCCACAATTACAGTAAAACATTTGGGAAGAAAACTCTTATAATTTATTTTTATTTACCCATGTGTTTTACTATAAATGTCTGTGGTGTTCTGCTCTTTGTTTCTTATGTGTATTATTTTTAAGCTGTTTTTATCCAGGAGTAATGAAACTGGAGCCACTAGTAAGGAATCTGTTAAATAGTACCTTTTGAAAATGTTGCACATGGTGTTACAGAACTTTCTTCTGTCTTGTCTCACTTTTATTTTTTTCATCATTTTAGTTCATATTCTTAAAACATACATAAAGTAAACAAAAGTCCTTTTTGGCTGTAAACATTTACATTGTTTTATCAAGCTGAAAGGAGGAAATCTGTAATGTTTCAATAACTTAGAAGTAATTAAAGGAATTAACAGTAAGCTGAATAAATCATTATGTTCTTTTTCTCTCTTTTTTTCTTTATTTCTTGTTTTGAACATAAATGCTTAAAGAGATCTTCTCTCCTTTTTGAAATTTTGGAAGTGAATTGATATTTATGAATTTTCATCAAAATAAGAAAAGTATGTACTGCAAAAGTATGTACAGTAAACATTAAAATAATAAGGAAATGCATTACTTTTTGGTAAGTCTCATTAAAGCATTCTCAAACATTGCAAAGATATGTTTGATAGCTATTTAAACAAAATGATAGGTACTCCTATTTTAAGTTCTATAATAAGAATGTTTTATAATATTGTAGTTAAGGCTACTGAATGTTTGTTTATGCATTCCCTCATATACTATAATCATTTAAAATACAAGAGGTGATCAATAAATATGGTCAAAGAAATCTAGAATGTGCTCTCTTTCCCACCAACCCTCATTCAAAAGCAGCCTTTGTGTCCCCTCCCTTAATAAACCTATGTGAAGAAAAAAAAAAGGAATCTAAGATGTAAGATGAGAAAATATGAATGCATAGATACCTAGAAAGTTTTATACCTGGTGTCTTAAACCTAATAGATGAGCTGCTTGTATCTGATGGGGGAGGGGGAGAAGAAAGAAATGTATCCTTTCTCTTGTAGATCAGGAATGAAGAGAATCCATAAAGCATTTATGTAAGAGTATATCCAACCTAGCAGAAATACAAATTATAATATGCAACAAAATGTTACAAGCCACTTCTATTCATATTCTTATATCCAGCTGCTATTTACTTTTTTGATGTCAAAAACAGTACGTCAAACTCTACTTTCTAAAGCACTTTATCAGAGGTCATGTTCTTAATATTCTCAGATAACAAAATGTACCAGGTGTCTTTTACTCTTCTTTATTTTTCACCTTTGACATCTTTTCTGATGTAAACAGTAATTTATAGCTGTGTTTACTTTCAATTCATAACACTGGTGAGACAAGCAATATTTTCAACATGTCATGTAAGAGGTTCTGAAGAGTATTTGAGAAATAAAGTTGTACATCAACAACTATATCAACTTTTCCGACATTATGAATATGCTTCACCTGTGTTTCCGGGAAATTTTTAAATTCATGTAAAATTACTATAGTACCTGAGACATAGTAAATATTAAGTAAATCGTTTCTTTTTCTTCTCTAAAATAGATGCTTAAGCCTTAATCATAGTAGCCTTGGGTTATAAAAGCAAATAATTAGTTTCCCTTGGCATTCCTCTTTTTTCTCATTCCAACTAATCTTCTAATTATCCTAAGGATAATTCTTCAAAAAAGCTACAAAACACACCTGTTGCCTTCCAGATAATTCTGCAGGAGAATTCTATCTTTTATGGGTAGGATCTTAGGGGCCTAAATGTAGTTAGGCAGTATAAATTGATATTGGAGAAAAGGCAAATGCAGTTCACAGATGTTAGTAACCCTAGCAACTGGAAAGTTCTAAGGATGGCTGAAGCTATCTTTAACCTATTAAGGCTAGTGATACTATCAGAGGCAAAAGTCTCTGTTCCTCTTTTCAAACTCATGCTTTGCCTAACTTAGTTTTCTAACATTTTTTAGTAACAACTCTTCTCCATTTAAATAGGATACTAGACTATCTGGTTTTAATACTGAATTACTTAGAAGAATCCTGTCAGTCCTGGACAAACCAGAACAATCATTGTTATGACTCCAATGGAAGTGAATCTTCTTATTTCTATGTTTCTTTCTTCTTGGCTTTTTTTTTTATTCAAAGTGACTTTATTGCTCATATGCACAAGAGAATTTATGCCACTAGAGCAGAGGCTGTGGATGACTCGTATTTCCTGTTGGTTTGGAGGACCTGCTTAGTCTTTTAGTAATGAGCCAACTGGTGAATTCTGCTCTCTATCAGAATCAGGCAGGATTTAGCATTTTTAAATTTTAATTTAATTTATATATTTATTAATTACAATTTATTTACTTTGTATCCCCACTGCAGCCCCCTCCCTTGTCTCCTCCCAGTCCCACACACCCTTCCTCTTCTCCCCCTATGCCCTTTCCCTTGTCCCTGATAGAGGTGGACCTCCTTCCCTTCTATCTGACCCTAGCTTATCAGGTCTTGTCAAGAGTGGCTGTGTCATCTTCCTCTGTGGCCTGGCAAGGCTGCACCCCCCCAGGGAGAGGTGATCAAAGAGCCAGCCACTAAGTTCATATCAGAGACAGCCCCTGTACCCCTTCCTAGGGAACATACTTGAAAACTGAGCAGCTAAGGGGCTTCCTTTGAATGGGGTTCTAGGTCCTCTTCATGCATGGTCCTTAGTTGGAGTATGATCTCTGCAGGAGCCCCTGGGCCCAGGTATTTTGGCTCTGTTGTTCTCCTTGTGGAGTTCCTGTCCCCTCTAGGTCTTTCTATTTCCCTCTGCTTCTATAAGGATTCAGGCATTCTGCCCAAAGTTTGGCTACGACCTAGAGGGGATAGGAACTCCACAAGGAGAACAACAGAGCCAGGATTTAGTATTCTTATCCTTTCTGTACCTCTCAAAATGCTTGTGGACAAGAACGGCTCTCTCAATCAAATGGTAGAGATCTTCAGAGAGACCAGGGGCGAGGCCTTTGGACTTTATTACCAGTCACAAAATGGACTTGTGCCATGCCATGTTAGTCCCTCAGGATCACACCTACTTGAATGGGAGTCAGGCCTTTTTTAGCCAGTTTGTGAATCTGTTCCTTCCCATCCTCAGATGCCAACTTCAGCCACATGGGGATACTATGGCAGTAGGGCAGCATCGACAGGGACAGGCCCTTCCCTGGAACATGCGTGTGACCCATAATGGCAGAGGTCTGGCTGCAAAGAGAGCACATCTTCTTGACTTTTTTATATATTTGTATGACTTGTTTGCCAGAGATGCCCTCCACGTTATAGGTGAGGTTTATCTGCTTCTAGAAATCATCATCTAACAGCTTCAGTTTGCCATCCACTCAAAGGAGTTTCAGTTGTACTTACAGTCTTATCATATATTGCTCTTTCACCTACGAATCTGATTTTTGTTCCTCTGCTCTGTACCTGTTGATAATCATCTTGATCTCCTAAACTGTCTTCACATGTGTCCACATTAGCAATATGTGACACTACCCAAAATTCAGAGTGGACACTGGAGAGTTCTCTTTCATATGACTCTCATATGACTAGTCAAAATCCAACAGAATATTGGATCTCTCTCTTTTTTTTAATATCCAGAATCTGTACCTCACTCTTTAGAACTACCTTCAGTGATATATTTGGGTTTCTTGTTTAAATAGGTATAGTCTCCAGGTTAGTTCCCTTCCTATCATTGTCTACTCTACAAATAATCCATCTTTACCTTGCTCACTATTGTTAACATGTCAAATGTCGATGGAATTATACCATTCTACTATTTAAAATATGCAGTAGCTTCCATGACCTCCAGAAATTGCCCTGTGCCTACCTGATCAACCTCTCCCTTATCACTCCTGCCCATAGACTAAACTTATCTTCAGTCATACTTTAAAATCTTCCATTTGCTAGGGTCACTAATATTTGTCAGTTGTATATACCTTTTTTTCTCCAACTAATGCCAACTTATATTACCTAACTAAGTTATACAGCCTTAAAATTATGCTCGTAGAAAAAGACCTAACTCTCCTATAGCTTTCAAAAGGACTCGTGGACCAACAACTTCATTTTAGACTTTTAGCATCTAAAACTAAGTAAATTTCAGTTACTTTGAACAATACCTCCCCCTGCTCACCCCTTTCCACAAAAAAAAAAAAAAAAAAAAAAAAAAAAACTATTCAAACATTCCACATCTAGGAAACCATTTCTGGTGATGTGCCCTATCCCAGTCTTTTTTTACATATCTGCGACCAGTTTATACTACTTTTATCATAGCACCTATAATGAATGTTCACTTGACTTTCTTTTTTGTGTTCTAAACTGCTGGAGATCAAGAATGAACCTTTTACACTATACTTATTTTTTAATTTTAAGTTATTTTAGGAAAAACAGTAAATATTTAGTAAATATGGTTTAAATGAATAAGACTTATACCCTAACTTATTTGTAATGGTGTATACTCCATTAACAAGAAATAAAATTTGGTTAAGTAAAATCATTGATTTCTTTTGGGTGCTCCCTTTCTTCATCCAGAATTCAATTAGCATTTAATAAACAGAAGATGTCTGTATCATGAGTTAAAATAGTCTCAAATACCCTAATTATATTAGTGTCAAATGCCTCTAAGGTTTATACACTCATTTTTAATTCTTTATAGCATACATAGATGGGTTGGGGAGGGGGACCTGAAATAATGCCAGAAAATTCTTTTTATCTTGTTAACCATAATTCTTTTTTGACCTTGTATGTTCTAGGAAGGGAGTCTCAGAAATTGTAGAACTGATCTTCCTGCCCTAACACAAACCAGCACTGTCTGGCAATCAGTTTAAATGAAAAGAAGGTTGATTAATATATACATTTCTACCTGCTTTTTTTAAGTTGCTCTTTGTAATAATTAAGAATTGATATAAAAAATTTTACTCCTCAATGGAATGCCCATCATTGTGTTCTGTTATATTTCCTTATAACCACAGGCCAGCATTTTGTTTTCATTTCTTCTTTTTTTACTAAACTCATTGTGTTTTCTATAAAGAAGTAATGCCAATGCACATTTATACAACTTCTGTAAATTCCACAATTTTAAGTATGCTGAGCAACTCATGGTCATATTTTCTTGTGATCCTTACCCAGAGATTTACAGACTGCATAGCCTTACTATTAATCCTAATACAATTTTTAAAATTGACAAAAGTATATTCTTGTTTTGTAGTAATATTTTTGTTTATTTTACATGAAAGTGTACATTTGGCACAATAAAATGTATAACCTAGATTTTACCCCTGCAAATAAACTTACTACTTTTCCCTACTCACTTTTTTTTTTAACTTTCACAGTATTTCCTTCTAACTTAGGTATATTAGTTACTTTTCTCATTGGTATGATAACATTCCTGGCCAAAAATAACTTTAAGAAAGAAGGATTTATTTGGGCTGACCATTTGAAAGGATACAGTATATCATAATAGGGAAGGTGTGACTATGGCAACAATCTGCTAAGGTCTGAATGATCACAGGAGAAAGCAAACCCAGAAAAGGGCCTCCCAATAAGCTCAGGACCCAGGCCCCTAGAGAGACCATTTCCTCCAGTTAAACCTAGTCTCCTAAAGGTTCCACAACTTGCCAGCTGGAGACCAAGTGACTGAATACTTAAGTCTAGAGTCAGTAACATTTAAACTATATCATTAGTGGTTTTTTCGTCTAAACCGTAGACACAGAAGTAATTTGTGTGGATGTTCTCTTAAATCTCGAAAGATGGTTCACTCTAGATTTGTAAAAGAAATGCACTGAATGTAAGTGCATTTAGGGCTTAATTATCTTCCAGAATTGAGAAGATAATAGGCTCCTTCTTAACAGCAATTGTTATTTAAAGTTATACCTTTTTTTGGGGGGGAGGGGGAATTATCCATATTGACTTTCTTTTGTGAGCTAAGGTCAAAAATCACCTAAGCTTACCCTGTATTTAGATTTGAGCATGTTTTTATATCAGGGTTTTAAAACTTCACATCTATTTTTTTATGGAAAAAAAATCTATTTTAATTAGCTGCTTACCATATTATAAAGATGTTTATGCTTTGGCAGTTATTAATTTTTCTCATATTTTTAAAGTAAACTTGCTGAAAAATAATTCATCCTAGTGTTTTAAAGTTTTAATTGGGGCTGGAGCAACTGCTTAGTGAGTGAAATGCTTGCCGCACAACATAATGAGTTTGTATCCCTAGTTCATGTAAAAGATAGGCTCTGTGGTGTGGTGTGGCTGTCATCACAGTGCAAGCACAGACAGGCGTATCCATGAGGCTAGTTTAAGAGCCAGCCTAGCAAGATCAATGAGCTCCTGGTTCAGTGAGAGAAGTATTGAGAAAGAGACCACTATACCTCCAGGCCTCACAGACCTACAGACAGAACTGTTTTATTTGAAGCTAAATTTGAACCTTAGCACTGGACTTGAAACTTACTAGCTCTATTGTGTCAACTTCTCTGCAGGAATAAGAACTATTCCTGTTATTTCGTACAGTGTAAAATAATATTCCTGTTATCGTTGTAAAATTTGAATGATACACTTTTTTGATATGATAGAAACTAAACACCTGTGGCTGGAGAGTTAAGAGTGTGTACTGCTCTTCCAAAAGAACAGAGTATGGAAAGGTAAGGAGAGAAACTACACAATAATAATAATAATAATAATAAAGGCTGTTTTATTTTAATTTTTAATGACTTGTTTTTGTTTTGCATACGTAAGTGTCCTTCCTGTTTGTATGTGTGTGTGAGCTTGTCAGATCCCCTAAAACTGGAGTGACAGATAATAGGTGCTGCCATGTAGGTGCTGTGAATTGAACCTAGGTCCTTTGGTAGAGCAGCCAGTGCTCTTAACCACTGAGCCATGTCTCCAGCCCTATAAGGTTGTTTTTATGAAGTATCTGTAATAATAATCTTCAGATGCTATACTTAGTATGAGAACATTTAGTCTTCCTTCCTATGAGTTTCTCCTTAGTCACTGAGATTTTTAGGAGGGGAATCCAAAATGCTTACACTTTAGAAAACCCTCCTTCAGTCTTGTTTGGAGCTTGAGAGTGAAAGCTCCACCCCACACTCTGGGTGGAAAAACAAAGAGAGGATTAGTATCACGTTTTGGTGTGCTGTTTTTTAAGCTGTAGCAAAAGACATGTTTTGAGCTTAAAAGTCTAATTGATTTTGATGTCATAAGTGAACGTTAAACTTGAAATTGACTATGACTTTCAGTTGGTTATTTATGCTTTGAAGTGTGCTGGGGCTACCAATAAACCAGAAGTGTTTAGTAATTATGTTTCCTACAGTGTAGATACTATACTATTATAATATGTAGAGAATATTATAACAATTAAATATGGAATTCTATTTAAAAATTTTTAATATATTTTATTTTTTAATTTTTTTACAATTTATTCATTTTATATCCCAATTGTTGCCCCTTCCATCATCTCCTTTCAGTCTCACCCTTAAATTATTGTCATCTTAAAAACCCATAATCTGTATGCGAGGTGAGTTGTCA
Source organism: Psammomys obesus (assembly GCF_907164565.1). Classification (NCBI taxonomy): domain Eukaryota; kingdom Metazoa; phylum Chordata; class Mammalia; order Rodentia; family Muridae; genus Psammomys; species Psammomys obesus. Next base: position 2,609,061 of record NW_026596166.1, on the reverse strand, counting down.
TGAAGAACCAGAGAAAAATTTTTTGACTCCAAAATTAAAGCTATTTTGAGTTAGAGTAAAAAATAAAAATTAAAGCTCTAACATGGAGAGATGACTTTGTAGTTGATAGTGCTTACTGCTCTACCAAAGGACCTAAGTTTGGTCCCTGGCACCATATTAGGCAGCTCATAACCACCAGTAACTTCAGCTCCAGGGGATCCAGCGCCTCAGACCTTCAGGCACCTGCACTAGTCTGCACATACATAATCTCAAGAATAAAATAAATAAAATTTAAGAATAAAAAGTGTGTTGTGGGGCTAGGGTCTGTAAGTCAGTGATAAAATGACTACTTACCATGCACAGGTCTCAAAGTTGAGCCCCAGCATCACATACATACAAATAGTGTTATACAGTAAGTCTTTAAAGTTGTATATTAAGTTAAATTTTTAATATTTTTATAACTTTATTCCATTTACAAATGTTATAAATTATTTTAGTATTGCCAAAGTAATTAAAACACAGTCTGTGTAAAGTACCTATAAAAGAAACTGCATGTAGTCTTAGAAAACAAAGGTATTTAGGAAAAGAAAAATTCTCAAACTAGAATTCAGTAATAAATATTAATGTTCCTAAGCTTGCGAAATATTCAAAAGCATTCAAACCATCTGTAGTAGTTCTCCACTCCTATTCTCAACTTTTATGCACCACTAAGTTTTGGTATACATTTACTGCAAAGATCCTAACTAACAGAAATGGAAATTGTGTCTATGTGGGATACCATTGAATTTTGCTTTATTATTGACGTGTCTGCAAATTTAGTTCTTAAATTCCTTATGGTGCCTCTGTCTGTGTGCATCATTATGCAATTACATGCTTGTGTCTGTATAATTCTCTTTTGAACCAGTTTGAAAATCTTACGTTACTTTACATAAAATCTTAGGTACACGTTCATCTTATGAGTCATGAGTTTACCCTTTTTGAAATATTAACTTAGGATAGTTTTCTCTTCTCTATATAGTATGTTGTACCCAGTTCGTGAACCCCAAAAGACCAGGAATAGACTCCACCATAAATATATGAGGTTTTTTTATTACAAGTTATAAACTGCAGCTTGGGCTCACACCCCCCACAGCCAAAGCAATGAGAGCTGAGAGCCTCATACTCAGGTTAGTTGGGTGATTTAAAGATTCTGGTCCCTCCCACCATGCCCAAAGCAAGGGCAATTCCTGCCTGGCAAGCATCTATTGGTCGAAAGACAAAAGGGATGTTGCATTTTGAATTAATTGGCTATAGGAAGGTCCCCAAACCATTAATGATCTGGTGTCCCTCCCTAGGGGGATGGGCCAATTTCCTAGCAACTTCATCTCTAGTAGGCAGGAAAAGAATACAGGACATTACTGGACATGTCTCCACCTAACTAGCCTTCATTCAGACTTTAAACTTTAGAATAATAGCCACTGATTTTTTAATCTTTTGGTCTCTCAAGTAGAGGTGCAGTTTTTACAATTGTTTTTTCCATTTGATTTTGTGTGGTTTAGCCCAGACCCAACGTTGAAAATGCAAAGAAACAAGAAATGACATATATAATAAAATAAGACTCTTAATAATAATAGCAACTATTTGTTACTTGTTTACTTTGCAAAATCACGGAAGTTTTGATTAACAATGCAAAATGAACCACGCCTTGCTATGATTCAAGACTTCAGAAAGCTTGGCTCTTATCTGTAGTTGACAATGCAACCACCTATATATTTTCTAAATCATTGCTACTTTACAAATATAGTATATTTGTATTTGTACATTTGTACATATTGTATTTGTACATTTACCGTGCGCCTGTTAAATGCTAGTTAAGCATTTTGAGAAATAAAAGCCACGGTTTTTCTAACACTCAATTATAGTAGCCATTGGTTTAAAAGCATAAGCAATTTAGCCATGTGCTTTCATAGTATATTAGTTTGTTTTATTAATAAATAAGTTATATGACAAAGCATTTAAAAATGAAAACTAAGGATATCAAATCTAAACAGAAACTGAGTATCTTTAAATTTACATTTAATGAAAATATGTATGACTTTCTTTCAGAGATGGCCAGAAAACGTATGATGCTCAGTAACTGGGTTTTTTGTGTTTTTTTGTTTTTAACCTTACTGAATACATCTCTCCTTAAGATCCATTTCTTAAAATCAGTAATTCTTAATACTCCTTGCTCACATACTTGCTTAAATTAACCTTACCAGAGTTTTCAAGAGCTGTTAACGTCACAAAAGAAGTAATCTACATTTTTTTAGAATACATTCAGAATAGCTACCAGACAGTGGGAACTGGTAACAACACAATTATCCTCTCACATAGCGCTCATGCTGAAACCACTTTTCTAAGAGTTTTACGTATATTGTAAAATTTCATTCACAAATATCCTTTGAGTACAAATAAATATTACTATTACTAACTAATCATTTTAGATAGGAGAAAAACCTAAAGATTATGAATTATACAGTTTAATTGTATAATAGATAAAATCAAAATTCAAATCCAATCAGTTTGACTCCATAGTGCTACTCTGTAGACTGCTTTTTAGTTGTTTTTTCATTCCTTTGTACACACTTCTATTTTCTGTAGTTCTCATTGCTAAGAAAAATAGCCAGGAACAAAGAGATAGGACTGGCAAGATGGCACAGTAGGTTAAAGCACTTTCTGACTTGAATTCATTCCTTAAAACCTACACAATGGAAGCAGAGAACCAATGCTCATGAAGTGTCCTCTGACCTCCACATGCATGTGCATTACACACACACACACAGACACACACCATAAATAAGCAAATAAAAAGTATTTTAAGAATAACTAAGGCAGCGGAAACCCTAGATAGTCTGATTAGAAATGCAGTGATTGTGTTTTTTAAGTTGGAGAAACAATAAAGTACCAGTGCACAGATGATTGAGTTTTGAAGTCAAGAGGGTTGTTGAGTTCTGTTACTACTTTAGTCATGTAATCTCAAGCAAATTAGTAACACCTTTTTCTAACCACTAGAATGAAAACAAGTTTCTCTATCAAATAATCATTAACCTGAATATTGAGATACAATGCCTTGAATACTCAGAAATCCTTATTAGTTAAAAATTTTCACTTGGTACTACAATATATAACATAATTAGGTAATATTTTTTCATAATATGATCAACATTAAAATTGTAAGAATAAGTTTGGGAGATAAATAGTGAATAAATGCTTGCTGGATAACAAAAAGGACTTGAACATAGCTCTCCAGAGCCTGTATAAAGCCGGACACAGTATCACAAGTCTCTAATTGCAGTGCTCCTGCAGCAAGATGGAAGGCATAGAAAAATCCAGATGCTGCAGATGTTATGCAGTCTAGCTTGGCATATAAAGCGGCAAACAACAAGAAACCTGTCTCAAACACGATAGACGATAGAGACCAAAACCACAGATTTTCCTCTGACCTTCATATGTACACTGTGGCACACGTGTGCACATGTACACCAAGAGTAAAATGAAATAAATTTCTAAAAACACCAAATCAAAAATGTTGATAGCAAGGGAAGACCAGTCTGAGATTTGCAATTTCTATCAGTCATTGAATATGACTGAGTTTAGAATTAAGCTATGCGTAGCAAAGACTTAAAAATATTTAATCAAATTCCAGTTTCCTTAGGTCAGTTTTTTTTTTTTCTTACTCTGTTTTTCTTCTTAAGGGTGCTCTATGTGTTCTATAATACTATTGTGTTCTTTCTAATAACAGATTAATAACTCATCAGATTATAAGGAAACATAAATAAGCTCTGGCTTTTTGTAATGATAATAATTCACTTCCCTTTCTATGTGGTCTGCAGCAGGACCAACTTCATTTAGAGGCCAATGCTGAAAAAGACTTGTTCATTTAAACCTGGGGCATAAGCAAGAGCAATGGCACTTAAGACAATAAAAATTCTTATTATTATGGGAAATTTATGAATGGTTCCCTGAAAGTATTTATTATAAACATTTTTACATATAAAAATATCCTCGCACCTATGGCAACTTAAGTTATACATCACCAATAAATTCTGGTGCTGTTAGACTTCAAGGACTTAGTATGGATGGATCTGAGTTTGTGCGTGTGCACACATGTTTGCATAGTGTGTGTGTGTGTGTGTGTGTGTGTGTGTGTAAGTTCACCTGTGATTTGACCATTTTAAGTGTGTTGAGTGTTAAATGAGCATACCATTTAATCCATCATTTAAACTAAGAGGAAAAAATACAATGCAATTGTTTTAAATTTTGAGAGTTTCATTTTTGTAACTTTTCAAATTAACCATTTTCTTTTTTGTTTCTTGTTAGGAATATTAAATGTGCAACTGGTTAATTCAGTGATGGATTGTGTGTATGTGTGTATCCATATTTTTTAAGTACTCCTTCTATCTAGTATCCAATGAAAGACAAAGACTGGGTACTGGAAAGTTGCCTCAGCGGTTAAGAGCACTTGCTGCTCTTCCAAAGGAGCGGAGTTTGGTGTGCAGCACGCGTACCTGGCGGCGCACAAGCAGCTGTAACTCTACTGTAGGGTATCCAGTACCTCTCCTAGCTCTTGTGGGCACAGCACACACTGGCTGTCCACACCCACAAACATGTATACGCACACAAATATTTTTGAAAAATCTTTAAAGATAATGAAGATGGGAAAAGTTTCTTAGAACCTCTAAATCCTACAAATAAAAGTAGGTTTAAAAATTATCTATTCTAGTGGGGGTTTTGCCTGTCTTTAGCTGTGCGCTCCTTTGATGCTCTCAAAAAGTATAGAGTTCATTTCAGAAAAAAAAGAAATGTATTTAAATAGCAAAGAAGACCAAATAAATGGAAATATTAAAATATTTTAAAGCAAAGTGATATAATGCTTTTTTTAATTCATTAAATAAAAAATGGTAGAACCAGGTTTAGTAACTGTTATCACTTGAAATTATATTGAACATAAGATACCACAACATGAAGTAAGAATTTATTTAAATATCCTGTGGTTTGTTGCCTAAGCTCAGAATGGAAGGCAATGGTAAATATTAGGCTACTAAAGAGAAAGACTTATAACTTTTATTTCTCTGTCCCAGGGAATGGATCCCTGGCTTTTAAGATGTTTTAGAGCTCTTTAAAAATCACAGTGACTTCATTTAAAACCCCCAGAAGCATCTTAATTTTCTAGATAAAGAAATTAAGATCCATAGAGAGGAGATAAGTTCACTAAAGACATCCAATACAGAACTTGATTAATCCTTACACAACTAATCTCAGACTTTCATTCAATGTTTTAGTGAATCTTTAAGTAAAAAAAAAAAAGTCTGTTGTCCCTTGGGTCATGGCATGATCTGCTGGAAATTTTTTTTATTCTCATGCATCAGATTTGCATCAGATTTTACCTACGTACAACCTATAAACTAAAAATCTGTATCAGGATTGTAACCGATTTTTGGTGCTCTTTTAATTCTCTTTTGATGTTTACATACATTACTGTAATTAATTTTCCTCATATTATGTATGAAAAATTAAAAGTTCTAAATGATATCATGTCCAAAATCAAAAAGCTAGGAAAAGGGAACCACTAAACTTCAAATAATGTTTCTATTTATTCTGATGCCTCCCATGTTTTAAGTAATTTAAAACTCTGTTTTCTTTAGTTGAATGTTATAGTTCCATAAATCTAATTAAACACAAACAATCCTTAGACTCAGTTAAGCCAAATTCTTCTGTCCTGATTTATTCTAATAAAGTAATAAATCAATGCAACTGTTGGAGAAAAAAAATCTCATTCTTGATCCATGTTTCTGTAAGAACTGAGAAGGAAACAGGACTTCAGTCTCCGATGTTCTAAAATTGTTAGCTTAATGATATTTAAACCAAAGCTTCCTTTTGTTTCTGGGTAAGCTAAAGAGACACACAATCTGAATCACTTTACAAATGGGGCCCATTTCCTTTTCCTCTTAAAGGTATTTTTATTAATAAATACTTCTCAAAGATGTTCATACTTTCAGAGAGAGATTACTCATGAGTTTAATAATTAAGAGTTTAAAAGGACCAAAACATGTCAGAACTGTCATTTCTGCTCTTCTATGGCCTGACTATTTGAGATAATAGAACATCCTGCTCTCTTAAAAAAATAAGATATCTACCTTAATCTGAAAGACACTCCAGTATAAAGATCTTTTATTTCACTGTACATATATGTCATTATTTGATTAACCTCAATAGGAATGAATCTTCTAAATTCTTGAAACCATTCTGAAGGGTACGTACCCAGAATCTACTTGCTTTTGCCAAATGAGTGAAAGAACCTTATACACTTGTAAAATAGTTTTTCTTACTGCAGATATTAGACTATGATTGAGCTTATACTAGCAAAAATAAAATTCTGGTCTGCTGAGATTGAAAAGAACAATAATTACTACAAACTAAACATTCAGATTTTGCAAGTTTTTACTTTGTATATAAAACACTGCCCTTGACATTGTGGAACATATTTTTTAAAAATTAGTCATGATTCTGTCCTTCCAAGAGTTTAGTCTTTTGACTATCAATAATTTGAGTATGAAGAACTATGTTAAATCCTATGATAAAGATTCAGAAGTTTACTTCAAGAGTTTACAAGAAGCTAAGTCTAGATTATGGTAATGACAGTACAGTCATGTAAATTTATTAAAAATCATTAATCTGTATTTTTTGATTATTGAATGTGACAATTACTGGTAGGTAAATTATACCTCAGATTATTAAGCATTTAAAGAAAGAAAATGTTATTTGTGACTAAAGGAGTTAGGAAATGTTTTTCATAGCTGATGTAATCTAAGCTGGATCCTAAAGGATGAAGAAGCTTGTCTGATGTCTAAAAGATCAAAGTACAAAGCATTTCCCTGAAAAACTAGTTTGGATTGTTCTGGGGCTGAACATATGGCCTCCATTCTTAAATATGGCTATATGGCTATAGCATTTCTCAAAAGTTCTGGCCAGTCCCTGCTGAAAATCTTAAAACAATGTTGGAGGTTTTGCTTGTTTTGTTTTGTTCCCCCTTTTGGGGGAGGTCCATTCTGAGCTAGTGAGGAAACTGTAAAGAAAAAGGATGCAAAGTCACAGACTATGTCAAAACTGTCAGTGAGTTCACTACAATAACAACTATTGATAGTCATTTCCCTCTTTATACCTTCAAATTAGTAATACACTCCTCATTTTCTTTGAGCCCCACAAAAAAACTTCATATTTTCTATCAGAAATCTAAGGTTACGGGAGAACCTAGCACCTGAAATGCTTAAGCTATGATACAGGAAAAGCCAAACTATTCTGGCCTGTTAATAATAAATTTAAAAAGTATGTTATAGCTGCATGGTGTTTGAATAGTCAGAAAACTGCTAACTAAATTGGGATATCATCATGAATTAAAATTCATGTCACACAAAAGGAAAAAACAGATTGAGTTAAGTAATGCCATTAATAGAATAACGGGGGGGGGTTGTTTTTTTCTGATGAATTGGTGTGTTCTTACTACTGACAAGAACAGCCCATATTTTAAGTGATATTTATTGAGAATAAAATTCATAGGAAATTTAGTTTCTAAATAGATAAGCTTTTTATTTTAAACAATATAAATTTAAATTGTATCTTTCCAAACCAGATGACGTCTCAGATTATATAATTAAACAAATATTTAAAGTGTGATTACTGACCAGTTATTAGTCATGCTAAAATTTTAAATGATTTTCTTGATGTTCATCAAAGAAAATGATTTATTTTTGTCTTCATTTTGACCCCACCTGACCAACTGCTCAGAATTTTTCCATATGAGCCATGTTTTCTAGCATTTCTAAGAGAAAGAACATGAATGAGCCTAGTGAGCATTAAATTAGAAGTTTTGTAAGACTGGATTAGTGTTAAATATCCTTATTTTAATATTATGCATCCTAATATGGTTATGAACATATCCTTAGCATGGGCTTGGATTGATTGGTTTCAGTCCTTTCTTCTGTGAAATGCAGAAAGAAAGAAATGTTTGTTATTTCCATGTACTTATACTAACTAGCTGTACACATCTGGCTTCCATTGGAGAGCCCCTGACATCACAGGGAACGGTGATCAAAATTCCTCACTCTAGCTTCAAGCTGGGGGCTCGTAGCTATTGCAGCATTGAAAGGGAATATTTTCCTGGCTTCTTAAAAATGAGCATGGTGATGGGATGGTTTAAGGGAAGAATACCTCAAATCACATGACCACTGCTGTGCTTCTGTGTGTCTTGCTTTCTTCATAACAGCTTGGCACTACATTTTTTTCCCTGTATTGTTAGTGGACTTTTTTTGTATGTATGAGTGGGCTGGGGGCTGGGGACATAAATGAATGGTTATACATTATGCATGCATCTTTCACCCCAAAATGATGTCTTCCTTTATGTATCACAAATTACAATCATTCTTAACTTTTGTGTCCTGAGTGATTGAGCTTCCTGTTTCTCCCTTTTTGGTGTGAGACTTGTATGTTATTGATATGTTTTGACATTTACACCTTTAGTTGTTCATGTTACATTAAACATAAGTTTAAAATTTTCTCCCAAAAAAGTTAGCTTTTCATGTTGGGCTGGAAGAATCTTCATTTCTGTGTAGCAATTCATGTTATTATAACCTATGGCTTTCAATTGTACCTTTTATAATGAAGCGCTGACTTTAAACACTGTGCTATTCTTGTTATGACCTAAGCATAAGGTAAGTAATTTATCTGTCTCTAAAGATTGTGGCTGCTTGTTTCAATTTTCTCAGTTTTTTTTAAAGGCATTTTTATTTTGTTCATTACCATTTATTATGTGTTGTTCTTTCTTTGTTTCTGTCATATCTTAAGATTTCTTAATAAGCTATGTGATCTTAAGCAAAAATCCTATTTTACATGTAAACGTGTCTAAATAATTTGATGTCTTGAGCAATCTTGATTAATAAGTGAATACCTGTGTTTTCAGTAGTCTCATTTCTTTTTTATTTCCTCCATTTACTTCAATAAAATACACTGTTCTTACATTGTTTTAGTTCTGATTCCTGTGGAAAGGAAAATCATTTGTTTGGGCTATAAAATCAGTCAGCTATAATTGCAGTAAAATAACATGGCACAACAGAATAAAGTAATGGGAATTCTAATAGTATACCTTTCATTGAACCTTTCATTTCTTCCCTTAGAAATTTAATGTAATCCCATAATCTCAGATTATTTAATTTTCATGTTCCCTTTTTCTCACTGTTTAAAACGAGTAACAAAATAAAATGAAATAAAACTTGATACTTTAAACTTATTTCTAATAGTAAATTCTATTATATAATGTTACGTAAATAGCTTTTTATTGAGATTTTTATAAAAAAATAAATACCATAAATATGATCTTATGTAGTACAGAGTCGTTCAGTACATACATTAACAATGAAGTGTTAAAATTTACTTTTCTCGGCTTATTTTAGATATTCACGTTTAAAATCACCAAGTAAAGAAAGTTATAATCACTGATTTTAAAAATAATTTCTCTAATCTGGTTCAACAGCCAATGTAACATAAATGGGAAACATTAGTTACACTACTTTTGGCAATTTGCACACCTTAATAAAGGCTCCTATTTTAGAGAACTGAATTGTTTTAATTCTCCAAATCTCTCCTCTAGAGTTGTTTGAAAAAGTGGTTCCAAACTGAGGTATAAAAAAGCAATGTGGGTTTCTTTATCTGTATTATAAACAATTGTGGGAGGGGTTTGTTAATTTTTAAGCCACTTAGAGAAGTAGGAGGGATGTTTTCTTTTGCTGTGGTTTTGTTAGAAAATACCAGGGAGTTCTTTACTGACGTTCCCATTATATACATTATCAAATGTATATAATAGACATTGTGTAAATTTGTTAGAACATTTTAATGAGACAATTTGAAGTACTCATCTGAACTGCTCTGTTCATTGTAAACTTCTTGTTTCTATCCACACACTAGCTCCACTCTAGGTTGGAAGGGCTTAAAGATGAACTCTGGAGAAATAGAGGCCACGACTTAAGAGTAACTATTCCTGACCAAAGGAGCTACTTTCCACTCGCAAACATTGCTTTGCGCGATGGGTTTGGCTCCTTCACATCTTGTTTTACATCTTGTTGAAGACTTTCTTGACTTCCATTTGACCTCTTTGAGCTGTTTTGTCTTTCAACATTTTCCTCTTTCTTTTCCTTCTTTCTCCCAGCTTTTCTTCCCATGCTTTCAGCGTTCTCTTGTGTTCTTTGAGTCACTTCTTCAAGTGTAGTTTCTCTCTTTATTAAGCTTGTCTATTAATTTGTCTGTTGGTGTGTGTTTCTTTTCCCGTTAAGACTGTAGAGGTAGAGTTACACTTGTTTTCATTTCATGGTATGCAAATTGCTCATTTATTTTGCAGAAAGTTCATTAGTTACACTTGCCTTCTTGATATGAATTTTCTATAAGAAACAGTAGAACATTCTCCATTTATAAAGTCTCTACTCTGTAAGCCCATGCTTTTTTATTTTAATTACTTCTTCAGTCTCTCTCTGCTTTTTTCGTTGTTATTATTATTATTATCATTATCATATTTTCTTCCATGTCTTATTTTCTTTAAGCCACTAATTTCTTTCTCATTTGGTCCAGCATTGTTCCTCAATAAGACTTGAAAGTAAAGAAATATAATAATTTTTTGTTGTTGTTGTTCTGGATGAGTGTCATTTTACTATACCTAAAACTACTTAAACATTCTGGGCCAAAAGAAAACAACTAACAGTCATGATTTTTTTGTTGTTGTTTGTTTTGCTGTGTGTGCGTGTGTGTGTGCGTGCGTGCATGCATGCGTGCGTGCGTGCGTGCGTGCGTGCGTGTGTGTGTGTGTGTGTGTGTGTGTGTTTAGATTTATTTATTTGCTTTGGTTTTTGTTGTTTGTTTTATCTGCTCATGGCACTTTTATTATTGTTTCTTTAAACATTAAACATTTGGCTTTTTGTTTTCAGGGAAGGACAGCCTAAGTTACAACATTCTTTTCATAAACTGTTTCATATATTATTAGACTGTGTTAAGCTATAGAAAGTTCTTTGTTGTCTATATTTCCACTTGGGGCAAGCTGCTGTGGAGTGGGAGGAAGAGGTATGGACCTTAAATAAAGTTGTATCTAAAATTCATAATAGTACCATTCAATGTGGCCATTGAGTTACAGTCATTTGGTAAACTTCAAAAGAAATGTTCCACTTTGATCTAAGTTTTTCAGTCACAGCATGAAGGGCAAACCCCTAACTGACAAATTATATACACACCTAAAACTGGTGAATAGAGGAATAAAATTTAACTCATTTCCAAAAGAATTATTTTTCATTGCCAGTATTTTAAGAAGTTATTATAATCAGTATTACAGAAGTTATTACCATCAAAGGTAAATCTTACAGATAAGAAATTTTCTTTTCTCCTTATCAACACATATATAATAAAAATCACTACAATAGAATGTTTGATTTTAACTTTACATGGATTTCATTATTATTCTAGTCAAGACATACAAAACACCTTAAGATTGGGGGTTAATATTCGTAACTAAATATGCAGTGTTAAATTTTCCCACATTGTCACCCTTCAATAAATATTCATGCCAAGTTTATTTCAAGACCTCTTTAGATACCAAAATCCCAAATACTTGAGTTTCATGTGATAAAACAGCATATGTTACTTACAGCCTAAGTGTCTACCCATATGCTTTACTTTAGCTTAGTAGACAAGTGCTCTACCATTGAGCTATCGCCCTCTTCTCTGTTTCGTCACTGAATGCAGTATGAACGCTATGTAAAGAATTGCTATATTGTGTTTCCTAAGGAGTCATGACAAGAAAATCAAGATCACACGTGCAGTACAGATGCAGGTGGTAGTGCTGGTGTTTTGTGTTACTGGTTTTCTTCTCCTCCTTTTATTTTTTTTTTCTTTTCATTTTCTTTTCTGATCCACAGTGTGTTGAATCTGCAGATATGAAACCCACAGATATGGAGGGCCACCTGGACTGATCTCAAATACACATAAATTGCTTTGGGTATTATCTTTGTCAAATTTATAATATTGTATCTGAAATATTTTCCTGGAACTCAATCTTTTTTTAAGCAAAACTGAATTAAATATATCTGGAAAGTGTAATAGACTTTTACTAACATGTTGTGATAGACGAGATAAATAAAACCTTTTCTCCTAGACCTCAGGAGCTTGCCCATTAAGCATACTTATCTGGCAGTCCATGTTATAAGCCCTAAATTACTGAGTTTGTGCTCTTTCTGCAGGTCCAGTCCAGGTGCAGCAGCAAGGAGAACATTCTAAGAGCCAGTAAGTAGTCACCATTTCAGGTAGGCTTCCAAACTATATAAATTGTGCCTCAACAGAATATAGAGCTAAAGAATGGCATTTTGTTAAAAAAAAAAAAAATTAAGATGAGTAGTGATAAAAGTTTATATCAAGAATATATACTTTATAAAATCCATATCCAAAACATTTCTTAATATCAATATAAATAAATATTTTCCTGAATCTAATTGTTTTTGCAAGCTGAGTAGATTTGACACATTCAAATTGGGGTAGAAGTGAGCTGCTCTGTGACACTAATGTGAGGAGTAAAAATAACTTAAAAGCAGACTACAAGAAAATAACTCTGATATGATATAAAGCCATGAAAGCAGAAGACAGAGAGAGAAAGAGAAAAGGAAACAAAACAGCAAGCTGAGCGTACATAGTTGTAGTCCTAGTCCTTCAGGATAAATCGGGAAGACCCTAAGTTTTTAGTCAGTCTGTGCTACATCAATAAGGCCATGTCTCAAAAAGGGGTTTGAGGTGGGTTAGGCAATAAACAATAATTTTTAAATATGAATTCCAAAATATTTTTACCTTCACAGGCAAAATGTATAAGACATTGTTTCCTGGTCCAAGAATGAAAAATCTTTAATTCTTTCTTTTGGTTTGATCACTACAATATTAATCTGAAAGTCTCTAAACCTTGTGTATTCATTTTCTTGTTTTATAAAAATAAAACTATGAGGCCTGGCAGTATGTGGCGCACACCTTTAATAATAGCACCCAGTAGTCAGAAGCAGACGGATCTCTGTGATAGTTCCAGGCCAGCCCGGTCTACAAGTGAGTTCCAGGACAGCCAAAGCTACACAGAGAAACCCTGTCTCAAAGGGGGGGGGGGGGAATGGAGGGATGGAAGGGGAGAGAGATAGGAAAGAAACTATGGATTTTTTTTTTTAAATATATATATACTACTATCCTTAAAGTGAAATTCTATTGGAAGATTTCCCATGCTTTGGGCTCCTCCAGAGAAAAAATGCTGTGTAGTGCTTGTTTGTTGTATTATTTTTCTGTCTCTTAATAATTTAGTGACATCACCAAGTCTCTTTTTTTTAATGGTTTTCAGTAGATATACTGGTAGGCCAGAATGAAATAGGTCTATTAGACACCCACACTAATGGGATTTTTTGGTAAATCAGATGTTTAATACTACAGTAGAATGTAAGTATTATTTAACAATCAAAACATACTTGGGAGGCTGAAGAGACAACTCAGTGGATAAGATGACTTGCTTTGTAATCCCAAAGACCTAAGTTCAGATACCTAACAAGGGGGAAAAAAAAGTGAGTCATAGTACACGGCTATAACCCAGCACCATGGGGAATGGAGACTAGAGGACTGCTAAAACTTGACCAAGCACTCAGGCAGGCTATCCAAAGGGGGTTGGGGGGGGGGGGGGGAGGGAAAGCTCTAGGTTCAATAAGAGAATCTGTCTCAAGGAAATTAAGGTAGGGGGGGGGTTTTTTTGTTTTTATTTATTTATTTATTAATATTAATCACAGGTTATTTGCTTTGTATCCCAGCCATAGCCCCCTCCTTCATTCCCTCCCAATCGCACCCTCCCTCCCTCATCTTCTCCCTGCCCCTTTCCAAGTCCACTAATAGGAGAGGACCTCCTCTCCTTCCATCTGTCCCTAGCTTATCAGGTCTCTTCAGGACTGGCTGCAATGTCCTCTTCTGTGGCCTACCAAGGCTGCTCCTCCCTTGGGGGAGGGGGAGTCTAAGAGCTCGCCATTGAGTTCATGTCGGAAATAGTCCCTGTTCAGGTAGGGGGAGTTTTAAAGCAAGTTGCCTCCATCTACCACTGGCCTCTTTGCACACAAATGGATGAACACACCACACCACACATTTACCAAACCATATACACAATTCCATAATTGTTTATCAGTAATGATAGCACTAGGGAAACTGAAACAAAACAAAACAAAAACTAAGAGCTAAAAGTCAACCCTGGGTATAGAGTTTGAAAATTCTAATTCTATAGGTGCATATTTGAGAACTTCAAATAAGTGAATATATATACTTTTAGGTAAATATTTCCTATTTCTTTGTTATGAATATGTTAATTTCTCTCAAAGCCCTTGAGTATTTGTTTGATTGTGATCTTTAGAGAGTATTATAAAAAAATAAATGCAGGGCTGGATTTTAGCTCAGTGGTAGAATGTTTCCCTAGTGTTAATGAGGCCATAGGTTCAATTTCCAGCACTGTAAAATAAATTAATAAATTTAAACAGTCATGTGTAGGTACCATACCTTCACAACTTTCCATAGTATGTAACTCTGAGAGACTTTGATGTAATGAGATATAAAATCTTATAAACACTAAGACCTAAGTTTGAGAAAACTGTTGGTCAGACATGATAATTGAATGTTCACTAAAATAAAGCAAGATAGCTAAATGAACTTTAAAATTACATCTTATGTGAGGGAGGGAGGGAGGGACTGGGAGGGAATGAGGGATCAGGACACGGCTGGGATACAGAGTTAATAAAATGTAACTGATAAGAAAAAAATAAAATTTAAAAAAAATTAAAAAAAAAGAAAACACACACACAAAAATTACATCTTATGATGAAAAGTGCATAATTTTTACACATTTTTACTTGTGAAATTATAGGTCACTGGGAATAATTATGATGATTAGAAACAAATACTTTTTGAGGACACATTCTCTTGAACTTTATTTCCTATCAACCACAGACTTTAGTGTTACATTTCAGTTACTATCTTACTGTATTAGTGGCTTATAATCAGTTTGGATAGGTATCATGGTAGCCCAAATATTCTTTATTGTTTTCTTTGGGGAAAGTAGTCATATAGATGGGCCTTGTGGCTCTTTAGGCCCACATGGAGCCCAACCAATATCGTACCTTCATGGTTTTGTGACTTCTGTAAGTTTATGTTCTTTCAACTTAATACCATGTTAATAATTCCTGTTCATACCATGGCCTCAACCAAAGTTCAGAATGCTGTCCCTCGTCTAGACTCATTTTTTTCATTATGAGGGGTGTGTGTGTGTGTGTGTGTGTGTGTGTGTGTGTGTGTGTGTGTTTGTATGTCCATGTCTGTGTATGAACATAAATGCCGATGGCACTGACGTGGCGGTCAGAAGACAACTCAAGATAGTCAGTTCTCTCGTTCCATGTCAGTCCCAAGGATCAAACTCAGGTCATCAGTCTTAGCAACAAGGACCATTCCCCACTGAGCCATCTTGGCCTGTTTCTTTTATCTACAATATTCCCTTTCCTTATTTATACTGCTCTTATCTCCCTAATCTTCTTATTTACCACGTAGTCCATATTGTAGTTCCATAGAAGCTATTAATAGTTACTCATTCTCTCAATACTAAATACTAACTCTGTTCATTTTATATCTGTTTTCATGCATAAACAACCTACCATTTGTGTATAAACCATTGACCATTTGTTAGAATTCTGTGACGCCTCTGAGTTTTCCTTAGTCAGGGTGACTAATCCTTCTTGTATATCCCATCAGTCATTATATCAAGAAAATAGCACCAGACTGGCCTAACAGCCCAATCTATTGGCATTTCTCAATTTTCCCAGATGGCATTCTCTGACAGCAGGTTTGAACTGCTCTTAAACCAAATATTTAGTCTGTTGGGATGTATTTTGATGTTGGGATATAAATGCTGTAGTTTTAGTGAGTGCTGCCTATCTGGTGTTTAGTATAGCCTCCTTAATAGCATGATTTTTTTTGCATGTGTATCGAGTTCAAAACCTCATTTCTAAAGCATTCCAAAACATGGACTAATTAATCCTGAAGTATAATGTCAATGTATTTAAATTAAATGGCTTATCTTGCTGACAAACTCTGGTGTATTCAGTAACGTTTGCTTCTGACAAAGCATCATATTCTAGGGGTGGCAATTTATGAAAATAAAATGAACCCAGTTTAAGAAGTTATTAAAGAGTTAATTTCAATTCATAGCCATGTTTATGTTTGTTATCCAGGAAAGAGATTTAATTTACAAATGTTACAATTAACCCACCAGGGAGAACCACTCTGACATAGTTTACAGCCAATTGAAACTTTTAGCCACATCCGAGTGTTTGGGGATCTAGGTTTGGCCCCAAGTGTCTAGAAGATAGGGTATTTAAAGGCAAAAACCATGCCCTGGCATCTCACTAGATTCACAGAAGTAAGCAGTTTAAAGCGAGCAGTTTAACAGAAGGTAAAGCAAGCAGTTAGCGTGAGGGAGTTCCATACAAACAGTCAGTTTAACAGAGGCTAAGTTAGCTAGGAATCTTGACCTTGGGTTCCTAGAATAGAGTTGGGTAATTTTTTTATGGGATTCTACATCAAGGAGATCAAATTCTAGTTAAACCAAAATGGCCTCAGCAAGAAAACAAGATGGCAGAACTGTTGCGCTGTCTAGCTCATGTGGGAATATGGCAATTTCAAAATCTATGACCCTACTACCTGTAAAAACTACTAAAGGCAAGAATCACCTCAGTTATCTCTTAGTAACTACCATGAAAAAGCTTTAAGACTTGTTAAAAGTCTGTTAGTAGTGAAAGATTTCCTTCCCTGCTCTTTTCTGAAGGGAAATGGAGGAGGAATGGATGTGGGGTAGGGAGCTGGGAGGAGTGAAGGGAAGGGTAGCTGCGTCTGAATTTACTGTGTGAGGGAAGAATAAACATAAATAAATCATATCATAGGTAATGAATTATACTTTAGACAAAGTCATAAATTCTCTTCAAAAACTATTATAGTTTGAATCTGAGGTGCCCTCCCCCCAATTATTTATGTATATTTTACAGTATACATACATAAATATATATATATATATACACATATATATATTTGAATACTTAGTTCTTAGCTGGTGTTTTGATTTGGACAGATTATGAAACATTTAGAAAGTAGGGCTTGACTGAGGAAGTAGATCACTGTGGAGAGAGCCATAAGGATATACCTAAGTCTGCCTCTAGCCTAACTCTTGTTTCCTGATGGACCATGATATATATACCAAACTATGCTGCATTTCCCATTGCCATGAATGGCTTCCCAGCCACCATGCCTTTTCTACCGTGATAGACTATAGTTTCTTAAACGATTAGCCAGCATAACTCTTTCTTCCTTCAAGTTGCTTCTGTTAGACATTTTATTACTGTGATGCAGAAACTTTATACTCTGTGAATACGGTAGATCTTTGAGACAGTGGGTGAGTGGATCGGAGTACTTGCTCTGCATGCATGAGGATCTGAGTTTAAGTGTTCAGCACTCACTTTTTCAAATTTTGTTCAGAGCACCTAATTCTGAGGGAGAGACAGGTAGATCTAAGGTGCTGCCTGGCTAGCTAGCCTAGACTAGACAAAACAGGGAACTCAGAGTTCAGTGACTAGACCCTGTGTTAAAAGAATAATTCAAGGACCAATTGAAGAAAAGATACCTCTTTTGAGTCCTCTTATAGGATCACGTGTGTATGCCTGTACACACGACACTGTGCAACCATGTGTGTGCACTGTACACACTGCAGTAAAAAGAGGGAACAACAAACGTTGAGACTCAGCATTAGAGTTACCCTATCTTTAACCGCCTCAAAAAGTTGTCTACATATGGCAGGAGAGTAGAAACACCAGGAAGCACATACTCCTTCATCCTAACTGAGTGCTGTTAAGGAATAGAGGTACTGTTTATCACAGTAAACAACTGGAGAACACCCAGTAATACACATTTATTTGAGGTATTTCTTCAGAGTAATTGAAAAAGACAACTTCCAACACATTAGATTTTTGGAATTTCATTATCTTTTTCTTCTAAGGTATCTCTCAAGAAAATCTGTTCATATTGAAAAGTTTCATATGTACCATTGTAATTCTCAATTATTCTTGGTAAAACTTTGCAATTTGAATCCTATAATATACAGATTTCAGTTACAGCATATATATTCTTTTAAATCAAATTTTTATTTTTATATTAATTACAGTTTATTCACTTTGTATCCCAGCTGTATCCCCCTTCCCCATTCCCTCCTAATCCCACCCTCCCTCCCTCATCTCCTCCCATGCCCCTCTCCAAGTCCACTGATAGGGGAGGTCCTCCTCCCCTTCCATCTGACCCTAGTTTATCAGGTCTCATCAGGACTGGCTGCATTGTCCTCTGTGGCCTGGAGCATAGGTATTCTTGAAATAAAAGAGTCTTATCTTTCCAGCAATACTTCCAGAAATAGTTGATCTAAGTGTTACTTATGTACGTAATTCATCAGCCAAGCTAATGGCTGGGCCATCAAATTGCAGTTCCTTTAGTGTGGTAAGATTTAAAGAGCTTTCTCATGTTGCCTTTCTTACACTAACCACAAAAATAAGAATAAGAAACTAAAGTGGTATATGGTGGCATCTCTCTATAATACTCTTTCAAAATGTCAAACGTGGGAGGATCTGAAGCTTGAGACCATCCTGGGACTTGTTGTGAGACCCTGTCTCAAAAGATGAGCATGTGGGGGGGGGGGCTAGGTTGAAGAATAATCTAGGGGAAAGTTTATTCAAAGAAACTAAAAAGCAACCTGAATGAAAAATCTCAGTTTCCAGAGCCAAGCTTGAAACAAGTTGAGATCATAGTGTCATGGCTTAAGCATTGTGGATATAACAAGGCAAATGTTTGTACAGGAGTAGGCTTTCTTTCCTTCTTTTCTTCTTTCTTTTTGTATTCTTTCTTTCTATTTTTAGTTATGCTATTCTGCTCTGTAGAATAAGATTGTCATGAAAGCAAAAATTAAAACCTGAGCAGAAGTCAGATTGAGCAAAGAGCTTGTGCTAATTCTGGACAATCATACAAGAATCTCCAGGAATAAAGACAGTGTACTTAAGTTTTGGTAATTGAGTTATTTTGGTTTTGTTTGTGGGGATTTGGGGGAGGTTTGTAATTTTGCTTTGAGTTCATTTTGGGTATATTAGCTTATTTTGGTACTCTCTTAGTATTACTCAGAATGAGTATCCATGAAGTAATTATGGCATATGGTAACAAAAACCAAACCAACTCAATCCAAGTCTGAAATTAAAAAGGCAATATTCTCTCTGTCTCTGTCTCTGTCTCTCTGTCTCTCTCTCTCTCTCTCTCTCCACATCTAAGTTCCTTTGAGGTCAAAAGTGAAATGTCATATTCTATTCCAAGAATTAAGTCTTTAAAAAATATTTTCAATGAACCTTTTTTGTTACTCAAGTTTACACACAGCCAGTAAGCCATGTCCTTTTCTTTGATCTTTTTTCCCCCCTTCATTTATTTGAGACAAGACTTCACTCACTAAGTAATGCAGGCTGGCCTGAAATCTGTGATCCTTATGCCTCAAATGCTGGGATTACAGGTATGCGCTATCACACTCTGATTAGTGCCCTAAATATCAGTAAATGTTAATCTTTTACTTTTAATATAAAAATCACATAATGTAAAATTATTTAAATAATTCATCAATAATGTGTAAGCTTACAAAATTATTCAACAGAGAGGGCAGGGAATCTTATGAAAGAAGGGGAAGATAGAAAGACCTGGAGGCAACAGGAGCTCCACAAGGAGAGCAACAGAACCAAAAACTCTGGGCACAGGCGTCTTTTCTGAGACTGATACTCCAATCAAGGACCATTCATGAAGATAACCTAAAACCCCTGCACAGATGTAGCCCATGCAGCTCAGTGTCCAAGTGGGTTCCCTAGTAAGGGGAGTAGGGGTTGTCTCTGACATGAACTCAGTGGCCTGCTCTTTGATCACCTCCCCATGAGGGGGGAACAGCCTTACCAGGCCAAGGAGGAAGACAGTGCAGTCAATACTGATGAGAACTGATAGGGTGGGGTCAGATGGAAGGGAAGAGGAACTCCCCGATCGGTGGACTGGGGGAGGGACATGGGAGGAGAAGAGGGAAGGAAGGCTTGGGAGGGGACAAGGGAGGAGGTTATAGCTGGAATACAAAGTGAATAAATTATAATAAATAAAAAAATACATATTAAAAAAATGTTTTCACCACCCAAACTGATACTCTTTAAGCAGTTTCTTTTCATTGTTCTCCCGGTCATCAGCCCCTGGAAGCCAGCATATGCTTTGCAGCTCTAGGAATTTCAATCTCTATTCTGAATATTTCGTATATATGAAATCATATTCATGATGTTTTCTGTCTGGATTCTTATTTTATTATCATGTATTAATTATCTGTAATATTTCATTATGACATCTTCATATGTATATATAACAATTTTATTCACACGCGCTCCATTACCCTCTCTTGTCCCCTCACTCTCCTACTGATCCCATTCCCCTTCCAACTAATCTTCCTTTTATTTTTAAGTCTTTTACGGTGTGGGTTAACCATTAATTTAATTAGGCTTTTTTACAAAAGCATGGATTAGAGGTTGTTTACAGGAGTATGGGAAACTTACCAGTGACTACACCACTACAGAAAATGACTCTTCCTTCCCTAGCAACCATTAACTGCCCATAGATCTTCAGGGGTATAAGGCTTTGGAAGCCCTCAACCCCCACAGAGTGTTGATGGAGCCAGTCTTGTGCACATTTTGTATAAATAATCATACTTGCTGTGGGCTCATGAGTACAATGCCTGTATCATACCCAGAACATAGTGTTCTACTGTACTCTACACATTCTTCCAGCTTTTATATTCCTTACAACATGTATTCCAAAATTTTTCTTCACCCTTTGAGGAAGTTCCATTTAGGCCTCAGCATTCAATAGTCACTCATTCTTAGCACTTTGACCAGCTCAGAGTCTCTGCAGTAACTACCACCCACTACAAAAGGGAACTTCCTTGCTGGCAGCACTAATTAAAGCTAATAGCAGCACTAAATCTTTGGGGATAAGCATAAATACTTAGAAGGCAATCTCAACAAAACAACAGTGGTCATTTTCCCACTACGACCAATGACCTCAAAGTAGTCACGGGCTTTTAATCAGGTTTACAGTACCTGCTCCTATGGAGCAGGCCTTATCTGATCAGAAATTTTGGTTGCCTCTTTAACAGTGATGTCACTATAGCACAAGTGTGTATATTTTGCCTTCCACATTAGCAGTATGAAGGTTGCATGACTGAGTAAGACTGTTGATCACTTTTCTCTCCCAAGTAATCTGTTTAGCATCTTCAGGCACTTTGAAAGATAGTAAGCAGAGACAAACCTTCTAGCTCCATTCTAGTCTGATTTCTTCATGTCCTGTAATCAGATCTTGTGGTGTCTTTATCAATAGGCTCTTAACCATCCAGTTCTAGAGAACAATCAAGAGCAGTGACAATAGCCTGTGTTGTTTTGCAGGACTCACGGACTTCCTTGACCAACAACTCACTAAGGTGGTAGTACAACCCTAGCACTAGGATTTTTATTTAAAAACCTATGCTCTTGTGAGCAGTAAACATCCACATATGGTACTTCTGTTTAAATTAATTTTTATTGAATATTTTTGATTAGCTTACAAAATGCCAGGTCTCTTTATAGCTTTATCGTACATTCTTAGTCATGGTTGACCATCTCCTACACCTACTCCTCTCCCCCATCTTCATGCCCCTGTCTCCATGCCTCCATCCCATTTTGAGATTTTTTTTTTCCTCTAGTCCTTTGAAGGTTTCTTCTTTTAGGGAGTGTTAGGGGCATTCATGTTAAATAGTCAGTTCTCTGTTAAACTTGCTCTCTCTACATTCTGCATTAGCAAGGTCATTCCTCACAAAGCTGTGAAGTAAACCAAATCTATTACTCCCAGCCTACATCTTTTCTCTAAAAGTCATATTTGATTTCTAACTGCCTATTATAAATCTCTTCTTATGTATTCCACAAATAGCTCATTTTTGCCATGACAAAAACCAAATTTATAATCTCAACCTGCTCTTTTGATATCACAAGAATGATGTTTGTCCAAACAAAAAATCTATAATTTTTTAATCCCTCGTCTCACAGACACCACTTTTATCTTTTTTATAAAGCAGGTACCTGCCATACTCCTTTAGTGACTTTACTATTTTTCATAAAGACTAAATTTCAAATTGCTCACAATCAGATTTCTGGTTACCTTTAAATTTACCGCTAATACTCCATCTTGATTTGGTCACTAGACATACAAAACTTAGGATTTTCAAATGTTTCCCCCCCTTTCCTAAATTGTTAATCTCCCATCTCTTCTGAAACTTGGATAATTCCTATTTATCCTACATTTTTTTCTAGAAGGCTTTCTGTCACATCCTAAACATAAGCAAATTTTTCCTTCTGTGTTTTTCTGCAGTGTCCTATATTTTTCCCTACTTTAGTGAAACCCTACTTACGATGTGGTGACTGTCTCTCAATAAGTGATTTGAACACACAAGTAAACAAAATAATAGAAGAAAGACCTTGGGCAGGTAGAACAGATAAGAGACAACAGAATATTTAGTAAGAAACAAGGATGGAAGCAACAGAAGAAAAACTAAATAATACCAAAGTCAATCTGTTTGTTAACAAGCACTGTTTTTCTTAACTACTCTTTATTTCATGTTTCAGTTTTGGCCCTTTTTCCATTCATCTATCCCTAACTAAATAGGTTTTGGGTGGGTAATATTATTATATCTTGATGATAAATGCATGAAGTTTTCTCTTTTCTATTATTCCTAGGAAATTGTTTTTATAATTCCTTGAATAATATCCTAATTTTGGGTGGCTTTATTATTTCTTTATTTACTTACTTATTTACTGGGTTTTTTTTGAGGCAGGTTTCTCTGTGTAGCCCTGCCAGTCCTGAAAGTCACTCTATAGACCAGTCTGTCTTAAAATTCAAAGATCAGCCTGCCTTTGCCTCCCAGGTGCTGGGTGCATCACCACGACCTGGCCTGAACTTTTTTTTTTTTTAAGAAAAATATCCATTGCTCAACTGAGGGACATCTGGGTTGTTTCCAGGTTCTGGCTATTACGAATAAAGCTGCTACAAACATGGTTGAGCAAATGTCCTTGTGTACTTGAGCATCTTTTAGATATACGCCTAGGAGTGGTACAGCTGGGTCCTGAAGTAGCACTATTCCTAATTGTCTGAGAAAGCGCCAGATTGATTTCCAAAGTGGTTGTACAAGTTTACATTCCCACCAGCAATGGAGGAGGGTTCCCTTTTCTCTACAACCTCTCCAGCATGTGTTGTCACTTGAGTTTTTGATCTTAGCCATTCTGATGGGTGTCAGGTGAAATCTCAGGGTCGTTTGATTTACATCTCTCTGATGGCTAAGGACGTTGAGCATTTCTTTAAGTAACAGGACAGGAGCCTACCACAGAGTGCCTCTGAAAGACTCTAACTAGCAGTGTATCAAAGCAGATACTAAGACTCATAACCAAACCTTCTGCAGCGTGCAGGGAATCATAAGAAAGAAGGGGGAGTTAGTATGACCTGGAGAGGACAGGAGCTCCACAAGGACCAAATATATCTGGGCACAGAGGTCTTTTCTGAGACTGATTCTCCAACCAAGGGCCATGTATGGATATAACCTAGAACCCCTGCTTGTATGTAGCCCATGGTTGCTCAGTATCCAAGGGGGTAAAGGGGAACAGGGACTATTTATGACATGAACTCAATGGTGGGCTCTTTGACCTCCCCGCCTCCCCTCCCCCAAGGTTGGAGCAGCCCTGCTAGGCCACAGAGGAGGATTTTGCAACCAGTCCTGAAGATACCTGATAGACCAGGGTCAGATGAAAGGGGAGGAGGTCCTACCTTATCAGTGGACTTGGAAAGGGGCAGAGAGGAGATGAAGGAGGGAGGGTGAGATTGGGAGGGAATGAGGGAGCGGGATACAGCTGTGATACAAAGTTAATAAACTGTAACTAATATTAAAAAATAAAAAATTAATAAAAAATGAATCAAAAAAGTAAAAAAAAAAACAAGAAAAATATTTTAATGCTCTTCTATGGCATTCTAATCCCTTATGTTCTTGATTAGCATTCAGTAGATCATAAAAATGCTTGTCATCACTAACACAGTTTTTCTATGCATAGCTAAATGTAATTAGCAACTAACTCCATAAGTGTTTGTTGTGTACTATTCAAGCACTGTCCTCTACTTTCTCTCTTAGTCTCCAAAATAAATCAACTATATTTAATAAGTTTTCTTTTTTTAAATTTTTATTTATTTATTTATAAATTACAGTTTGTTCACTTGGTATCCCAGCTGTAGCCCCTCACTCATCTACTTCCAATCTCACCCTCCCTCCCTCATCTTCTCAGGTGCCCCTGTCCAAGTCCACTGATAGGGAAGATCCTTCTCTCCTTCCCTCTGACCCTAGCCTATCAGGTCTCATCAGAGTGGCTGCATTGTCTTCCTATGTGGCCTGGTGGATTTGATCAAAGAACCAACCACTGAGTTCATGTCAGAGACAGTCCCTGTTCCCGTGACTAGGGAATCCATTTGGAGACTGAGCTGCCATAGGCTACATCTGTGCAGGGGTTCTAGGTTATTTCCATGCATGGTCCTTGGTTGGAGTATCAGTCTCAAAAAAAGACACCTGTGCCCAGATTTTTTTTGGTTCTTTTGTTCTCCTTGTGGAGCTCCTGTTCCCTCTACGTCTTTCTATCTTTCCCTTCCTTCATAAGATTCCCTGCACTCTGCCCAAAGTTTGGCTATGAGTCTCAGCATCTGATTTGATACCTTGCTGGGTAGAGTCTTTCAAAGGTCCTGTGTGGTAGGCTCCTGTCCTGATGCCCATTTTCTCCCTCTTCCAATGTCTGTCCCCTTTGCCTTTCTGCATGAGGGTTGATTATCTTACCCAGTGTCCTCCTTCTTGCTTAGTGTCTTTAGGTGTGCAGATTTTAGTATGTTTATCCTATATGTCTAATATCCACTTATAAGTGAGTATATACCATGTGTGTCTTTCTGCTTCTGAGATACCTCACTCAGGATGATATTTTATAGTTCCCACCACTTGCCTGCAAATTTCATGATTTCCTTGTTTTTAATTGCTGAGTGGTATTCCATTGTGCAAACGAACCACAATTTCTGTATGCAGGCCTCAATTGAGGGATATCTGGGTTGTTCCCGGATTCTGGCTATTGCAAATAAAGCTGCTACGAACATGGTTGAGCAACTAGAGTTCAACAGCAACAGAAATAACAAAAAGCCTTACATACGCATGGAAAGTAAACAACTCTCTACTCAATGACAGCTTGGTCAGGGAAGAAATGAAAAAAGAAATTCGAGACTTCCTAGAATTCAATGAAAATGAAGGCACAACGTACCCAAACTTAGGGAACACAATGAAAGCAGTGCTAAAAGGAAAGTTCATAGCACTAAGTGCCTCCAGAAAGGAGTTTGAGATATCTCATACAAGCAACTTAATGGCATACCTAAAAACCCTAGAAAAAAAAGAAGCAGATACACTCAAGAAGAGTTGACTATTAGAAATAATCAAACTCAGAGCTGAAATCAATGAATTAGAAACAAAGAAAACAATTCAAAGAATCAGTGAGACCAAGAGCTGGTTCTTTGAGAAAATCAACAAGATAGACAAACCCTTAGCCAAACTAACTAAAAGGCAGAGAGAAACTATCCAAATCAGCAAAATCAGAAATGAAAAGACGGACATACAACAGACATTTAGGAAATCCAATCATCAGGTCTTACTATAAGGTTTCTTTAATATGTTCTTATATACTTTATTTACCAAGATCACAAATATTTTTTACTTATTTGTGAAAAAAAACATTATACTCTAAGCAATATTTGCTTTTAATTTAAATTTGATCATACTTCTAGTTTTCTTAGATTAGCATGTGTTTTACTTTGTATGAAAAAAATGTGTCACTCATTGCTTCAAGTCAGTCATTTTACTTTCTTCACTGTCAGTATTGTAGCTGGTACAGAAAAAAAAAAAAAGACATTGTTACTAAATTATAGAATAGAAATCCCATCCTTTATTCCTCCAGAAGACACCATCTTAACAGCTTATGCAGACTACCATCTCTTTATGAGGACTTGGGGAAACGAGTTAAGAAAATGCATTACCCCGTGTTAAATACAAAGCTGAAGACAGACACATTGGAATAAGTAAGAATTGATCCATTTTACTCATCACCCTTTCCTCTCAAGCCGTCATAGCTCAACACGTTCACTAGAGAATACCCAACTCATGGCTTCTTTTCCCTGAGAAGAATTGAACATGGATTCAGTGTTCCCCATTTCAGATGGATGCTTTCTAATTGTTCTAACAAAACCAGAATGACTTTGGTAGCTGGGGGTGCAGTAAACATGAGTGAGTAGAGGAAACTTAATGTGGCCAGCCTGTAAAGACCAGCCTGCCATACATAAATGCAAGCACCTCTTAAAACATCATGAAGAGGTGCCAAACTCTGCTTCTTCCTCAGAAGAGAAGAATGGAGCATACATTTAGTATTCTAACTTTTTGGAGGGCTTCTCAAAGCGCTAGTTTCTGCCTTCCTGATAGGTAGCTGGTGAAGTTTGACTGCTTACAGGACACTGAGGGGAGCATGCAGCTTAAAGCAGAATCAAAAGGTCTGCAGTACTGCAGGTAAACAAAAGAGAAAGCAACAAATTTCAAGCTAAAAAGAAAAAAATAGTACAGTTGCTCTTAACTGGGAAACTACATGCAAATGCCCTGAAAAGTCACATTCCACCCTCTCCCACCCCAAAAATAAAAAAAGTCTTTAAGACCCTACGTCCCCAGAATCTCTGGGCAGGCTGATTGGAAAAGGATATTCCTCAGTACAAAGCCAGTCTGTAAAGAGTAGGAGCTTGACTCTTTTCAAATGCGTAAAACACAAGGTAGGGAAGGAGAGGAAGGAACAAAGGACTTACCAAGCAATATAGAAATATGACTTAATCACAGGACAAATAAATCAGAAACCAACTAAGAAAAATAATTATGTAACAGAGAACCTAAAATAATTACTTTTAAAAATCTTGATGATAAAGAGAAAAGTTAATGATTTGAAATTTAAAAAAAAAACAGTACATGAACAAAATTACAATATCAATAGAGATTTAAACCATATGAAAACATATCTTAGAGCAGATGAATATAATAACTGAATTGAAATTTTTTTTCTGGAGCTCAGCAGCAGATTTTTTTTTAAAGATTTATTTATTTTATGTATATGAGTGTTCTGTCTGCATTTACATCTGCCAGAAGAGGGAATCAGTTCACATTATAGATGGTTGTGAGCCACCATGTGGTTGCTGGGACTTGAACTCATGACCTTTGGAAGAGCAGACAGTGCTCTTAACTGCTGAGCCATCTCTCCAGCCCTCAGCAGCAGATTTGATCAAGCAAATGAACACAACACAAAGATATAGGTCATTTGAAATTCTGCAGTTAGAAAAACAGAAGTGAGAAATTCAAGGAACTTTATGGTGTGTTATCAATTTGTGTGGAGAAAAGAAGGAAAAAAATATAAACAAACCAGAGAAAGAGGAAGGAGGAGATAAAATCTTTTGAAGAAATATTGACAAAGACATTCCAAACTTAAGAAAAAAAAATTAGATTTAAATACATTAAGCTCAAAGCCTAATCCTTCTGGTTAATGAAGTTAATAGGACCAGATTTTTAGCCTTACCATAATTTTGTTTTGTAAGTAGTAAGCTTAGAACATTTTCTAATAAGCACCTGTATGTTTAATAATAGTTGAGTAAAAAATCAACATACAGAAAGTTTAGTCGTGAAAAATTAAAAGTCTTCTTTTACATTTTTCCATATCACAAAAACAAAATTTTAAAATACAGATGTGTCTAACAAAACACTGCCTACCTCATCTTTCTCAGGACCTTCCCCAGCCTGCAAGGCAACATAAGGTATACTTCCTCCTCTAAGGATACTCTAGGAAGTTCACTGTGTAGGAGACAAGATTGCCAATATCTGCAAGGTGGACTCAGCACAGTTTGAGTCTGCTTCCACTTCCATAATTAAAAGTTAATAAAGTATTTGATGTGTGTTTGGACGGAAGGAGCTCTAATCATTGGGCATGTTTTGTTCTCTGTATTATTCTGGGACCCTGCATTAATAATGACTTTCAGTTGTCTTTCCTTGTGCTGCCTTGCCTTTCAGGAGACCACTGTTTCCATTTCATTTTGTTCCATTTTCACCTCATTTTTGGTGAGCTCTCAAAGCTCATGCTTCTAGTTGGTAAAAAAAAAAAAAAAACACTTAGAAAAATAAATTTCAGCAGAACTGATGAAAGTCAGCATCAGCAGCAGTGAGAGTCTTGTCCCCTGACTTAGAAAGAAGATAGGCAAATAAAGTAGAAAATCACAGTGGCTTTTAGGAGGGGAGCAGGACGTTTGCAGTGGCATAAGTTTCATGGAATAGAGAAGTTAAAAATCATGACAGTGTAAATAGGGGTTTTGTTTTGTATGTAACTAGCTGTTTTTCACTGCACTTATTTAATTCACTTTAATTAATTTATGCACTTTCCATCTTGATTGTAGCCCCCCCTTTCCTTTAGGTCCCACCTTCCCTCTCTCTTTCCCTGTTCCTCGGAGAAGGGGAGTCCCCCCACCCACAGCAACCTACTCCAGCTCATCAAGTTGCATCAAGACTGAGCCAGTCCTCTTCCCCTGTGGCCTGGTGAGGAAGCCCAGCCAGGGGAAAGTGATCAAAAAGCAGGCAACAGAGTCCAAGTTAGAGAAAGCCCCTGCCTGCTCCCTTTACCCACATGAAGCCTGAGCTGCCTACCGGCTATATCTGTGTAGGTGGCCTAGATTCCAGTCTATTTGTGGTCCTTGGTTGGTGTTTTAGTCTCCACAAGCCTCCCTGGGCTCTGATTAGTTTGCTCTGTTGCTCTTTTGGAGCTCCTGGTACCTCCAGGTCCTTCTATCTTTCCACCCACTTTTCCAAAAGACTCTGCTCACTTTATCTAACTGTGGCTATGACTGTCCTTATCTGTTTGGATCAGCTGGTAGGTGGACCCTCTCAGAGGACAGCTATGCTAGGCTCCTGTCTAAATACATCTCTGTGAAAGTGAGGTGTGTGTAAACCAGCATGTTCAAGATTCTAAGATAAAGCCTTACAGACTTGATTTATGCTTGTGCCCCTGGTCTTATGGGTTATTTTTAAAAATCCTCTTGAGATGCCATCAGAGAACTTGTCGACTACTTTTGTAACACAAATTCCTATTTTAATATTGCATAGTACTGATTTTCTAGTTAGTACACTCCCATTCTCCATGTGAATATAACAGTTTTGGTTTTATTTTCAGTATCTTGGACCAGAACAATAACGCACTCAAGATATAGTTTTAATAAGGTCATATATTATATAGAGTTAATGTTGTATAAGTTATTAAGTAATATATATATACCTTTACATGAAACTTAGGTACCTCATTGGGGTGTATATATATACCCTTTTTCTAATTTTATTTATAGCCTCTTAGCTCTCTAAGTAGTATACATCTCACACTCAGGTTAACTATCAAAAAATTTAAACATTTTGATATTTACTGCAGATTTACTTACGGCCATGTATTGATTATCTTTTATGACAAAACTATTGACCTTAATGATCAGATTGGTAGCATGACACTGTGTATTGTGTGTATTACAAGTTTGTTTGAAATATGTTTATTTCCAAGATGGGAGGGTAGGAAATTGAGGATAGGAAAGATTTTTTGGGTTAAATGTTTAAGGAATTCAATTAATTAACTCAAAATAACTTTTTTCTAAATTTATTTCTTTAGCAGGTAAAAAGTGTTTTGTTTTTGTAAATAATGTTCAGGGTGGGGGATAGGGAAGTTCATTGATATGCAAAAGCAGGTGTTTACATACAGATTTGTTTTTGGCATATGAGAGGCTATTTTCCTTATAGTCCACCTTTCAATAAATACTAAGATTGATAACCACACACAAAAAAATATGAATGTGTGGAGAAAAGAAAAGAGGAAAGGAAAGATTAAAAAATAGAAACAAATAAACCAAAGGAAAGGAGGGATGGAGGAGATAAAATTTTTGAAGAAATATTGACAAAAACTTCACAAACATAAGTAAGAAATGTGCAGCTAAATATATTAAGCACAAAGAGCTCTAGCTAGAATAAATAAAAAGAGACACAAAACAAGACATGCTATTTTCAGATTGTCACAAGCCAAGAACAATACAAAACCTCAAAATGAATAGCAAAAAGTGATTGATCATTCTCAAAGGAAATCCCATATGAATCTCATTAGTTATAGTAAGAGATCTTTATAGACCAGAATTTGTTGAGATGTTATTTTCAAAGTGATGGAAAAAGGAAAAATATTTTAGCCAAGAATATTATGTCCAATAAAACTCTCCTTCAAAAAAGAAAGAAAGACTTTCCCAAATAAACACAAGCTGAGGAAGGTCACTACCAGTAGATCTTTCTTATGAGAAACTGAAAGAGTTCATCAAGTTGAAGTGAAATGATGCTAGACTACAGCATGAAAGCATACAGAAATAGAAATCTGAAGTTATATGGAAATAAATTACTGCATACAGGTTAATATGTTGGCTAATATCAAATTCTGTAATACTTTAATGGTGGAGTTAAAAGCACTCTTAATTTGGGAATTGTGAAAATGGCTACATGGTTAAAAGCACTAGCTACTTATTTCAGAGTATTCTGGTTTAATTCTCAACACTCATATGGCAACTCAAAACCATCTATGACTCTAGTTCCAGAAAATCTGACATCCTCTTCTGGCTTCTTCAGGTACAAGTCACACTAATGGCATACAATCATGGAAGCTGGCAAAACACTCATAAACAAATAACTTTTTTAAGTACTTTTATTTTGGTTAAAAAATGTAAACATAAAAACATAAACTATAACTCTAAAATGTTTGTAGATAACAGTATATCAAAATGTCAATATGTATTTTCAAAACTATAATTTAGGTAGGACAAACCTAGTTTTGAGCTTATGTTTAAGAAATGTGTATTAACCTCTGAAAGGCTCTGCCCTGCAGACTATCAATGCAGATGCTGAGATTTATGGTCAACCTTTGGGCAGAGTGCAGGGAATCTTAGGAAAGAAGTGGGAAACAGTAAGATCTGGAGAGGACAGGAACTCCACAAGGAGAGCAACAGAACTAAAAAATCTAAGCACAGGGGTCTTTCCTGAGACTGATACTCGAACCAAGGACTATGCATGGAGATAACCTAAGACCCCTGCACAGATGTAGCCCATGGCAGTTCAGTATCCAAGTGGGTTCCATTGTAATAGGAACAGGGGCTGTCTCTGACATGAACTGATTGGCCTGCTCTTTACTTACCTCCCCCTGAGGGGGAAGCAGCATTACCAGGCCACAGAAGAAGACAATGCAGCCACTCCTGATGAGACCCAATTGACTAGGGTCAGAAGGAAGGAAAAGAAGACCTCCCCTATCAGTGGACTTGGGGAGGGGCATGCATGCAGAGAGTGGAGGAAGGGAGGGATTGGGACAGGAGGAGGGAGGGAACCACAGGAGGGATACAAAGTGAATAAAGTGTAATTAATAAAGAATTTTAAAAAAAAGAAAAAGAAATGTGTATTAGCTTTTTGGTATTTTGTTCTGTTACTATTATGTTGGTTGGTAGCTAGTTTTTAAGACAAAAATCACAGTATATAGCCCAGGATGGCCTAGAATTACAGCTGTAACATCACACCCAGTACAACTGGCTCTTAAAAATCAGATTTTTATAATTTTAGGATACTAAATTTATTGATCACAATAATGTTTGAAGGTATATTTAGTGTTTATTTTTCTATAGCCATCATTTTTATCAGTTGATATAGTCTAGACTTTGCAATGTGTTCACAGCATCTTTGGTCCTTGATGTTAAAGGCAATTTCTCCCTTGGAAACCTGAAACATATTAAATAAATATAAAATGGAGGTATTGCCTAATACAATATGCAAAGAAAATTTTAAGAGAATTTTTATTTTAAAACTTTTCTTTATTATTATTATTATTTTTTACAATTTATTCACTTTGTATCCTGGCTGTAGCCCCCTCCCTCATCTCCTCCCGGTCCCACCGTTTCTCTCTCCTCACTGCATGTCCCTTCTCTAATCCACTGATGGTGGAGGTCCTCCTCTCCTACTATCTGACCCTAGCCTATCAGGTCTCATCAGGACTGTCTGGATCTTCTTTCTCTGTGGCCTAGTAAGGCCACCTCGCCAGGAGGAAGTAATAAAAGAGCAGGCAACCAAGTTTATACAAGTGACTGCCCCTGCTCCCCTTACTAAGGAACTGAGCTGCCCATGGACTACATCTGAGCAGGGGGTCTAGGTCCTCTCCATGCATGGTCCTTGGTTGATTCATCAGTCTGTTCAGGACCTCCTGAGCCCAGATATTTTGGCTCTGTTGGTCTCCTTGTAGAGCTCCTGTCCCCTCCAGGTCTTTCTATCTTCCCCTTCTTCCATAAGATTCCCTGCACTCTGCCCAAAGTTTGACTGTGAGTCTCAGCATCTGCTTTAATACCCTGCTGGGTAGAGTCTTTCAGAGGCACCCTGTGGAAGGTTCCTGTCCTGTTCCCCATCTTTTCCTACTTCCTATGTCTATCCTGTTTTCACTTTTGAATGAGGATTAAGCCTCTTCTCTAAGGGCCTCCTTATTGTTTAGCTTCTTTAGGACTATAGGTTTTAATGTTTATCCTATGTTATAGGGTAATATCCACTTATAAGTGAGTATATACCATGTGTGTCCTTCTGTTTCTAGGTTACCTCACTCCGGATGATCTTTTCTAGTTTTATCCATTTGCCTGCAAATTTTATGATTTCCTTGTTTTTAATTGCTCAGTAGTATTCTATTATATAAATGCATCACAATTTCTATATATATCCATTCTTCAGTTGAGGGACATCTAAGTTGTTTCCAGATTCTAGCTATTATGAATAAAGCTGCTAGGAACATAGCTGAGCAAATGCCCTTGTTGAATGGTTATGCATCTTTCAGATACATGCCCAAGAGTAATATAGCTGGATCTTGAGGTAGCACTATTCCTAATTTTCTAAGAAAGCACCAGATTGATTTCCAGAACTAAATAGAAAATTCTCAACAGAGAATGTTTTATAGAACTTAAGTGCAGGGAAAATTTGTGGGCATGCTTAGCTTTATATCAGAGGCACTGCTCAAGAAAATATTACAAGAATATTATAAAGAATTTCTACATGCTTTTCATCCAGTTTATCAATATTTTGCCATAGTTAGATGTTGCCATATTTATCTATGCATATTAATATGCACATACTTTACTAACTTGCTTGTGAATAAAATGAAGACATGATGCCTCTTTATCCCTGCTTCTGTGTACATTTGAAGTAGGGGTAAAATGAGGATGATGAGAAGAAATAAGACATTCTCTTACATAACCTCAGTACAATTATGAAAATCAAGAAATTAACAGTACCATAATACTATTATGTAATCTGGTTCCAATTAAATTTTACCAGCTTTTCTAATAATGTTCTTTATAGCAATGGGGAAAAGAATAATTCTTTTGTTCTGATCTGGGATTCTACCCAGATTCATGCATTACACTTAACAATAATGTTCCCTTAGACGCCTTTAATCTAGAACAATTACTCATGTTTTTCTTTGTCTTTCGTGGCCTCAATATTTTTGAAGCGCATAGGTCAATTATTTTATATAATGACCCATTTTATGTAATGACTAAATTATATAAATTTAATCTTTCTGATGTTTCACAGTGATTTAATTGCTATGCAATTAGTTAGGAATACTTCAGAGGTGATATATTTCCTTCTCAATATGTTACGTCAGAAATGTCATGATGTAAATTTGTTTCATTGCTAGTGATACTAATTTGGGTGACTTGATAGAGATAGGGTATAATAGGGTTTTTTTTTTTTTTCTAAAGAAATAATATTTTGGCATTGTAATTAATGAGTAACTTATGAAGATATATTTTAGCCTCTAGTAATTCCTTGTTTTTCTTGAGGTTTTTTTTCTTCTCATTTTAGTATCTGTTGATGATTTTTGTCTGAACCAGTTATTAGCATAAGGATTGTTTTTCTAATTATACTTCTTTTTATCAGTTGGAATTCTGTTCTAATGAAGAATTTTTAAATCATATCTTTATGTTACTGTTTGTTCATGAATTCTTATTTTCATTTATTACATAAGTCTGTTTATTTTGGCCATAAATCTTTTTTAAAAATTCTTTTTTCTATGTTCTCATCACTATTTAAATACTTCTTTACGAGAGGAAAAAAGCTGTGAAGGAAGAATAATAATTACCCAGGGTGGGAAAAAATAAGAGAAAAGTCATTCTAGACACATAAAACATTAGATACTAAGACAAGAAAATATAAAATTATACCAAGTAGGCTTCATTCCAGACATGCAGGGGTGGTTAAATATATCAAAATCCATCATTGTAATCACCATATAAACAAACTGAGAAAACCCACATGATATCTTCTTAGATGTCAAAAAAGCATTTGACAAAATTCAACACCCATTCATGTTTAAAGTCTCAGAGAGATCAGGGATACAAGGCACATACCTAAACATAGTAAAGGCGATACACAGCAAGCCTATAGCCAACATCAAACTAAATGGAGAGAAACTTAAATCAGTCCCACTGAAATTAGGGACAAAGCAAAGCTTCCCACTCTCTCCATGTCTCCTCAACATAGTACTTGAAGTCCTAGCTAGAGCAAAAAAGACAACTAAAGGAAATTAAGTGGATACAAATCGGAAAGGAATAAGACAAAGTATCACTATTTGCAAGTGTATGATAGTATACATGAGTGACCCCAAAAATTCAAGCAGAGAACTCCTTTAGCTGACAAACACCTTCAGCAAAGTGGCTAGATAGAAAATTAACTCAAAAAAATTAGAAGCCTTCCTGTATATGAAAGACAAAAGGGCTAAGAAAGAAATTAGCGAAACAACAGTCTTCACAATAGCCAGTAATAACATAAAGTTCCTTGGGGTGACTAACCAAGCAAGTGAAAGACCTGTTTGAAAAAAACACTTCAAGTTTCTGAAGAAAGAAATTGAAGAAGATATCAGAAGATAGAAAGATCTCTCATACTCATGGATCAATAGGATTAACACAGTGAAAATGGACATCCTGCCAAAGGCAATCTATAGATTCACTGAAGTTCCCATCAAAATACCAACACAATTCTATGGAAAAACAAAAAACACAGAATTGCTAAAACAATCCTGTAAAACAACAGATCTTCTGGAGGTGTCTCTGTCCCTGATCTCAAGCTCTACTACAGAGCAATAGTAATAAAAACTACATGGTACTAGCATGGGAACAGAATGGTAGATCAATGGACTTAAATAGAAGACCCAGAAATAAACCCACACACCTTCAGATAACTGATTTTTCTTTTTTTTACAAAGAAGCCAAAACCATTCAATGAAAAAAATACAGCATCTTCAACAAATGGTGCTGGTCTAAGATGTCTACATGTAGAAAAATGCAAATAGATCCATACTTATCACCCTGCACAAAACTAACGTCCAAGTGGATCAAAAACCTCAAAATAAAACTAGATACACTAAATCTGTTAGAAGTAAACATGGGGAAGAGCCTGGAACTCATTGGCACAGGGGATAATTCCTGAATTATCCTGAACAGAACACCAACAGCAGAGGCTCTAAGATCAACAATCAATAAATGGGACCTCATGAAACTGAAAAGCTTCTGTAAAGCAAAGGACACTCTTGTCAGAGCAAAACAACAGCCTATAGGCTGGGAAAGGATCTTCACCAAACCTATATTTGACAGAGGGCTAATATCCAGAATATATAAAGAACTAAAGAAGGTAAAAAGCAATAAATCAAGTAATCCAATTAAAAAATGGGGTACAGTCTTTCAGAGGCCATCTGTGGTAGATCCTGTTACCTGTTTTTCTCTATAGAGACTTCTCTGTTTACTTTGTACCCCATTTTTTAATTGGAGTACTTGATTTGTTCTCATTTAACTTTTCAGTTTCATGAGGTTCCCTTTATTGATTGTTGATCTTAGAGACTCTATCCAGCAGGCTATCAAAGCAGATGCTCAGTATCATAGCTAAACTTTGGTCAGAGTGTGGGGTATCTTACAAAAGAAGGGGGAGATAGGAAAACCTGAAGAAGACAATGCAGCCACTCCTGTTGAGACCTGATTGGCTAGAGTGAGAAGGAAGAGGAGGACAACCTCCCCTATCAATGGACTTCGAGAGGGGCATAGGAGGAGATGAAGAATGGAGGGTGGGATTTGGAAGGAATTAGGGAGAGGGCTGCAGCTGGGATACAAAGTGAATAATTAATATTAAAAAAAAAGAAAAGAAAATGGGGTACAGAGCTAAACAGAATTTTCAGGAGAGGAATATCGAATGGCAGAGAAATACTTAAAGAAATGCTGAATGTCCTTAGTCATTAGAGAAATCAAAACAACCTTGAGATTTTACCTCAGACCTATCAAAATGGCTAAGATCAAAAACTCAACTGGCAGCACATGCTGTAGAGGATGTGGAGAAAGAGAACCCTCCTCCATTGCTGGTGGGAATGTAAACTTGTACAACCACTTTGGAAATCAATCTGGTGCTTTCCCAGACAATTAGGAATAGCGCTTCCTCAAGACCCAGCTACACCACTCCTAGACATATATCCAAAAAATGCTCAAGTATTTAACAAGGACATTTACTCAACCATGTTCGTAGCAGCTTTATTTGTAATGGCCAGAATCAGGAAACAATCTAGATGCCCCTCAACTGAGGTTGGATATAGAAATTGTGGTACATTTACACAATGGAATACTACTCAGCGATCAAAAACAAGGAAATCATGAAATTTGCAGACAAGTGGTGGGAACTAGAAAAAATCATCCTGAGTGAGGTATCCCAGAAGCAGAACAACAAACATGGTATGTACTCACTTATAAGTGGATATTAGACATATAATATAGGATAATCATACCAAAATCTGTACACCTAAAGAAGCTAAGCAAGAAGGAGGACACTGGATAAGATGATCAATCCTCACTCAGAAAAGCAAATGGATGAACATCGGAAGAGGGAGAAAAGAGGGAACAGGACAGGAGTCTACCATGGAGGGCCTTTGAAAGGCAGGGTATCAAAGCAGATGCTGAGACTCACAGTCAAACTTTGGGCAGAGTGCAGGGAATTTTATGAAAGAAGGGAGAGATAGAAAGACCTGGAGGGGACAGTAGCTCCACAAGAAGAGCAATAGAACCAAAAATATCTGGGCACGGGGGTCTTTTCTGAGACTGATACTCCAACCAAGGACCATGCATAGAAATAACTAGAAACCCTGCACAGACGTAGTCCATGTAGATTCCCTAGTCATGGGAACAGGGACTGTCTCTGACATGAACTCAGTGTCTGGGCCTTTGATCACCTCCTCCTCCTGATGGGGGAACTGCCTGACAATGCCACAGAGGAAGACAATGCAGCCAGTCCTGATGAGACCTGTTAGGCTTGGGTCAGAGGGAAGGAGAGGAAGATCTCCCCCCTCTCATTGGACTTGGAGAGGGACATGGGTGGAAATGAAGGAGAGAGACTGGAATTTGAAGGGGACAAGGGAGGTGGCTCCAGCTGGGGTACAAAGTGAATAAAGTGTACTTAAAGATAATTTAAAAAATTTTAAAATATAAATATGAAATGATTCTCTTTACTTACCCACAATATTGTCAGTTTTATAAGCAATTCAGCAATAAGTGGAAAGCTGAAAAAGAAGAAAGGAAGAATTTATATACTATCATAAAGAATTGAAATTGTATCCTATGAATGGTAATGAATTTATTAATGTAAATAACAGAGCTGACACTTTGTGGCAACAGTGCCCTGTGTTATAATATTGATGCACAGACCTCCCAAGACTGTTTTCTTTTAGTATTTGTTATTAGGCCCTAGAAAATAAGTAGTCTTTTTATCTGTGCTTTCTAAGTCATGTCAGAAATGCTCTGAGACAAATTACATTGAATATACATGTAGAAAACTTGTGAAACCATGAAATTAAGACAACATAAGTACTTATAATCTCAATTTTAAGTGTCTTGTAATACTGTGTGTATGAATTCTGACATTGTGTTTTTTATAGGATTTTGGAACTACTTTTAATTAGATTTGTTTGAAATATTAAATGCACTACAATTTCTTTTTCCAATCCTTAGTTGAGGGACATCTAGGTTGTTTCCAGATTCTGGCTATTATGAATAATTCTGCTGTGAACATAGTTGAGCAAATACCCTTTTTATATGGCTGAGCATCTTTTAGATCAATGCCTAGGAGTAGTATAGCTAAATCTTGAGGTAGCATGATTCTGGGTCCAGAGAGTTCTGCAGAGACTGATGAATCAACCAAGAACCATACATAGAGAGGGCCTAGAGCCCCTGCTCAGATGTAGCCCGTGGGCAGCTCAGTCTTTATGGGGGTTCCATGGAGTAAGTAAGGGGAGCAGGGGCAGTCACTGACATGAACTTGGTTACTTCCTCTTTGATCAACTTCCCCTGGAGAGGTGGCCTTCATAGGCCACAGAGAAAGAGGATCCAGGCAGTCCTGATGAGACCTGACAGGCTAGGGTCAGATAGAAAGATAGGATGTCCTCCCCTATCAGTGGACTAGGGGAGGGACATGGCAGTGGGGAAGAGGTTGGGAGTGTGGGACTGGGAGGAGATGAGAAAGGTGGCTACAGGCAGGTACAAAGTGAATAAATTGCAATAAATAATAATTTTTAAAAATGCAAAAAAGAAAAAGATTAAATGCTGCCACCTCTGAACCACGTATTCTTCAACACACCGAAGATCAAGGATCGTAACTGTTTAAATTGAGTGTACATGTTACTATTGTCTGTGCTTGTTACATTTCCTACAAAACTTGTTCTAAGTCATCTGCTATTCAAAAGGAGCCTGAAAATAGAAATATAAGGGTTTCTACCTTCAACAACTATGTAATGCTAAAAGCTACGGTATAAACAGGGTCAGAGCAAGAATCTTCCTTGAGATTGTCAGTATGTCTAAGAGTATTGATTTATACTTTAAGTAGTTTATGAAACTCCTGTTCATTGTTATTAATACAAGAACTTCCTCCTGAGGTTTATATTTAATCAAGAAGAACCTTCATGACCATTTGTTTATACTATAGTATGCTCTATAATCTGAAAGCTTCCTTTCTTCATCTATTTGTAATTTTTAAATCGATTTTCAAAATAAAATGAAGCATAGTATACATTAAGAATTGGCAGACTTAAAATGACATGGTTGAAGTTGGAAAAGTAATATTGATGTAAACAGTTCTTTTTTTTTAAACATTTTTTTATTTTTTATTAATTACACTTTATTCATTTTGTATCCCCCCCATAAGCCCCTCCCTCTACCCTGCCGATCCCACCTTCCCTCCCCTTTCTGCATGCATGCCACTCCCCAAGTCCACTGATAGG
The DNA here is from genome assembly GCF_907164565.1 of Psammomys obesus. NCBI lineage: Eukaryota > Metazoa > Chordata > Mammalia > Rodentia > Muridae > Psammomys > Psammomys obesus. Next base: position 2,569,396 of record NW_026596166.1, on the reverse strand, counting down.
GGAGGTTTTCCTCTTCTTTCTGATCTTAGTCTATCAGTTCTCATCAAAAGTGGCTGCATTGTCCTCTACTGTGGCCTGGTAAGGCTGCTCCCCCCTCAGGGGGAAGTGATCAACGAGCAGGCCAATCAGATTATGTCAGAGGCAGTTCCTCTTCCCATTACTATGTAACCCACTTGGACACTGAACTGCCATGGGCTACACCTGTGCAGGGGTTCCAGGTCATCTCCACGAATAGTCCTTGGTTGGAGTATGATTTTCTGGGAAGTTCCCTGCGTTCAAATTATCTTGTTCTGTTGCTCTCCTTGTGGAGTTCCCGTCCCCTCCAGCTCTTACTATTTCCCACTTCTTACATAAAATTCCATTCACTCTGCCCATCAGTTGGCCATCAGGCTCAGCATCTGCTTTGACAGTCTATACTGCAGAAGCTTTCAGAGGCCCTCTGTGGCAGGTTTCAAGGTTGTTTCCTGTTTTCTTCTGGCTTTCAGAGGCCCTCTGTAGCAGGTTCCGAGGTTGTTTCCTATTTTCTTTTTCTTCTGATGTCCATCCTCTTTGCCTTTCAGGATTGGGATTGAACATTTTAGTTAGGGTCCTCTCTTTTGCTTAGTTTGTTTAGATGTACAGATTTTAGTGGGTTTATTCTATATTGTATGTTTATATGAGTGAGTATATACCATGCGTGTCTTTTTGCTTCTGGGACAACTCACTCAGGATGATCCTTTCCAGGTCCCACCATTTACCTGCAAATTTCATGATTTCCTTATTTTTCATTGCTGAGTAATACTCCATTGCATAGATGTACCACAGTTTCTGCATCCATTCTTCAGTTGAGGGGCGTCTGGGTTGTTTCCAGCTTCTGGCTATTACAAATAAAGCTGCTACAAACATGGTTGAGCAAATGTCCTTTTTGTGTACTTGAGCCTCTTTTGGGTATATGCCTAGGAGTGGTATGGCTGGATCTTGAGGAAGCGCTATTCCTAGTTGTCTGAGAAAGCGCCAGATTGATTTCCAGAGTGGTTGTACCAGTTTACATTCCCACCAGCAGTGGAGAAGGGTTCCCCTTTCTCCACAACCTCTCCAGCATGTGTTGTCCCTTGAGTTTTTCATCTTGGCCATTCTGATGGGTGTAAGGTGAAATCTCAGGGTTGTTTTGATTTGCATTTCCCTAATGGCTAATGAGGTTGAGCATTTCTTTAAGTGCTTCTCTGCCATTTGATATTCCTCTACAGAGAATTCTCTCTTTAGCTCTGGGATACAAGGCACATATCTAAACATAGTAAAGGCGATATACAGCAAGCCTATAGCCAACATCAAACTGAACGGAGAGAAACTTAAAGCAATCCCACTGAAATCAGGGACAAGACAAGGCTGCCCACTGTCTCCATATCTCTTCAACATAGTGCTGGAAGTCCTTGCTAGAGCAATAAGACAGTCAAAGGAGATCAAGGGGATACAGATGGGAAAGGAAGAAGTCAAATTATCACTATTTGCAGATGATATGATAGTATATATGAGTGACCCCAAAAACTCTACCAGGGAACTCCTACAGCTGATAAACACCTTCAGCAAAGTGGCCGGATACAAAATTAACTCAAAAAAATCAGTAGCACTCCTGTATACAAAAGACAAAAGGGCTGAGAAAGAAATTAGAGAAACAACACCATTCACAATAGCCACAAATGACATAAAGTACCTTGGTGTAACCCTAACCAAGCAAGTCAAAGACTTGTATGAAAAAAATTTCAAGTCTCTGAAGAAAGAATTAGAAGAAGATATGAGAAGATGGAAAGATCTCCCATGCTCATGGCTTGGCAGGATTAACATAGTAAAAATGGCCATCTTACCAAAAGCAATCTACAGATTTAATACAATTCCCATCAAATTGCCAACACAATTCTTTACAGACCTGGAAAGAAAAATTCTCAACTTCGTATGGAATAACAAGAAACCGAGAATTGCTAAAACAATCCTCTACAATAAACAGTTCTTTTTCTTATTTCTTTTCTTTATCTTTTTTTTTTCTTTTTCTTTTTTGAGATAGGGTTTCTAAATGTAGTTTTGGCTGTCCCAGAACTCTGTAGTGATCCACCTGCCTCTGCCTTCTGAGTGCTGGGATTAAAGGCATGTGCTACCACCACCCAGGTGGCATAAAGAGTTCTATTTCAAAATGAAATATGCCACAAGAAAAAGGCTACTGCAGTACAGATTTCATCTTTGTATTATTTGTGCCCTATTAAAGGCCTTTTTATATTGTAGACATTATCTTTAGTATTTAACCATGTCTCTGATGATAAGAGTCCTGAGTAAATTCTTACCATTTGTGTACTGAATTCTTTTCAATTAATTTATTTATTTATGTGTATGTGCTTGAGTGTGTAGGTGCTTGTGTGTGAAGATGCTCATGCAGTCTTTTTTTAAGATTTATTTATTTATTTATTTATTTATTTATTTATTATGTATACACTCTTCTGTCTGAATGTGTGCCTGCAGGCCAGAAAAGGGTATCAGATCTCATTATAGATGGTTGTGAGCCACCATGTCGTTACTGGGAATTGAACTCAGTACCTCTGGAAGAACAGCCACTGCACTTAACCTCTGAGCCATCTCTCCAGCCCCTCATGCAGTCTTTTCAGTGGATATAACTTTTGTATGGACGGTAGGAAATTTCAACAGGATATTGAGCACTTACCCTGGAACAATTCTTGACTAACATGGTAAATATTCTATCTATCCAGAACTTAAAAATACAAAAGAAATCAGTTTAATTTTACTCATATAAAAGACATTTATTGGAGAAGAATAAAGCATTAATTGTGGCCACCTTAGAATAAATTGAATTTTTTATCAGTCACATGACACATAATTGAAGCTGTTACTCTTAGCGCAATTCAGGATGCTACTAGTAGGGAGAATGTCTAGACTCCCCACTGCAGCTTTGTTCTTGGTTCCACTAATCCTAAGGTATTTTGTAGTTTCTTTTTGCCAAATTAGCTAACCAACCTACAGATTGTCAGAGATAATGATATATCACCAAGTAATCTTACTATATAAATTCAATAAGTCTTCTCTCAGATACTGTAATATTTTTAGTAGGACAAGTATTTTTCATGTCTGGTTTGTTTTGTAGTATGGGCTAATTCAGTTTAGCTTCTCAGGAATTCTTTTTCAGACCATTAATAGTCATTTGTAAAGTAGTTATCAGAATACATTTATGACCATGAAATAGTTTGCTTATAGAAAATTATTTTCTCTGTCATCTTGATACAACATACAAAACATCTGACGAAAGAGCCTAAATTGAGGATTGTATTGGCCTATGTGTATGTATGCAGTGGATTTTCTTGATTATTTACACCACTATGGGTGGTACCATTCACTAGGTCCATATTTTTGGGCTGTATAAGGCAGCTAGATGAGCAGGAGCCTGAGAGTGAGACATCCCACCAGGAGCATCAACCATCATTCTGCTGTGCCTTCTTGGCTGTGAATTCCCTGTTAAAAGTAAAAGTGTGTGCACAGATATATAAGCACAACCTGCTGAGTCCACATTTGTTTTTTTTTTTTTTTTTCTGCATTAATTAGTGGTTTCAAGGCAGACCTTGTATGGAAAAACAAATAAGGGGGCTTATTCTAGGGAGAAGCTAATTATTCTCCCAGCAGTCATGATTTGCCTGTTTTGTTTGTTGTTGTTTTTGTCTAGGGGTAGAAATCCTGTGAAATTTTACCCCCTTTTTGAACCTTCCACGTTAATATGCCCATTGGAACATTGTCACTGTTCCAGTCTTGTTTTTGAAACTATTATAGAAAGATTGTTTCCCAGCAGACTTTCTGGTATTCTGGCTCTTACAATCTTTTCATTCCTTTTCAACAGTATTCCCTGAGTCACAGATGCAGGAATTGTGTTGTGGATGTATCCATTGTATCTGGGCTCCCCATCATGCGTTGATCTTTTCATTGTGTATAGTTGTTTTCTGTGATGGTCTCCATTTGCTGTAAAGAGAGGCTTCTTTGATGAGAGGTGGTAACTACGCTTATTCAGGAAAGGTGGCTCAGGCACAAAGAGGGCTTGTAGCCCTCTTTGGGGGTTTGGAATCAGTTTGTAAATATCCAAGACTCAAAGAAGTAAAACATCAGCAGAAGGCACTATTTGTCTCTTTTCATCCCAAATTTGAACTATGGTTAAAGATACAGCTTTTATTCACAACTCAAGTATTTACTAGATACACTATTCTAAAAATGACAAGGATATAGAATTTAATGATAGGCTATGTTTTCATGTTTATAATCTGCTAATAATGGTAAAGCAGATATTAAATGTCGCATAAAATGGAGAAGGTAAAGTTCCAGAAGAAATTGAAGAGAAGATCCAAAAGTATTTTCAAAGTGGAAAAGATTTATCATGGGTAGTGAATGCCTGTTAACTAAGAATGAGAGAGAGATACCAACCTCTGTAGTTAAAGACCAATTGAATAGTTCACTACACTTTCACTCAACTTACCTTTCTGCTGAGCTATACTGGGCTTCATGACTGGATACTCATTACTTTGTGCATCCCAACTTCCTTATGTATGGTTTGTAAAGTGCCCTTGATAAATGGATGTTGATTGATGTGTGATGTCAATGATCATCAAACTTCTAAAACATTTGTATACTATTGCAAGGAGCATTCAACAAATAATCCTGTACGACTAAATATTAAAAAAGTTTTGTAAAAAAAAAAAAAAAAAACTAAACATTTTAGAAGGATAGCCTTTATATGATTATATGCAATGTGTGCCAAAATATCGTCCTGAGTAAGGCAACCCAGACCCAGAAAGGCAAGCATGGTGTATACATATAAGCAGATTGTAGCCATATAATACAGGATAACCATATTACAATCCACAGACCTAAAGAAGCTAAGTAACAAGGAGTACCCTAGGGAGGATGTTTAATTCTCTTTCACAAGAGAATTCTCTTTCAGAAGAGAGGGAACAGGATGGGAGCCTACCACAGATGTCCTCTCAAAGACTCCACCCACCAGGAGATAAAAGCAGGTGCTGAGACTCTCAGCCAAACTTTGGGCAGAGCGCAGGGAGGCTTATGGAAGAGTGGGGGGATAGAAAGACCTGAAAGGGACGGGAGCCCCACAAGAAGATTAACAGAGCCAATAAATCTGGGTCCAAGGGGCCTGTGGAGACTGATACACCAACCAAGGACCATGTATGGAGAGGACCTAGGCCCCCTGCTCAGTGGGGTCCCTAGTAAGTGGAACAGGGGCTGCCTCTGACATGGACTCTGTTGCCTACTCTTTGGTCACTTAACCCTGGCGGGTGGCCTTAGAAGACTATGCAGCCATTCCTGATGAGACTTGATAGGCGAGGGTCAGTTTGTAGGAGAGGAGGGCTCCCCCTTTCTGAGGACTAGGGGAGAGGGATAGGGGGAAATGAGGGGAAAGGGTGGGACCGGGATAAGACAAGAGAGGGGGCTGAGATTGGGATGTAAAGTGAATAAAGTTTTTTTTAATCAATTTTAAAAAAAGATCAAAGCCGAGATCTGCTCTGCATAGCTGTATGATTAAATAGAAGAAAGAAGTCAGTTGTTTTTGTTTTTTTTCCAATTATGCTTGTTATGACAGTATGGTTTTAAGATAGTTGATCAACAAAGCTCAGACCTTAGTGAAAGGTTATTAATAAATTTACATTTCAACTGTAGGTGATAAGTCATAATCTTTTAAGTCTTGAATACAATCTTGAAGAGAAAATGTTTCTCAGATTTATCACTAAGTAATTACTAACATCTTGAAACTTTAAATTTCTGTGATTTTATTTATTGTCAATAGGTGAAATATATAGACAGTATAATATATAGTATAAGCAGGTTTATATGTGTAAAGAGGCTCTTTTGAAACATAGGTTGGAAATTCTTTAAGTCAGTGTAGTATATTTGGAGCAGCTGCACGAATTGTGTTAGAAGCACAAAGTTTAGTAACACAGAACAACCAGAAATTAGTCTTCTGAGGGGTGAACATATATAATCATTACAAAGTCGTGTAGAGAAATAAGAGCTTATTTATTTCACATATTAGAAGTCCAGAGACAAGCAGTGCAGGGCCTATCTATAACTCTTTACATTCTCACGGTTGAAAAATGGCCACAATACCTGCAAGTATCCAGCCATGTTCCAGGGAGAAGATAGGACAAAAGCTTCTTTTATTATTTTGTTCTTCTTATTAGTCTTTTATTCTTCTATTTTAATCTTAGTATTTGTAATAAAATATCTTCTCCCAGAGATTTCTTTCAACATCTTGCTCTCAGAGTTATATCACAAATCTCTCTCAGTTAAAAACTAGCTAAGAAAGAAGAGGACTGTTCTGTTTTCTGTTTATTCTTTCTTGTACATATGATTTGGGTCTCCAAAGGCAAACCTAAGTTATTCATGCATGAAGATGTAGTGATCAAGAAGTAGTTTTCCTTTGGAGCTAGGAGATTATTCAGTTGATAAAGAGACTTTCTTGCAAATGTAAAGAAAGACTTAAGTTAGATGACTGTTAATATCTACTATATGTGAAGTAAAATAGGAAAATTGGAATAAAAATGATAACATATTATTATAGAGAGTATTCACAAAAACTTCTGATCAAGTGATACAAATAAAAAAGCTGAAAGAAATGAGGGCTAGGTAACAGTAAAATATTTGAAGGAAAATGGTCCAAGAGAGAAAACATACAGTAAGCACAAAGGCCATAAGGAGAGAGACTTGGCATGATCTCTGAAAAGAAAGAAACTGGTATGGCTGGAGCACAATGAACTCAGAAATGTTAAAAGACAAGAATAAGGGGAGTGATGGTATGTTGGCCCTCGTAGACACTAACAAATACTTTAATGTAAGTGAAATTTAAAGTCTTTGATAGCTGTTAGCATAAATTAGTATGTTACAAATTAGAAAGGATTACATAACTGTGTGTAAATAAACAGCAATGAAACAAAGACAGAATCTGGAGACCAGTTAATCAGCTATTGAATCTACCAGAACATAAATGATGTTCCAGCTATTATAGTAACAGTGATAGTGATAAGTAATGATCATATTCTATACAAATTTTAAAGTTTAGGTATAGTTTTAACAGAAAGAGATGACTCAGGGATGTCTCCATTGTTTTGCCCAGTTACTAAACTGGTAAAAGGAATGGCTGTTTAGTCAGTTGAGAATTGCAGGAGAATGAAATCCAATGGATGATTAAAAAGAGGTTAGAAATTTAAGAGCTTTGTTTTAGAAATTTTAGGTTTGAGTTGTCCGTTGCATGTTCAATAAATGTTAGATGATTACTAGGCTGGAAAAATATGTATTATCTACTAGCTCCTAGATATATATGGACATAAAGTTGAGGGTAGAGGTTGAGATCAGTGTTATAAAATCATCAGTTTTTCTGTATGTATGATATTAATGTCAAAGGACTAAATAAGATTATATCAGTGTGGATAGCTACATATAATCTTCCTTGACTTTTTAATAGGAGAAAGGACAATTCCAGTAAATCTTAAATAAATTCATTTTACTAGTTAGTTCATTGAATGTGTAAAGGTCAGTACAATAGTTGAAGATATGAACCCTGAAGCCAAAACTACCTGGGTTTATATCCTGGCTCACTGTCACCAGCTGTGTGACTTAGGCAAAGACATAAAGCCTATCTAAGCTGTTTTCCTCATCTGTAAAATATGATAATAATACCTTATTATAAGATGGATTTTGGGGTTAATAGATTAGTTGCTCAACTCCTTGTAAAAACTCAGTGATCTGCCAGTATCATTGAATTTCACAAGGTTTTGACACATGCCTGTAGAACATTAAAATTAGAAATGTTATAGCATGTGCCAGAAATAGGAGAAATAACATCTCACCAGGACCCAGAAATTGGAAGTTTTGGTATTTAAAGTCATTCTTACTTGTTTCAGTGTCTTATTCTCGGTCAATTGTCTCCTGTTTAGGTCACAGTGCTGTAGATATCACCAAGGTGGCTAGAAGACATCGCATGTCTCCTTTCCCTCTGACGTCTATGGACAAAGCCTTCATTACAGTCCTGGAGATGACTCCGGTGCTTGGTACAGAAATCATCAATTACCGAGGTACTGTCATAGTGTCTTCCAAGAAAGACACATACTATGTGAATGCACCATTTTCTAAAGGATGATGCTTACTCGCCATTATCAATATCAGAATCTTCTTTTCTGTTTCTGTTTTCTATTAAACTATGATTTACTTAATAATCACTATAAAATACTAGATTGCTTCCACTTCATAAAAATAGGAAAGGTCCATCTGTGCTTTTTATTCAAAATACCAGTACTCTAACCTAAAGACAGTGCTATCAGTACCAAATCACAAAAATGGCATAATTCTGAGTCTATCTGATGACTTTTGTATTAGGAATTGGAAATAACTAGTATCTTGTAACTATGTGTTATAGAAAATTAATAGTTCCTGATTTAATTTCGTTTTATAAAGGTATAAAAGTAGGACATGTCCAGAAAACCTTGTCTGTTTTTATAGTTTGGGACTAATAATATGTGAAATGGCATTGTCTTCTAATGCTGTGTGCAGAAGCAAACTGTAGTTCCACATAGCCAGCGTAATTGTGTATCAGAATGTTGAGCTGTGATGTACAATAGATTAGAATAAATATCAAATGCTTGGGGTTTTTCGTTGTTGTTGTTTGTTTTTTGTTTTTTGGGGTTTTTTTGGAGGGCATAGGTAAGATCCTACTGTGTAGTCTAGTTTGGCTTTCAATCTGTGATTTTCTTGCTATAGCCTCCTGGGTGCTAAGATTATAGGTATATACCATACCTTTTTGAATTAATAATATTTTCCATTTACAATGCTTTATTAGGAAATGGCATACTTTGAGAAACATCTGTGGCTAAAAATAGCCTAATTTAATTCTTGGGTCATTAAATAATTACATTGATCTATTTTCTGTTTTGCCTTGGTTTTTTGTTCTTTGTCTAGTACTACATTCAGAAAAGTTTATGAAAAGATAATGGAAATGTAGTTATTTTAGTCAGCTTTCAGTCATTGTAACAAAAAATACCTGACATAATTAACTTATAAAGAAAAAATGTCTGTTGATCTTTTTTTGGTTTTTGTCCTTATTGTTGTTATTGATGGTAGAACTAGTGGTATTGGTAGTAGTATTTTGAAACAGTGTCTTATTGTGTTTCTCTGGCTGGACTGGAACTCACTTTGTAGACCATGCGAACCTTGAAGTCACAGAGCTCCACCTGCCTCTGCCTCCTGAATGCTGGGGTTAAAGGCATGCATCATCATTCCAGTTATCTTTCTTTTTTTTTTTTTTTTTAATTTTTTTAACTTAATTTTATGGGCATTAGTGTGAAGGTGTCAGATCCCTTGGAATTGGCAGTACAGATAGTTGTGAGCTGCCAGGTGGGTACTGGGAATTGAACCTGGGTCCTCTGGAAAAGCAGACAGTACTCTTAACCACTGAGCCATCTCTCCAGTCCCCCAGCTATCTTTCTTTAAGAGCTTCCAGTTCATGATCAAGTCCTGGGTCTTTGAGCCTCTAATGAGGCAGCAAGAATTAGTGACAGAACAAACAACTTACCTTATAAGCCAGGAAACAAAAAATAAAAAGAAACAGGCCCTCATAAGCATAGCCTCTCCAGTGACTGAAGTATCCTCTAAGGCCCCTCCTCCGGAAGATCTGTGATGTCTCCTCACAGTGCCCCTGGGTACACTTGGGCCTTTTAGGAACATTAAACATTAACACTATAGTAGTATTTTTCCCTACTGGAGTAAGTTTTTAATAAATTTCCATTTCTAGGGCTAGAGAGATGGCTCAGCTGTTAAGAGCACTGGCTGCTCTTCCAGAGGTCGTGGGTTCAATTTCTAGCATGCATACGGCAGCTCACAAATGCCTGTAACTCCTGTTCCAGTGGATCTGACACCCTCACATGGACATACATGCAGTCAAACACCAGTGTACACAAAATAAAAATAAATTTTAAAAAATTTCCATTTCTGATGACCTGAGGAATTGTATTTTGACATTGATTTTTAGCAGACTAAGCTCCTGAGCACTTCTAGGTAAGAATACTTATGATCAAACCCCACCTGCCAAAATGTTGTACATGAAATATAGTTCTTAATTATTTTCATAAAGACAGAAAAAACACAAAATAATAATTTTAGGTTTTGCACCTTAAAGTTCTATCAGTATAGTGCTTACTGTACGAACATAAGGATCTGAGTTCAATTTTTAACACTCACATAAAAAGCCAGTCATGTTGGCACATGCTTGTGAACCCAATATTGGGAAGGTAGAGACACTTGGATCCCTGAGACTCACTGGCCATCCAGTTTACCCTTTTTGGTGAAGTGCAGGTCCTCACGAGTGACTCTGTCTCAAAATTTAAAAAAGGTGGGTGAATGGCTTCTGAGGAAAATCACCCAAGGTTATCCTCTTGCTTCCAGATACACATGCAACATTCACACATACACACAAAGAAATAAATGTCTAAGTAAAGAACTTCAATCATAGAATTTTTAAAGGGGGTGTATTTAAACTGCAATGAACATTAGAGAATAGTTATACAACATACTAATTTTTGTGCAAGGAAACTCAGACTTAAAAGCAGAAAAGGAATAGGAGTAAGATATCAAAACTTCATTCCTTTTTGTTACATAATAGTTCCTCTGGTCCATCATTAAAATATTTTTAATAATGGTAGCTGGTATAACAAATAGTGTTAAAGACCTGGAATTAGGGAAATAGTAGGTACCATGTTTTAGCTCCTTTGTCCTGGCCCTGCTTAGACAAAAATAGGTTTTAAGAAGCTTCCACTAATCCTACATCATTATCCACATTCTTTTAGGCTTAACATTTTCTGTTGTTTTCATTTTACTCTCTGCTAAAGGGAATAAAAGTTAGGAAACTCACTAGAGTAAAGAAATTGTCTATGAGTCTCAGTATCTCCTTCAGTACCCTAGTGGGTAGAGTCAGAGGCTCCCTGTGGAAGGCACCTGTCCTGTTCCTTTTCTTATCCTACTTCCAATGTTTACCCTTCTGAGTGAGGTTTCAGCCTCTTCTCTAGGGTCCTCCTTGTTGTTTAGCTTCTTTAACACCGTAGATTTCCGTCTGTTTATCCTATATTATATGGCTAATATCCACTTATAAGTGAGAATATACCATTTGTGTCTTTCTACTTCCAGGTTACCTCATCCTCATTCAGGATGATCTTTTCTAGTTCCCACCATTTGCCTGCGATTATCACAATTTCTTTGTTTTTAATTGCTGAGTAATATTCTATCGTGTAACTGTACCACACTTGAAACTTTGGGCAGAGTGCAGGAAACCTTAGGGAAGGAGGGAGATAGAAAGAGGTGGAGGGGACAGGAACTCCACAAGGAGACCAACAGAGCCAAAACACCAGGTTCCAGGGGGTCCTGCAGAGAGCAACCAAGGACTTTGTATGGAAAGGACCTAGACCACCCTGCTCAGAGGAAGCCCACAGGCTACTCAGTTTCCAAGTAGGTTTCCTAGTAAGGGAATAATGAACTCAGTGGCTGGCTCTTTGTTCATCTCCCCCTTGGCGGGGGCAGCCTTGCCAGGCCACAGAAGAAGATGATGCAGCCAGCCCTGATGAGACCTGATAGGCTAGGGTCAGATAGAAGGGTAGAAGTCCCCTATCATGGGACTAGGGAAAAGGCATAGGGGGAGAAGAGGGAGGATGGGTGGGACTAGGAACAGATGATAGAGGGGGCTACAACAGGGGTACAAAGTGAATAAATTGTAATAAATACATAAAAATAAATAAAATAAAAAAGAAATGACAGAGTAAAACTAACTGCTAAAAAAATTGTTATTTCAGAAATCAGCATTAATGAAAGTATTTACTATTAAATACAGAATATTCAGTTATTTATTAATACCAGTGTAAATCAAGGTATATTTAGAAAAATGAATTTAAATCATTAAAAATTTTAGTACATTTATAAGAAAAGTTAATTACTTTTGGTCTCTTGTAATTTCAGTGGCCTTTCTTGAAGAAATCAGACTTTGTGTTCCAAGTCACATTTACACAGAAATTTCAGGGAAAAAAAAATTGGAAATGACTATTTCAATTTTCACCAGGAGAAAAGTGCTTTCCCTCATGTGCTGTCTCTTCTTCATGTGTTTAACAGAGCAAATCAGCCACAATTAATGAACTGTGCATGAATGGCTAACTTTTGTCAAGCATTTCCAGAAATGATGTTGAAAAATAATAAGGTTAACATTCAGCCTTTGAGCTGGCTCAAAACAAGAATTTTTAATACCCAAGAGTATTATAATTAGACCTAGACATTTTAGTTAGGTGTTTACAAAACATATTTAACAGTGTCATTCATTGTCTAAAAGTAGAACTGTCTAGGCAGAACAAAGTGAGGTCAGAAGAGCCGCTCCTCTCCTTTATCACCTCTTTTGTCAATTCCTTTACAAGCATGTGTCCCTTTCATATTTATTTCATGCGATTTTATGTAGGTTAGTAGTTCAAGTGCCATTAATAAGTGGTTTTTACCATCTGCTGTCATTGTTCCGACCTTATGTGAGCTGCAAATTCTAACATTATATTCATCATATATTTCCTGCTAATAAGTTTTTCTAACAACTACTGAACTTATATTTCCCTTCTTTACAGCAATACTTTTTCTTTTACAGCCTCTTGAATGCATTCCTGATATTCCTCTCACTACCACCGTCTTCATTTAGGTCTTTATCAACTTTGTAAGTTGCTGTAGGAAGTCCTTGCAGTTCACATCCCCTCTCATCTCTTCCATTTTCATGAGAATAATCTGTTCAAGTGGAAATTGTTTTTAAAGCTCCCTACATTGAATTCCTCTTTTTAAAACATAGACCTTGTCAACCTGACTGATACTTTTTTACTAACAAATTTTGTTTATTGATTTCATATGTGTATAAAATGTACTCTGGTTACTTTCCTCCTACTCTGGCCAGCCTCCTTTTTTTTTTTTTTTTTTTTTTTTACAAATATAATAGGTTTTGTTTTCACTATCATTTTCCTTTAGGATTTTCAAATTTTCTCTCTGATATCTTGGATGAGCCACTGTTCATTCAAACATGTATACAAGAATTTTTATGCTTTCTATAGTTTCTGTCATTGATTTCAAATTTTATCCATTATGCTGATAATAATTATGATGATCCACTATGATGATGACGTTGTAATTGAACTTGATTTGTCCTCTATTATACTATTGATTTAAGAGAGGGTTCTCAGTGCTGCTGAGAAAAATGTGTATTCTCCATTGATTGGAATAGTCTGCTTTATCAAGTTTAGTTGATCCATAATATATCTTAGCTCTGAAGTTTCATTACTGTAGTTTGGAAGACTTATCTAAATATGAAAATAGAGAATTGAAAACCCTTGCTTTTATTGTGTCGGAACCTATGTGGTCTTTTATGCCATACAATCTTTATTTTACGAAATTGGGGGCTCTTTTTTAATCTCTTCTAGTTAGTTTTGGTTTGAGGTTGACTTGATCAGTAAAAGTATAGTTAAACCTGCTTGTTTGTGTTTTCTATTTGCTTGTAATTCCTTTTTCATATCAGTTTTGAGGGTTTGGTGAATTTTAACTCCATTATTTTACCTCAATGTTACTGTACATTTACTTTGGATAATGTTTTGTCAAGGTTTTGGACTGATTTCTTTAATCCATGCATTTGTTTGTTTGAATCTTCTATATGAGCATTAATTCTTTTAAAAAGTAAAACTGAACTCTTTCCCAGACTTTGAAGCTACCTATGTAGTTTTGGATACTCTGAAAGGAGAGTTGGCCAGTTGAAGACAAGCCATGTTTGTGTTTTATTGTTTTGCACACTTGTTGGAATGGATTTGACTTCCTCTTCTGAACCTGTTGAATTATTTTATGCTCTGGAAGTATATCTGCATGAAGCTCAGCAGTGAGCTTTAGTAAAAGTTGGGGTTGGTAGTCAAATGGACCACTGAAGTGGTCTTTATTGGCTATGTGTCATCAAGACCAAGGATAGGGCTGTACATTAAGCACCAAGGCAACTAAATGAAGTAAAAACCTTAGTCACCGCTTCAATTATATGAACCCAGTTGGGACAGGATACCAAACATCAGAAGTCAGTACCACAGATCCAAAGTAACCCCTTGGACCACAGCACTATAATTAGAACCTGAACTTACAATTAGAACCTTCAAAGTCAGAACTCCAAGGCTACATTGCCTTAAAGATCATGAGAACTAAAGCTTCTTCTTCCAAGGGACCCTGGGCACACTGGAGCAGAAACATATATACATGCTTCTCAACAGTTAGTGAGCACATATATGTTAGTAGCCTCTCACATACACTAGGTATAACAGTGGTCTTTAAATGTTATAATTTCAGTGCTATCACAAATAGCATCAGTAAATTTTTCAAATTATCAGTTAGAATATAGAGTAATGAATTCTATTGTAACAACTTCAATAGTTTCCCTTGAGCTTTCATGCATTTTAGATGTATATTATTCAGTTGAGAGTATCACCCCACCACTACATACTCTTGTCTCTGCTGCCCTCTTTCTTATTGTAAAATTATAATATGGGCTTTTCTATATCCACTCTAGCTCCCAAATAATGATTCAGAGACCTATTACATTTATTGATAAGCTGTAAGCTTGATAGTTGCATAGATTCTTAGATATTGTAACCCAGCTATGCTGGCCTGGCCTATTTCCCAGCCATGTGACCATTACCTACCATCTAGTCTCACCATGGCTGCTCTAGCTCCATCTGTGTTATGGCAACTCCCTCATTGTGACCTTCTCCTCTCCCTTTCCTCAGCCTTCTCCTGGGATTGCGAGTCACGCCTCAACTTTACTTATCCAGTAATAGGCAGTTCAGCTTTTTACTAACCAATAAGAGGTGATGGAGAACAGTGTTCACAGAACGTTGAATCTGGAGATGCTTCATAGAAGTGACAATGCCTACATCTGGACTACAGCCAGATCTCTGGGTACAGAAATAAGCATTTGAATACACAGTGCACAAAAGCATCCCCCACACTTACCTTTAAACTCCTCCTTCCTTTCATATAGTCAATAGTCTGTTTTCATAGAACAAATACTTTGAGGGTAGTTGTATTTTTAATGTTGATTCCATGTGCAAGAAAAAATATGTAATATTTGTTTTCCAAGTTTGGTTATTTAAAATAGCTCACTTAACATGTTGATCTTCAGTTCTATCAATTTTCCTGCAAAGTATATAATATAGCTTAATAAAACTCCATTTTGTTTGCATGCTCTACTTTCTTTATGTATTTATCTGTTGATGAGCATCTAAGCTGGTTCCATATGTTAGCTATTACTAATAGTGCCACAGTAAACATTGGTATGCAAATATCCCTATTAATATACTCACTTGGATTTTTTTTTTTTTTTGAGTAATACACTGAGGGGTAACAAAGCTGTATCATGTGTTAGTTTTTAAGGAACCTTAATGCTACCTCATTTTACAGTTGCAACCTCATCCTTACCAACATTTTTGTTCTTTGTTTCCTGATGATGGCCATTCTGGCTGGGTTGAGATAAAATCTCAGTGCAGTTTAATTTTCTGTTCATTTTACTTGCCCATTTATTGATGAATTGCTTTTTGGGGTATTCAGTCTTTTTATTTCTTTGCATGTTCGATAGATTGATTCCATGTTATCTGTATAGCTGACAAAAATTTCTTCCATTCTATAGACTATATATCTTCTGTCTGTTGGATGTTTCCTTTTCTTTGCAAAAGATTTTTAATTTTATTAAGCCCCAGTAATGAAAGGGTTCCATTGTAATAGGAACAGAGACTGTCTCTGATAGGAACTGATTGGCCTTCTCTTTAATTACCTCCCCCTGAGGGGGAAGTAGCATTACCAGGCCACAGAAGAAGACAATGCAGCCACTCCTGATGAGACCTAATTGACTAGGATCAGAAGGAAGGAAAAGAAGACCTCCCCTATCAGTGGACTTGGGGAGGGGCATGCATGCAGAGGGTGGAGGAAGGGAGGGATTGGGACAGGAGGAGGGAGGAAACCACAGGGGGGATACAAAGTGAATAAAGTGTAATTAATAAAGAAAAAAAAAGAGTGCTTGTTGCTCTTCCAGAGGAGCCTAGTTTAATTTCCATCACACATATTGGGCAGCTCACAACCTCTTGTAACTCTAGCTCCAGAGGATCCAATGCCTTCTACAGACCTACACAGGCACCTGCACACAGGTGGAATACTATCATACTAGTACACATACTGTCACAGAAATAAAAATAAAATAATAATTTTATGCAATCCCATTTGTGAATTCTATTATTTCTGAATTTTGAATCTTTCCAGAAAGTCTTAGCCTATACTTTTATCTCAAAGTGGTTTGTTTGTTTGTTTTGGTTTGGGTTTTTTTTTTTGTTTTGTTTTGTTTTGTTTTGTTTTTTCTAATTTCTTCCAGCAGTTTTGAAGGTTCAAAGCTTTCATTAAGGTCTTTGATCTATTTTGAATTGATTTTTTTTTAAACAAAGTAAGAGAGAACAATCTAATTTTGCTCTAATAAACATGGATATCTAGTTTTTCTGGCACAATTTGTGGTGGTTTGAATAGTGATGGCCCCCATATACTTATGTGTTTGAATGCTTGGCCATAGGGAGTGGCATTGTTAAAAGGTGTGGCCTTGCTGGAGGAAATGTGTCATGGTGGAGTCAGGCTTTGAGGTCATATATGCTCAATCTATACCCAGTGTGGCACACAGCCTCCTGCTACCTATGAATCAATATATAGAACTTTCAGCTCTTTCTCCAGTACCATGTCTGCCTGCACACCTCCATGCTTCTTGCCATTATGATAGTGATAAACCTCTGAAACTCTAAGCCAGCCCTAATTAAGTTTATCTTTAGGTCCTCTATTCTATTCCATCAGATATATGTAAACATATCTTTTTACCAGTACAGTATTGGTTTTTCAAGCCATTGCTGCATAGTATAATTTGAAATCAGGTGTTGTGAACCTCCAGCACTGTTCTTTTTTATCTAGCATGCTTTACCTATTTGGGGTTTGGTGTATTGGTGGTGGTGGTGGTTGGTGGTTTATGCTTTGTTTGAGGTTTGGGGTTTGTTTTGTTTTAGGGGGGTTGGTTTGGTTTTGGTTGTGTGTATGTTTGTGTTGGTGGGTGTGTTTGCTTTCATAGGAATTTTAGAATTGTTTTTTTTTTCTATTTTCATGCAGAATAACATTGTGATAAAGATGGAGATTGCTTTAAATCTGTAATACAGTCATTTTCTATTCTGAGAGCTGAAGGGTCTTTCCATCTTCTCATGTCTTCTTCAATTTCTATAATCATTGTTTCAAATTTTCACTTGGGGAAGCCTTCCAATTCTTGGATAGTTTTATTTCTAGGAATTTTATGCTACAGTAAAAATATTTTTTTTATTTCTTTGTCAACATATTGATTATTGGTATAGAAAAGGCTTTTTAATGTTGATTTTTTTATCTTATTACTTTGCTGAAGATGTTTATCAGATCTTACAGTTTTTTGGCAGAATCTAGAACATCTTTAAGTATAGAATCTTATCATCTGAAAATTTGGAATTTTTTTTTTACTCCCTACTTTCCTTTCTGTACCCCTGATATTTCCTTTTCTTGCTTTATTACTCTAGCTTAGACTCGAGCACTGTATTGAATAAAATGATGAAAGTAAATACCCTTGTCTCATTCCTGAATTTAGAGGAAGGTGTCGAGGTATGTTCCTTCTATTCCTAATATCTTCAGGGTTTTTATTATGAGTAAATGTTGAACTTTGTCAGAAGACTATTTCATAACTATTCAAATTATCATGTGATTTCCAAATCTTTGTATGTTAATGCTACACTACTTGTATTGATTTAGGAATGTTGAACTATAATTTTATCCATGGATGAAAATCAACTTGGTCTTGTTTCTCTTTTAATGTGTTGTTGAGTCAGTTATAAGTATTGTTCATATTGAGTACTTTTTGCATCTATATACATTAGAGAAGTTGACTCATAGTTTTCTCCTTTTTAATTCTACCCTGACTGATATAGGTATCAAAATACCTTACAGAATGAGCTTCGACTATTTCTTCCTTTTTCTTTAACTCAGTAGTTTGAATGCTACTGGTGCTAATTCTTCTTTAAAGGTCTAATAGGATTCAGCCCTTCCATACATCTTGTCCTGAGCTTTTCTTTGTGGAAAAAGCTTCAGTTCCCATCCTTCTTACAGGTCTGTTTCAAATTGTTTGTGTGATTTTGATTTACTTTTCACAAGTCATGTGTGTCTAGGTGTTTATTTCTTCTTGATTTGCCATCTCTTTAGAATATAGATTTTCAAAGAATTCCGTGGTGATCCTTTGGTTTTCATTGGTATCTGTTGAAATGTTCTCTTCTTATGCCCAATTTTATTGATTTGGGCCTTCTTTTTTCTTTATTATGATTAGTTTGACTATAAATTTGTCTCTCTTGTTTATTTTTTTCAAAGAATCA
The DNA here is from genome assembly GCF_907164565.1 of Psammomys obesus. Classification (NCBI taxonomy): domain Eukaryota; kingdom Metazoa; phylum Chordata; class Mammalia; order Rodentia; family Muridae; genus Psammomys; species Psammomys obesus. Next base: position 2,550,878 of record NW_026596166.1, on the reverse strand, counting down.
ACTGTTTATTTCATTGTTTCCTTATATTGTCCCTTTATTCTCTATGTAATTAATTTCTGTCCTGATCCTTATTGTTTCTGTCTGTCTACTGCTTGTATATTTATATGGTTTTTGTTCTTCAAAGATCTTAAGATGCATCCTTTATTAAGTTGAAAGAGATCAGGGAGGGAAGAAAGGGAAGAGTAGGGGAAAATGTGGTAATTATATCATAATAGCAAAAATAAAATAGCAAAATTAATGTAAAGTATGCTATAAAGTTAAAATATATTAGGATAAATATAAAAACAGAACTTAATGAAATAAAGATACAAAAAGATGGCTCATGAGTTAAAAGCACTGTGCTCTTCCAGAGGACCCAGATTCAATTCCCAGCACTCACATGGCAGCTCACAATAATCTGTAACTCCAATTCCAGGAGATCTGATACCCTCTTCTGACCTCAATGGTTACCAGGAATGCAAGTGATACACAGACATACATGCAGAAAAAACTAGACACATAAGTAAAATAAAATTCACTTAAGAAAGAGAGAAACATGAGGACATGAGGGGCAATAGAAAGACAAGGTATTGGGTTGGCTTCTTTCTAGGTGTTCTAATATTAGAGTCTGCCAAGTGGAGGGTAACATTTCAATTTCAGATTATCTGTTATTCCACTTAGGCTATTACTGGACCTACACTAGTCAAGGGTCAGATGTTCCTAAGAGCTGTCTTCCCTTTAGAACCTTTTCTTATTAATGTATAAGGAGCCCACTATTGGCCACACCTACCATAACTATCATTTTAAAGTAACAGCCTTTATATTTTTTGCACATCCTTCCTGATGTATATCTTTTTAAGAATTTTTCATCTGTCCACAAATATATGAATATCCTTTATAAATGTTACTTTAGTCCCATATTTTATCATAAGACTAATGTCACTGTTTACTTCAATCTGTTTTTTATTTTTTGGTTCTTTTCCATATATATTGTTTGTTTGCTTGCTTGCTTGTTTGTTTGTTTGTTTGTTTGAAGACAGGATTTCTCTGTGTAGCTTTGGCTGTATTAGACTCACTTTGTAGACCAGGGTGACCTCAAACTCACAGAGATCTCTCTGCCTCTGCCTTCCTGAGTGCTGGGATTACAGGCATATACCACTGCACCTGGCTTAAGATAAATTCTTAAGATACAATACTAGAAAGGAAACTTCTGGGTCAATGAATATGAAAATGTTTAAATTTGGCTTTCTTTTTGAAGAATATAATATTTGAGTTCTCAAAGGGTTAGTGACATATCTTCCGAACACATCTTCTGACTGTATAGCAATTCATATTTAGATAATTGCTGTAACCATTACTAGAAGTTGACTATCTGTGATCTAGGCACCAGGATGCATCTCTTTCTGTCTGCTATGCCTTGGAATGGAAATCAGAAGCTCTGGCTGAGCCCATTTACAACATGTGGCATTAGCACTGTGCCATCCTATTTATGACTGCTTGCTTACCCATTGCTTCTACTACTTAAATTCCTTTCTTTTCTTTCAGATGGAATGGGGCGAGTCCTTGCTCAAGATGTATATGCAAAAGACAACCTACCCCCATTCCCAGCATCAGTAAAAGATGGCTATGCTGTTCGAGGTAAATATGTTGATTTTCTTAAGTGTTTTCATAAGACTCATACTGTATTTTTCTAGGTTTTTTTTCTTTTTTACTGTTCACTCTCCTGATTACTGTTATATCCATTCCCAATTAGTTGTCAAAATTACTTTACTCCCTGATAAGTTTACTACTCTGTAGCTATGTATTTTTGACACAATCTTGATTAATACTCTGCAGGAAAAGTATCATATAGTTCTATGAAAATTCTTTATTAAAAATATATACATAGAGGTCAAATTTAAAGCACCATTAATTGTCTAGGGATGTGGCTGTGAGAAACTATCTAACATGTACAAGGCCCTGGGTTCTCTGGCAGCATGAAGTCAAAAGAAACTGCTAAATAGCTTATACTTTTAGCCCTTTCACATACCAAAAGCAGTCAGTCTTGGTCTGAAATCTTCCAAATGTTTTCTAGTTGAAAACATCTGTAGGTCTCAGGAAAAATGAACAAATTAAATGTGGAAGTCTGTTCTCTTTGTTTAAATGTAAACATTAGTAAAGGATTTGATGAAATGCATGCATGAGACCTCTAATTCTCTCCAGAAGAAGCCGTCTTCCTGTGCTCTGGAATCCCAGATGGTACCATCAGCTCGCATCTTCAGATTTGCCTGTATAAAGCTTGAAAGCAAAAACTAAATAGCAGTTACCTGCCTAAAATCTGACCTAATAACCCAGGATAAAAAAAAATAAAATAAAATAAAATAAATTGTTTAAAAACTCTTATTGATCTTTTTTTTTTTGTTTTTCTGTGTACAATATGCTATTTTTAAATAGGTATATACTGTGATAGGATTCCATTGAGCTAATTAGCGTATTATCTCACATAATTATTTCTTGTGATGAGATTACTCAAAATCTATTAGCAATTTTCAAAAATAATACATTACTTTTGTATTATTGGCTATTAAATCAGATAAAATTAATCTAAAAATATTTCCCAGCTTTCAGGGTTATTTAAAAATATAGTTCTTATTTTTTATTTAAATTTTTCATAAAATATATTTTGATCATGTTTTCCCTTCCTCCAACTCCTCCAACGTCCCACCCACCTAATTTTGTGTTCTTTTTATCTCTTTTTTCAAAAAGAAAAAAAAAAGGCCACAAAAATCAAAACAAACAAAAGAACAGTAAGGCACAAAATGCCAAAATAAACCAACTGAAACAAAGGACACACACACACAAAGAGAGGTTCTTGTTTATTGGCCGACTACTCCAGGCAGAAGGCTTTCCTGTAGTGTGGTTGAAAACCCAGTGACACTCCATTGGAGAAAACTGATACTCCCTTTGTCACTGGATGTCAGTTGTGAACGTCCTCTGGGTGCAGACTGGGACTCTCTGTTTTCCTCCCCCTTGTGCTGGGACCCCATCTGGCTTGAATTTGTGTAGGTTTTGAGCATTTACATGTGCATCAGTCCATTTGTAACTGGAAGAGACTATTTCCCTGGAGTCTTCCATCACTTCTGGCTCTTACACTCTTTCTGCCATGTTTCCTGTATAGCTCTCTGAACAATGAGGGAAGAGCTTTGATGAAGACATCCAATTTTTGTCTTCATTTCATATAAGTCTTTTGCCTTAACTGGCAATTTTTTTTCGATTCAAGGGCTATAAATCAGTTTTCTAGAAACTCAAAATTTTTTAAATTATCACTTTAAAAATACTTCTAATACTCATCACACTGTTATTTAGATAGCTAATTTTTTAATAATTTTTTTTTATTTTTTATATGAATTACAGTTTATTTACTTTGTATCCCAGGTGTAGTCCCCTCCCTACTCCCTACCTCACCTCTCTTATCTCCTCCCATGCCCCTCTCCAAGAAGGGAGGTCCTCCTCCCCTTCCATCTGACCCTAGCTTGTTAGGTCTTGTAAGAACTGGCTGCATTGTCCTCCTCTGTGGCCTGGCAAAGCTGTTCCCCCAGCCGGGGGAGGCAGTCAAAGAGCTAGCCACTGAGTTCATGTCAGAGACAGTCCCTGTTCCCCTTACTAAGGAAACCCACTAGGATACTGGGCTACATCTGAGCAGGGGTTCTAGATTATCTCCATGCATGGTCCTTGGTTGGAGTATCAGTCTCAGAAAAGACCCCTGTGCCCACATATTTTGGTTCTATTGCTCTCCTTGTGGAGCTCCTGTACTCTCCAGGTCTTATTATCTCCCTCTCTTTCCTAAAATTCCTTGGACTCTGCCCAAAGTTTGTTTATGAGTCTCAGTATCTGCTTTGATAAAATGCTAGGGAGAGTCTTTCAGAGGCCCTCTGTGGTAGGCTTCTGTCCTGTTTCCTGTTTTCTCCTTCTTCCAATGTCCATCCCATTTGCCTTTCTAAGTGAGGATTGATCATCTTACCCAGGGTCCTCCTTCTAATTCATCTTCTTTAGGAGTACAGATTTTAGTAGATTTATTCTATATCATATGTCTAGTATCCACTTATGAGTGAGTATATACCTTGTGTGTCTTTCTGCTTCTGGGATACCTCGCTCAGGATGATCTTTTCTAGTTCCCACCATTTACGGCAGATTTTATGATTTCCTTGTTTTTAATTGCTCAGTAGTATTCCATTATGCAAATGTATCACAATTTCTGTATCCATTCCTCAGTTGAGGGACATCTGGGTTGTTTCCAGGTTCTGGCTATTACAAGTAAAGCTGCTACGAACACGGTTGAACAAATATCCTTGTTGTGTACTTTGGATATATGCCTAGGAGTGGTATAGCTGGATCTTGAGGAAGGGCTATTCCTAATTGTCTGAGAAAGCACTAGATTGATTTCCAAAGTGGTTGTACAAGTTTGTATTCCCACCAGCAATGGAGGAGGGTTCCTCTTTCTCCATATCCTCTCCAGCATGTATTGTCACTTGAATTTTTGATCTTAGCCATTCTGATGGGTGTAAGGTGAAATCTCAGGGTCATTTTGATTTGCATCTCCCTGATGACTAAGGATGTTGAACATTTCTTTAAGTGTTTCTCTGCCATTCTATATTCCTCTACAGAGAATTCTCTGTTTAGCTCAGTACCTCATTTTTTAAATTGGATTACTTGATTTGTTGCTGTTTAACTTCTTGAATTCTTTATGTATTCTTGATATTAGCCCTCTGTCAGATATAGGGTTGGTGAACATACTTTCCCAGTCTGTAGGCTGTTGTTTTGTTCTAACAACAGTGTCCTTTGCTTTACAGAAGCTTTTCATATTCATGAGGTCCCATTTATTTATTGTTGCTCTTAGAGCCTGAATGGTGTTCTGTTCAGGAAGTTGTCCCCTATACCAGTGAGTAGTAGGCTCTTTGCCACTTTTTCTTCTAACCGATTTAGTGTGTCTGGTTTTATGTTGAGGTCTTTGATCCACTTGGACTTTAATTTTCTGCAGGGTGATGAATAAGGATCTGTTTGCATTTTTCTACATGTAGACATCCAGTTAGACCAACACCATTTTTTCAAGATACCGGTTTATTTTTCCCTTGTATGGTTTCGGCTTCTTTGTCAAAATCAAGAATCCATAGGTGTGTGGGTTTATGTCTGGATCTTCAGTTTGATTCCATTGATACACCATTCTGTTTTTATGCCAGTACCATGCACTTTTTATTACTGTTGCTCTGTAGTACAGCTTGAGATCAGGGATGGAAATACCTCCAGATTATCAGTTGTTTTACAGGATCGTTTTGGCAATTCTGGGTTTTTTGTTTTTCCATATGAAGTTGAGAATTTTTCTTTCAAGTTCTGTAAAGAATTCTGTTGGTATTTTGATGGGGATTGCATTGAATCTGTAGATTGTTTTTGGCAGGATGGCTATTTTCACTATGTTAATCCTACTGATCCAGGAATATGGGAGATCTTTCCATCTTCTGATATCTTCAATTTCTTTCTTCAGAGACTTGAAGTTTTTTTTCAAACAGGCCTTTCACTTGCTTGGTTAGAGTCACACCAAAGTACTTTATGTTATTAGTGGCTATTGTGAAGGTTGTTGTTTCCCTAATTTCTTTCTCAGCCTTTTTGTCTTTGGTGTACAGGAGGGCTTCTGATTTTCTTGAGTTAATTTTGTATCTAGCCACTTTGATGAAGGTGTTTATCAGCTAAAGTTGTTCTCTGGATGAATTTTGGGGGTTGCTCATATCATCTGCTAATAGTGATACTTTGACTTCTTCCTTTCCGATTTGTATCCCCTTGATCTCCTTTAGCTGTCTTAATGCTCTAGCTAGGACTTCAAGTACTATGTTGAAGAGATATGGAGAGAGTGGGCAGCCTTGTCTTGTCCCTGATTTCAGTGGGATTGATTTAAGTTTCTCTCCATTAAGTTTGATATTGGCTATAGGCTTGCTGTATATTGCCTTTACTATGTTTAGGTATATGCCTTGTATCCCTGATCTCTCCAAGACTTTAAACATGAATGGGTGTTGGATTTTGTCAAATGCTTTTTGGACATCTAAGGAGATGATCATATGGTTTTTCTCCTTCAGTTTGTTTATATGATGGATCACATTGATGATTTCTGTATATTGAACCACCCCTGCATGCCTGGGATGAAGCCTATTTGGTCACAGTAGATGTTATCTTTTATGTGTTCTTGGATTTGCTTTGCAAGTATTTTATTGAGTATTTTTCCCTCAATGTTTGTAAGAGAAATAGGTCTGAAGTTCCCTTTTGCGGTTGGGTCTTGTGTGGTTTAGGCATCAAGATGACTTACTTTATAGAATGAGATTGGTAATGTTCCTTCTGTTTCTATTTTGTGGAATAATTTGAAGAGAATTGGAGTTAGCACTCCTTTGATGGTCTAGTAGAATTCTGCGCTGAAACCTTCTGGCCCTGGGCTTTTTTTTGGAAGGGAGACTTTTGATGACTACTTCTATTTCTTTGGGGGATATAAGACTATTCATATATAAGACTATTGGTAAATAGATATAAGTCTATTGGTAAATGGAATCTATCAAGAAAATTGTCCATTTCCTTTAGATTTTCAAATTTTGTGGTATATAGGCTTTGTAGTGAGACCTAATGATTTTTTGGATTTCCTCAGTATCTGTTGTTATGTTCCCCTTTTCGTTTCTGATTTTGTTGATTTGGATAGTTTCTCTCTGCCTTTTAGTTAGTTTGGCTAAGGGTTTGTCTGTCTTATTGATTTTCTCAAAGAAACAGCTCTTGGTTTCATTGATTCTTTGAATAGTTTTACTTGACTCTAATTGATTGATTTCAGCCCTGAGTTTGATTATTTCCAGCTATCTACTTCTCTTAGGTATGTCTGCTACTTTTTTTTTTTTTTTTCCTCCTAGGGCTTTCGGTGAGCCATTAAGTTTCTTGTATGAGATGTTTCAAATTTCTTCTTGAAGGTACTTAGTGCTATGAATTTTCCTCTTAGCACTGCTTTCATTGTGTCCCATAAGTTTGGGTATGTTGTGCCTTCATTTTCATTGAATTCTAAGACGTGTTTAATTTCTTTCTTTATTTCTTCCCTAACCCAGCTGTCATTGAGTAGTGAGTTGTTCAGTTTCCATGTGCATGTAGGCTTTTTGCTATTTCTGTTGTTGAGGTCCAGCTTTAGTCTATGGTGGTCAAATAGAATACAAAGGATTATTTCAATCTTCTTGTATCTGTTGAGGCTTGCTTTGTGACCAACTATGTGGTCTATTTTGGAAAAGGTTCCATGAGGTGCAGAAAAGAAGGTATACTCTTTTGAGTTTGGATGAAAAGATCTATAGACATCTATTAGGTCCATTTGATTCAGGGCCTCTGTAAGTTCCTTTATTTCCCTATTCAGCTTCTGTCTAGATGATCTGTCCCTTGGTGATAGTAGAGTGTTGAATTCTCCCACTCTTAAGGTGTTGGCATCAATGTGTGATTTAAGCTTTAATAATGTTTCATTTACAAATGTAGGCATTCTTGTATTTCGGCATAGATGTTCAGAATTGTAATGTCCTCCTGGTGGATTCTCCTTTGATGAGAATGAAGTGCCCCTCCTCATCTTTTTTGATTAATTTTGGTTGAAAGTCTATTAGATATTAGGATCACTACCCCAGCTTGTTTTCTGGGTCCATTTGCTTGAAAAACATTTTTCCAGCCCTTTACTCTGAGGTAGTGTTTATCTTTGTTGCAGAGGTGTGTTTCTTGGATGCAGCAGAATGTTGGATCTTGTTTCTGCAACCATTTTGTTCATCTGTGTCTTTTTATTTGAAAGTTGAGTCCATTTATGTTGATAGATAATAGTGACTAATGAAAGTTAGTTCCTTTTATTGTGTTGGTGGTGTTACTGTGATTCATTGCTTGTTTTCTTTTAATTTTTGTTGAGAAATTATCTGTATCCTGTGTTTTCTTGGGTGTAGTTGTTTTCGTTGGATTGGAGTTTTTCTTCTAGTATGTTCAGTAGGGCTGGTTTGCTGTGTAGATATTGCTTAAATTTAGTTTTGTCATGGAATATTTTGTTTTTTCCATCTAGGTTGATTGAAAGCTTTGCAGGCTATAGTAGTCTGGGTTGGCATCTGTGGTCCCTTAAAGTCTGCATGACTTCTGCCCAGGCCCTCTGGCTTTCTTAGTTTCTGATGAGAAGTCTGTTGAGAAGTTTTTGATGATAGGTCTACATTTATATGTTACTTGGCCTTTTTCCCTTGCTGCTTTTAATATCTTTTCTTTGTTCTGCAGATTTAGTGTTTTGACTATGATGTGACATGAGGAGTTTCTATTCTGGTCTGTTCTATTTGGTGTTCTGTAGGCCTCTTGTATGTTTATGGACATTTCTTTAAGTTGGGAAAATTTTCTTCTATGATTTTCTTGAAAATATTTTCTGGACCTTGGAGCCTGGAATCTTTTTCATGAATTCCTATTATTCTTAGATTTCGCCTTTTCATGGTGTCCTTGATTTCTTGGCTGTTTTGTGTTTGGGACTTTTCCGATTTAAATTTTTCTTTGAGATAAGTATCAATTTCTGCAAGTGAATCTTTAGCACCAGAGATTCTTCCATCTCTTTTGCTCTATTGGTGATGCTTACCTTTGTGGTTCCTGATCTTTTCTCTAGGTTCTCCAACTCCAGGGTTTTCTCTGTTTGTGTTTTCTTTATTGCTTCTAATTCTGTTTTCATGCCTTGCACCATTTCCTTCATCTGTTTGAATGTGGATTCCTGTTTCTCTATGATGGTCTCTATTTTTTTGTTCGTTTCCTCTCTGTATTCTACTAATTGTGCCCCTATTTGTTTGGCTGTATTTGCCTGTGTTTCTTTGAGAGCTTTGTTCATTTCCTCTTTATTTGCCTCCATTTGTGTGGCTATTCCTCTGAGAGATATGTTCATTTCCTTTTCATGAGCCTCTAATAACTGGATAAGCAGAGCATTAACATCATTTTCCGATATCCGATGAATTGAAATAGCCATTGATTTTGGGGGTTGCTGGTAGAGCCATGATGTCCTGATTTTCGTTGGGTGTGTTCTTATGCAGACCTCTGGCCATCTGCTTATCTGTAACCTTCACTGTTTGTTTCTGGAGTCTGTACTTCAGACTGAGTCTGTCTTTCTCTTGTGTCCTGAAGTATTCTTCAGGAAGATGAGAGAGGTCCACTGATTTGAGGGTGTGCGTTGGTGTTTCAGCTGTACCTAAGGGAGAGAGAGCCTCTGGTGCAGAATCACAGTTGTGGGGGAGGAAGCATGTGTGTGTGCATGGAAGTGTGTCTTGAAGGTTATGTTCCAGGACCATCTCGTATGATACAGGTATCATCACAGTGGCCTCTTTATATGGGCTCTGAGCGGAGTCCATGTGAGCTAGGTTTCAGGACTTCCTTTATATTACTTTGAGTAAACTTCTCAATGATTTTTAATGCTATTTTCTTATCTGTGAAACATCAAAAACTGTAACATCACTCTAACAGATTATTATGAAAACCACATTAGACTATGAAAAGCCCTAGTAAAGTACCCAGAACATACCAAATAGAACACTTAAAATTGTTTCCTGGATGTTTAATGATAAATATTACTATCACTATTATTCTGGTTATTGTTGTTGTTGTTGTAAATGCACTTTTCAAAACCATCTCTGATAAAAGAAGCTGGGCACGGTGGTGCATACCTATGATCCCAGCATTTGAGAGGCTGACGCAAGATCATTACTGCAAGGTCATTGTGGGCCACACAAGATAGCCTGTCTCCAAAAAAAAAAACCTCAGGGTGACATTTATCTGAACTTTTTATTTTACATGAGGTTGGCATCATGTTTTAATTTTTACTACTGGATTCTTTCTCAAGAAATCTATCTTGTCTATTTCTCACTAGATTAGACTCCCTCTGAAATTGGTAAAGCATAAATAACAAACCTTTTGGTGCCTGTATTTTTCTTCCAAGTTTATCTTTCTGTAGAGCTTATGAAAATGAATAATGTCCAGAAAGAAAATTATTTATTTTTATGATCACTTCATTGGTTCTTCTTATTACTTATTCCCATCCAAAAGGTAAATTCTGTTTTAGTCTCTTTAAAGCTTCCAGGTTTACTATAAAGCAGCAAAAGATTCTTATCTGTAGAAAAAACAGACAGCTACAGGAGATGAAATATTAGCAACAAGAAAGTGAATTGGACATAAAGTAGTAGGAGAGAGTGAGAAAATAAATTATCTGAGGCAGAACTATTCTCAAAGAGAATGTTTCTCTGTGATGTTTATATGAGGTACCAGCAGCTGGGTAAAAAGAAACTGTTGCTCATAGCCTTTTTTGTTGCCAAAAATTTAGCTAGCCCACATGAGCCATAAAAGAACCTTTCTACTGCTGCAGAATTATTCAAGATATTTTGCATAAAATCACAATTTGAATATCCTATTTATTCTTTTGTTTAAGATTGCTTTTTTTAGTTATTTCTCCAAGAAAACCCCCAAATGATATCCCACAGTATAAAATGTCCAAGACATTACCTAGCAGCTGCACTTTACTTTCTGCTTATAAATTGTTGCTAGTTCTATAAGATATATAGCACATCAAAAGATGCAGCACATAATGTAGCCATTGTGTACAAATAATAGCAGAGGAGGGAGGCTGGGATACAGTATAATGGAAGCAACAGACATTGCCAGAAGACAAAGGCATGTTTTTAAAACCATGCTAAACTTTTCAGTTTTTATAGCCTCACCTTTGTAATTCAGGAAAAAAAAAAAAAAACACCGAAAACATGCATGCATACATACACACATGCACGCACGCACGCACGCACGCACACACACATCCTTAAGACAGTTGTTGTGGCTTCCTACCCTTTCCTGCTTGGTTACACTCTTCCCATACCTTTTATTCTCCCTTTTTCTTCTCTGCTTTGGCCTTCAGCTGGCCAGTAACAACCAGTGACCTTTGTGAGCACTGCTAACCCTGTAAGTGTAGTAAAGTTCCCAGCTTGTTCTAGATCTCTAGATTTCCTTCAGAAACGTGGAATAGAGCTCCGCAGCAGTTGCAGGAACACTCGCATTTAGTAATGTAAAATTCAAGATAGCAATAAAAAGACAAGTAGTAAGTAGAAACAAGACGGAGGTGGCAGTTCACAGCTCTTACCCTGACACTCAGGAGGATAAGGCAGGAAGATTACCATGAGTTCAAAACCATCATGGATCGCATAGTAGGTAAGAAACCAACTGGAGCTACATAGCAAGACCAAAACACACACACACAAAGAAACTTTTAGAAAGGAATAAAAGTTAATATAAACAGCTTTTGAAAAACAAAAAATAAATAAAATAGAAGGCAAGAGTCAGCTGGCACAGTGGCACATGCCTTTAATCCTAACATTTAGGAGGTGCAGGCAGGGATCTCTGAGTCTAAGGCTAGCTTGGTCCAGGACAGTCAGGGCTACACAGAGATGCTTCCCTGTTTTGGGGGGTTTCAGGGGGAGGGGGATAGAAAAAAAAAAGAAACAAGGCAAGAGTCAAATGATACATAATAAGACTATGTATAACTTTATAAACCTAAAACTACATTCAAGAAAAAGAGAATACGAAAGATTTTAAAAAGAAAAACCATGAAAGTGACATATTAACAACTGAGGTCAATGCAATATTTTTATTCATATTTTTGAAATTTTTAATTTACTTATTTTTTTTTTATTTTTTTATAATCTTTTATTTATTTTTTATTAATTACACTTTATTCATTTTGTATCCCCCCATAAGCCCCTCCCTCCTCCCCTGCCGATCCCACCCTCCCTCCCCTTTCTGCATGCATGCCACTCCCCAAGTCCACTGATAGGGGAGGTTCTCCTCTCCTTTCTGATCTTAGTCTATCAGTTCTCATCAAAAGTGGCTGCATTGTCCTCTACTGTGGCCTGGTAAGGCTGCTCCCCCCCCCCCAGGGGGAAGTGATCAAAGAGCAGGCCAATCAGATTATGTCAGAGGCAGTCCCTCTTCCCATTACTATGTAACCCACTTGGACACTGAACTGCCATGGGCTACACCTGTGCAGGGGTTCCAGGTCATCTCCACAAATAGTCCTTGGTTGGAGTATGAGTCTCTGGGAAGTTCCCTGTGTTCAAATTATCTTGTTCTGTTGCTCTCCTTGTGGAGTTCCCGTTCCCTCCAGCTCTTACTATTTCCCACTTCTTACATAAAATTCCATTCACTCTGCCCATCAGTTGGCCATCAGGCTCAGCATCTGCTTTGACAGTCTATACTGCAGAAGCTTTCAGAGGCCCTCTGTGGCAGGTTTCAAGGTTGTTTCCTGTTTTCTTCTGGCTTTCAGAGGCCCTCTGTAGCAGGTTCCGAGGTTGTTTCCTATTTTCTTTTTCTTCTGATGTCCATCCTCTTTGCCTTTCAGGAT
>NW_026596166.1:2448418-2533490 GCF_907164565.1 Psammomys obesus | reverse complement strand
CGGTTTGCAAGTATTTTGTTAAGTATTTTTGCATCAATGTTCATAAGGGAGATTGGCCTGAAATTCTCTTTCTTTGTTGAGTCTTTGTGAGGTTTAGGTACCAAGGTGATTGTGGCTTCATAGAATGAGTTTGGTAATGTTCCTTCTGTTTCTATTTTGTGGAATAGTTTGAAGAGAATTGGAGTTAGCTCTTCTTTGAAGGTCTGGTAGAATTCTGCACTGAAGCCATCTGGTCCTGGGCTTTTTTTGGATGGGAGACTTTTGATGACTGCTTCTATTTCTTTGGGGGATATAGGACTATTTAGTTGATTTACCTGGTCCTGATTCAGCTTTGGTGAGTCAAATCGATCAAGAAAATTGTCCATTTCATTTAGATTTTCAAATTTTGTGGCATATAGACTTTTGAAGTAAGTCCTAATGATTGTTTGGATTTCCTCAGTGTCTGTAGTTATGTCCCCCTTTTCATTTCTGATTTTGTTGATTTGGGTGGTGTCTCTCTGCCTTTTAGTTAGCTTGGCTAAGGGTTTGTCTATCTTGTTGATTTTCTCAAAGAACCAGCTCTTGGTTTCATTGATTCTTTGAATTGTTTTATTTGTTTCTAATTGATTGATTTCAGCCCTGAGTTTGATTATTTCCAGCCGTCTACTCCTTTTTGGTGTGTCTGCTTCTTCTTTTTCTAGGGTTTTTAAGTGGGCCATTAAGTTGCTTGAATGAGCTGTCTCGAATTTCTTCTTGAAGGCACTTAGTGCTATGAACTTTCCTCTTAGCACTGCTTTCATTGTGTCCCACAAGTTAGGGTATGTTGTGTCTTCATTTTCATTGAGTTCTAGAAAGGCTTTAATTTCTTTCTTTATTTCTTCCCTGACCCAGCTGTCATTTAGTAACAAGTTGTTCAGTTTCCATGAGTGTGTAGGCTTTTTGCTATTTCTGTTGTTGTTGAAGTCCAGCTTTATTCCATGGTGATCAGACAGGATACAAGGGATTATTTCAGTCTTCTTGTATCTGTTGAGGCTTGCTTTGTGACCAACTATATGGTCTATTTTGGAGAAGGTTCCATGAGGTGCTGAGAAGAAGGTAAATTCTTTTGTGTTTGGGTGTAAAGTTCTGTAGATGTCTGTGAGGTCCATTTGATTCATGACCTCTGTCAGAGATATTGTTTCTTTGTTTAATTTCTGTTTTGTTGACCTGTCCTTTGTTGAGAGTGGGGTGTTGAAGTCTCCCACTATTAATGTGTGGGGATCTATATGTGGTTTAAATTTTATCAATGTTTCTTTTACAAATGTGGGTGCTCTTGTATTTGGGGCATAGATGTTCAGGATTGTGATGTCTTCCTGGTGGAATTTTCCCTTGGTGAGTATGAAGTGTCCTTCCTCATCTCTTTTTATTAATTTTGGTTGAAAGTCTATTTTATCAGATATTAGAATGGCTACTCCTGCTTGTTTCTTGGGTCCATTTGCTTGGAAAGTCATCTTCCAACCTTTTACCCTCAGGTAATGTCTATCTTTGTGTCTTAGGTGTGTTTCTTGTATGCAACAGATTGCTGGGTTTTGTTTACGTATCCATTCTGTTAATCTGTGTCTTTTTACTGGAGAGTTGAGTCCATTGATGTTGAGAGAGATTAATGACCAGTGGCTGTTAGATCCTTTGATTTTGATGTTGGCTGTGTTCATAAGTTTGTGTGCTTGGTTGCTTTTTGTTTTGCTGTAGTAAGGTTAATTATTTCCTGTGTTTTCTTGACAGAAGCTAATTTTCTTGGGTTGTATTTTCCCTTCCAGTGTCTTCTGTAATGCTGGATTTGTGTGTAGGTATTGTTGAAATTTGTTTTTGTCATTGAATATCTTGTTTTCTCCGTCTATGAGGACTGAGAGTTTTGCAGGGTATAGTAGCCTGGGTTGACATCTGTGTTCTCTTAGGGTCTGCATGATATCTGTCCAGGCCCTTCTGGCTTTCATAGTTTCTGTTGAAAAGTCAGGTGTGATTCTAATGGGTTTGCCATTATATGTTACTTGGCCTTTTTCCCTTGCAGCTTTTAGTATTTTTTCTTTGTTCTGTATACTTCCTGTTTTGATTATTATGTGGCGGGAGGATTTTCTTTTCTGGTCAAATTTGTTGGGTGTTCTGTAGGCCTCATGTATCCTTATTGGCTTCTCCTTTAACTTGGGGAAATTTTCTTCAATGATTTTGTTGAAAATATTTTCTGGGCCTTGGAGAAGGGAGTCTTCTTTTTCCTCTATTCCTATTATTCTCAAATTTTGTCTTTTCATATTGTCTTGGATTTCTTGGACGGTCTGTGTCAGGAATTTTTTGGATTTCACATTTTCTTTGACAGATACATCGATTTCTTCCATTGTATCTTCTACACCTGAGATTCTTTCTTCCATTTCTTGTAGTCTGTTGGTTATGCTTACCTCTGTAGTTCCTGTTTTCTTCCCTAAATTCTTCCTCTCCATTATTTCCTCCATTTGTGTTTTCTTTAATTTTTCTAGTTCTATCTTCAGGTCTTGAGTTGTTTTGTTTACTTCCTTCACCTGTCTGCTTGTATTTTCCTCTTTTTCTTTTAGTTCCTTCAACTCTGTCTCTTTGATTTCTTTCAGTGATTTAATTATTTCTTCTCTGAAGGTCACAAGCTGTTTGGCTGCATCTTCCTGTATTTCTTCACGGATGGCCCTAATTTGCTTGTCTTTATCTTCCTCCATTTCTTTACGGATAGCCATGATCTGTTTGGTTTTATCTTCCTCTAATTCTTTACGTATTTTATTTGTCTCCTCTATTATCCTCTTCATCAACATAGATGTAAGGTCCTCTTCTTGATTTTCTATTATGCTGCATTGTTCAGGGCTGTTCGCCCCTGGATGGCTGGGTTCTGGAGATGCCATATTGCTCTGTCTTTTGTTGGTTGAGCCTTTACGCTGACCTCTACCCATTGGGCTGATTTAGGTTTTGGCTGTTAGTTTCTGTGCTTCCTGGAGTCCTGAGGTAGGGAGTATCCCCTTGGCCGGAAGATGATTTTTCCTGAAGGAGTCCTTCTCTGCTTTTTGGTTATGGTCACTGTATGGCCAGTGTTTCTCCGGAGATGCCACTGCTCACCTCAGGTTTATAGCCCTGAGTAGTAGCTGTGGTCTATGTTAGGCAGGGGGGGATCTCCTCTTACCCATAAAATTTCTCAAGACAGCTGCCCCACTGCTGTGTTTCTTGTTATAAATTTAGTGTGCTGCTGCTCACTAAATTTCCATGTACAGTCCTCTTGAAGAAACTGCTGATTCCCTAGCTATGGGGTTTTCTCCCAACAGGGAAACTCAGTCTGTTATCCTGGGGCGCACAGTTCTGTCTGAGAAAGTGGGAGGTGCACTCAGCAAGTCTCTGGGCCAAAGGCTGATTGCTCTGCTCTGGATCTGGAGAATGTGCACCTAGGTTGATTTGGCGCCTGGGGGCACTGTTCTGGTCTGGAGGCTGGGTGCCTCACTCTGGACCAGAAGCTGTGTGTCTCTGTCTGGGATGGCGGCTACAGGCACTGCTCTGGTCCAGACGCTGTGGGTGCAGCCCCCCTGAAGGATCAGGGATTCCTACAGTTTTGGCAGTCCAGCCAGGGACAACTGGCCGATCCCTGGTACAGTATCTGAGGGCTGCTGTAATGGCTCTTCGACTCCTGCAGGTCCGAGGATGCAGCTGTGTGTCCCAGTGCCCCAGGGGAACGCAACAATGGCGGCAGAGCACAGCGCTTCTGCCTGCACTAGTGTCTGCGTGAGTCCAGGAAGTGTTTTGGTGCTGGGTGTCCTAAGCGTTAGAGCTGCTGACCCCCTCCGCTGGGGGTTTCCTCCTGCCAGAGACACGCAGTCTGGTGCCCTGTTGCCCTGGTGCCCACAGTTCTATCTGAGGCGGCGAATCACGCGCGCAGGCAGGGCTCTGTGCAAGCAGGCGCCTTTGTCCCTCCCGGCTCTGGGTCCGGGCTGGCTCCTGGGGCACCCGCGGAACCCGAGTCTTTTCCAGGGGATGTCTGGGTAACCTGGGGTCGGTCCCAATTGTTTCCTGCTCCGTGGGGTTATCTCTCGACTGGGAGATCCAGTCTATGGTGTTGTGGGCCCACAGTTCAGTCTGGGACCGTGACCAGATCGCGCTGGCGGGTAGCTCTGGGCTGGCGACCAAGCGCCTGGCGGAACGGGGATCTCTTCCGCGGTTTTGCTGGGTGAGTTAAAGCTGATCGAATCCCCCACCGTGGGGTATCCTCTCACCTGAGAAACACAACCACTTGTGTTTTATGGCCGCGAGTTCTGATTGCTGGTCACTGTGCCAATCCTGCTGTGCTGCTCCTCAGAATGAGAGTCCTCCCGGCGCTGCCATCTTGCCCCGCCTCTAATTTACTTATTTTTATATGTATGGGTGTTTTGCCTGTGTATGTGTATGCACAATGTGTGTGATGGAGAAGACCTGAAGAGGGCATTGGGTACTCTGGGACTAAAGACACAAGAGGGCTCTGAGCTGCTGCCTGAGAGCTGGAGATTAAATCCAGGTGCAATGAAGGAGAAGCTAGAGCGCTGAGTAACTGAGTAATCTCTCCAGCCCCCAGTGTATTTAAAAGTTTATATTTCCTCATTCCCTAATTAAGCTAAGCATTCTCTTATTCATGACTTTAATGTAGAGGTACTGCACAAATCCTTCTTACATGTTAAAATAATATTAATAACTCAGAATCTCAAGTTTAATGTTCTAAAATAAAATAAAGCTGGGTTGCTTATCACCTTGGATCTTGTTTTGGAATTGTGTAAAAACAGAAAGTATTTTAAACCATAAAGTATTTTAAGAATCCTACATACCAGCTTTGAAAGAACATGTCAAAAGAAACCCACCACTGAGTGAATTTACCAAGTTAATTTTTAAAGCGCTTTCTTACTTACATACAAATTAAAGATATAAATAGAAAGTATAGAAAATTTAAAATAACGTTATAAAATTATTCATTACCTTCCTGCCTGGTCCTTATTAGTATGAATCAAACCATATTCGGTGTGTTAAAGTATACAAATTCAACATCCACAGCCATTTTGATTTAGAATTGGTTCTTTGTTGCTTCAATCATTGGCATTTCTGGGTTGCCATTTTATATATGTGAATCTTTTATGGCCATAGCTTGCTTATTCAGCTCATTAGTAGTCTATTATTGCTATGTACTGTAAGCTATTTTAAATAAAGAAGGAAGACTGTAAGATATGGGAGATAGTACTTCAGTGAACTGATGCATAAATGGAACAGTTGATTTTAGTTAATTCAAAAACAGTTAACATATTTTAGTATGTTTGTCCTATATTGTATGTCTAATATCCACTTATATGTGAGTATATACCATGCGTATCTTTCTGCTTTTGGGATAACTCACTCAGGATGATCTTTTCTAGTTCCTACCATTTGCCTGCAAATTTCATGATTTCCTTGTTTTTAATTGCTGAATGGTATTCAATTGTGTAAATGTACCACAATTTCTGTATCCATTCCTCAGTTGAGGGACATCTGGGTTGTTTACAGATTCTGGCTAAAACAAATAAAGCTGCTACGAACATGGTTGAGCAAATGTTGTATACCTGAGCAAGTTTTGAATGTATGCCTAGGAGTGGTATCGCTGGATCTTAACCATTCCTAATTGTCTGAGAAAGCACTAGATTGATTTCCAAAGTGGTTGTACAAGTTTATATTCCCACCAGCAATGGAGGAGGGTTCCCCTTTCTCCACATCCTCTCCAGCATGTGTTCTCACTTGAGTTTTTTATCTTAGCCATTCTAAAGGGTGTAAGGTGAAATCTCGTTTTGATTTGCATTTCCTTGATGACTAGGGATGTTGAGCATTTCTTTAAGTGTTTGTCTGCCTAAAGAAGCTAAGCAAGGAGGAGAACTCTGGGTAAGATGATCAATCCTCATGCAAAAAAGGCAAAGGTAATGGACATCAGAAGAGGGAGAAAACAAGCAACAGGACAGGAGCCTACCACAGAAGGTTGTTGAAAGATTTTACCCAGCAAAGTATCTAAGGAGATGCTGAGACTCATAGCCAAACTTTGGGCAGAGTGCAGGGAATCTTATGAAAGAAGGGAAACATAGGAAGACCTGGAGGGGACAGGAGCTCCACAAGGAGAGCAACAGAACCAAAAAATTCTGGGCACAGGGGTCTTTTCTGAGACTGATACTCCAACCAAGGACCATGCATGGAGAATGCCTCACAGATGTATCCTATGGTTGCTCAGTCTCCAAATGGATTCCCTAGTAATGGGAACAGAAAATACCTCTGACATGAACTCAGTGGCTGGATCTTTAATCACCTTCCCGTGATGGGTGAGCAGCCTTAATACCGGGCCACAGAGGAGGACAATGCAGCCAGTCCTGATGAGACCTGGTAGGCTAGGGTCAGAAAGAAGGGGAGGAGGATCTCTCCTATCAGTGGACTTGGAGAGGGGCATGGGAGGAGATAAGGGATGGAGGATGGGATTGGGAGGGGATGAGGGAGAGGGCTTCAGCTGGGATACAAAGTGAATAAAGTATAATTTATAAAAAAATAATAATAATAAATGTTTTAAAAAGTGAAGAAAAGTTACCATGATTTAGAGAAATATTTCCTTTCCCAATAGTAACAATAATGGGCATTTTCTACCACCGCCTGGAAAAAAAAATACAAATTATATTCTACTTAACAATCCTTATCCTATGCTTCCTGCTTTTCATTGGAAAGGTCTACAGATTTTTTAAAATTACAAACAATTGTATCTGTGATTTGATCACCCAGTATAATTGCCATGTGAAGTCTTTTATCACAGCCTTGTTACTGTCTCTTCTCACCTCCCTCTACCCTGACTGGATTTTCATATATATGTAAATGCTATTGTCCTGTGCCTACCATTCAATGTTAATAGTTACCTAGACTGGTCGTGAGCTGTGATGCACAAATGGCCATACTACTTAAGACTCTGCTGCAGCTGGGATTGCAGTCACATACAGCTGTGCTTGACCTATGAAATATTTGTATTCTTTTTCATCAGAAAAAAATGTTTACAAGTTGATGTTATATCCCATTGAAATTTTGGATCCAGAGTTTGAAAAAAAAAAAAAAACTTGAAACAGTCTGGCACAACATTAGAATAAAAATAATCTCATTTTACTGTTTACACTGTCCTCAGCACTTAATTTAACACTTAGGGAATAGGAGACGCTTGGTAGAAATTTACTGAAAGAATAAAAGAAATGAATAGCTTTAAAAGGTTTGTATATGTCATCATTATTTTTACTAGCAAGGTGAGAGGCTTTGCTGAAAGCCCTGAATCTAATAATAGACAGAGTCATGATTCAGATTCAGCTCTCCTCTACTGTTTGCAGCCATGCTGACTCACTCTTGTGCAGGAAGTTTAAAATAAAGGGCAGGGGAGAAGAGTGAGAAGTCTAGATGGCTCTAAGAGGAAACAAGATCTTTATATTACTTTTCTAGTAGAGAAATAGAAATAAGTAAAATTAAACAGAAACTTGTTCACATTTTTCAGTATGAAATTATAAAATAATTGATTCATTAATTTTCAATAAAAAGTAATTTGCTTTAAACTACTTCAAAAATAAGTTGTTTAATACATTAAACAAGATGTGTAAAATGTTAATTCTTGAAATAATGATTTTGTGTTTTAAATTGAAGAGGCTTTTTTAATGAACATGTAAATGTAACATTATAAAGATAGCATTTCAGGAAAACTTTCTAGTTCAATATCGGCTTCCAAAAAATACAAAACTCCAAGAATTTATTCACTGAGATAATATTTATAAAGGTCATGATACAGCATATAGTAATAAAAGGGACACTGTTTCAATTTTTGTTCCTATCTACATCAAAGTAACAAAAGTCAACTGTGAGAAAAAAGTAACTCATAAACAATATTTTATTTAAGCCTTTAAAAAAATACTGCCTTGCACTTAAAGAAACAACCATGCATGATAGTACATGACTATAATTCTAAGACTCTGAAGTTGGAGACAGGAACACTGCAGTTTCAAGAACTGTGTAGGCTACATGATGAACTAAGGCCAGCTTGTTCTACAAAGTGAGCTCCTGTAAATGATGGGCAAAATGAAGAGAAGGAAGAAAAGACTACAATGAGTTAGTTCATGTCTCCTTTAAAATAGAAAATGTTTTATACTTGTCACTGTTATTGTAAATATAATTAAATACTCATATGTAAGGTGTTATCATCCCCATATATGAGCCTCAAACCCCTTGCTGTATCAGTGACATCGAAGTAACAGTAGTGTTCATAAAAATCATTAGGTAGTCCTTGCATTGCCAGTAGTATTGATTTGAAACCCAAATACTATATCAGGAAAACATGGTATTTAGAAATTCTTTTTTTTCCCCAGTTAGTACCTTAGTATATGTGTCAGGTACTGGAGAAGGAATGGATGAGACTAAACAAGAAGTTTGTTTGCTTGTTTGTTTTAATCCTAATTCTGGTGGGGTTTTTTTTTTCCAGTTTAAAAATAAGTGTCTTTAAGAGCTGGGGAGAAAGTTCAGTAGGTGAAAGTGCCTGCAAAGTAATCTCGAGGACATGAGCTGAAATCTTCAGAAACCAAGCATGAGAGTCTATAAAAATCCCAAAGCTTCCTCAGGGTGATGGGAGAAAAAAATCAGAAACTTGTGGACCAGCTATTCCACCATATACAGCCAGAAAATGACAGCGATCTTGTCTTAAATAAGGGAGCAGGCAAGGTTGCCCTCTGACATTCACATGTGTACCATGACAGATTGGTGCTTGCTTGCATTTTCACACACAAGTGCACGTATATGTTAAAAATTTTTAAGTAATTTTAAGTGCACGTCTGTAATCCCAGGAAAGCAGATGTAGAACCGCCTCAAAGTCAAGCCCAGCGTGGATCCATGGATTTTCCCATTTTCCTTATTTAAAGAAAACGTTAAGATATCAAAAAGTGCTTCAAAAATATTGGAGAAGTTTGGGTATGCAAACAGATATATTCATACATCCATGAGCGTGCATGTATTATTATAAGTACATGGATATGGCCACGTCATTTGAAGGGATAAGCCAAATGAACATCATGTGAGAAAAGCATTACGTGTGGCAATGATGGCACGAAGACCGTCTCCAACCATGTCAAGAAAGGGCACAAATCAATCCACTTCTGCCAATGCTTGGTTCTTATCTCTTGCTTTAAGTCCATGTTGATATTTATTCTTGGCTCTGTTCCATCTCACAGCTGCTGATGGTCCAGGAGATCGTTTCATCATTGGGGAATCCCAAGCTGGTGAACAGGTGAGATTGATAACCCTGAAAGACACTGAAGATTTCTGCTTCACAGCCTTTGGGCATCCAATTCTAAGTTTCTAATATCAGCATGTGGAAGTCTTAGAGAAGGATTAGTCAAAAGACCATCAAGGGATCAAAGAAAGGTCCCCATGTGAACAGCAATGAAAAACCATTACTTAATGAACCTACATCTATCAATATGTGCCGTAATAAATAATTGTGTTACATCCCCCACAGATAAGCCTCATAAGCATTCACCAGCCCTCTGACTGATTCCTCTTCCTACAAAGTTTGATTTTCTGGCTAGAACTACATATACCTTAATGCTTGGATGTTTAAATAAGGAAGCTAGAGTCACTAATGTTGGCATCCTCCTTCTACATATTACCTTAACCCCTGTCCATTTTAAGTACTTATAAAAGTACATGAGAAGCCAAGGGGGAAAAGAAGACATGGAGATAGGTTTTACCAAAACTGATACTTTTTTAAAAATTACTTATCACTAGTTTATTTCATATAATATTTAGGGACAAAACAAGTAGTCTTCTACGTGTACATGCTGGCTGTCCTTGCTAGCATGGAGTTCTCTGGTATTCATGTTGCATCTCAGCGTGGAACACTGGAACCCCAGGCACAGGCTGCTGTGCTTGCTTTTATATGGTTCTGGGGGTTCAGACTCAGCTCCTCACACTTGCACATTAAGCACTTTACCCATTGAGCCATTTTCCTTTGATTCTTTTTTGACTTTATTTGATAACACATATATCTATCAGATATGAACATACAAAACATCCGTTTTATAGTAAAGCCACAAGAAATGTCTGATCTTCAATTGAGTCTACTCAGCATTCCTTATCCAGCACACTGACATAATTAGCAAGTGCTTTATTCTGGCATATAACTTACATTAAGACACAATTTCTTCTTTGCAAAAGTCAGTAGAGGAGGAAGCATAAACAACTAAATATTATACAATATATTAGTTATTGAGCTAATGGTGTTCCCATCAAACACTCTGGAATGCAGAAGAGAACTGAACGTTTCAACAGAAGATGCTTAGAAGGATAACACTGGAGCATTCTAGTCACAGAGCAGTGTAGGTCAAAATTCCAGAGGTGCCTGGCACCTTACGCCTATAGTTCTAGCACTCATTTAGCAGAAACCATGGAGGATCACTGCAAGTTCAAGGTCAGCCTGGGTCACATAGCAAATTCCAGCCCAGCCATGACTAAATATATGGTGAAACCCTGCCTTAAAAGAACAAAACAAGGAGTCTGGAGAGGTGGCTCTGCAGTTAAGAGCACTGACACTCTTCCAGAGGTCCTGGGTTCATATTCCCAGCAACTACATGGTGGCTCACAACCATTTGTTATGGAATCTGATTCCCTCTTTGTGTGTGTGTGTGTGTGTGTGTGTGTAGACAGAGCAATCATGTATATTTTTAATTTTAAATTTTATTTATTCAATATATAAATACTAACAATGTAAGTAATGTATATAAATTTTATTATATAATAAATTTTTCTCTTTTATTATCATTATTATTTATTCACTTTGTATCCCAGTTGTAGCTCCCTCCCTCATCTCCTCCTGATCACACCCTCCCCTCTGCTTCCTCCCCTATCCCTCTTCCCTAGTCCGCTGATAGGGGAAGTCCTCTTCGCCTACTATCTGACCCCAGCCTATTGGTTAATTTTTTAAAGGACAGGAAGTTATATGAACTACTCAGAGAACTGCAGGTGGTTTATGTTAGCCTCACCATAGCAGATAAGGGTCTCTAAACTTCATACACACTATTTGTTAGTTCTAACTAGAGAACTGGGAGTATAAAAACAACTGTGAAACTTAAAAGTTTCTAAGTTCTTATAAAGGCTTTATGAGATAAGATTGAAATAGTTCAAGAAGGCAGCTTTTTCTTCAGATTACCTGTAGTTTTCTTTATCTACAATATGTGTTACACATACTTAGAGCAATCTCAGCTATCTTGTAAGAGCTACATTATTCACTCACAGCTTACACTTGAGCACTGAGGTGCCATTGTATACACAGGAAAGTGATTTAAAAAATCATTTCTTCGTGCTTTAAAATGTGTGACCTTAAATCACTAATGGTTTGGTCCCAGTAATTAGCAGTGGATGTCTTCAAAGAAAATACTGTGTAATTATGAAATGTTGTCATTAGATTTCCAAAGAATGAGACTCAGTACCTCCAATAATAAAAGGCCAAGATTTTAACTGTGTATACATACACACACATATACATACATACACACATACAAACATACACACACACACACACACACTTATATACATGAAGCACATAGGAAAATTCAGTCTAAGAGAGAATACCTGCTCACCTTACAGACTAAAAGAAGTAGGCCACATATTACTAGGATGTACCTTTGTAGTTGAGTCCTTCACATGTCAGTTGTATTGTTTGATCTAAATAGACATATAAGTTTTTACATGTCTATTAATATTTATTTTTGTTTGTGAGCCTAGCCTTTAATGGCTGAGCCATCTCTCAGCCCCATTAATATCTTTAACTTTGGGTTCAATATGATGTGATAGGAATCTTCTGCCTACCATTTAGAATTCATGAGATGTACATATGAACTTACAGCAGTGTGACAGCATTAAAAAAAAAAAAACCTGCAAAAGATCAAGCCAAACAGAAATTCCAACATGCAAGGAAGGGGGGGATGGGCATGAAGCCCCACCCCTAGCTAAGGAGCTGTTGGCACTTGAGTGTTGCTGGAAGAAGAGGAGTAAATCAGTTTTCTTAAGTGGTGAGATACCTAATATATCAACCAGACTTCAGGGCAGATTCCATACCCAAGAGCAGTCAGGTAACACAAACTGTGTCTAATGGGGGAGGGTGAAATCAAGTTAGATGGGTAGGAAGGTGAGCAAGGATGTGGGAAGAGCTGGGAAGGAGGAGGACTACGATCAAAAGACATTATACAAAATTCTCAAAGAAGTATAAAAATATTTTTGTAAATATGTCCCAGATAGTAAGTGATGTCTGGAATTGTAGAGTGCAATTAAAAAAACAAAAAACAATGACCCTAACTTTTCATTTTAAATCCCATGCATTATTTTTGTAGAAATGTATATGAATATGTAATAATTCTGAACAATACTAGAAGGTCTTTTACTGAAATTAGCAGAGTAAAGTGGTTTAAAGCATGTAAGATGTGCTAGATCTTAACACACAGTGTTTTCCTAAAACATTGCCTAAGGTGTGTGCGAGAGTGTAGGTGTGTAAGGTGTGTGTCACACAACATGGGACTACAGAGACGGTAGCATTTAAGAGCACGTGCTCTTCAGGCCCCTGCACCACAGGGAAGCTTGCAAACAACTATAATTCTAGTTCTAGAGCATCGGGTGCCCTCTTCTGACCTTCGGGGACAACAGACCATTTGTGCCGAACATGCATACATACAGGCAAAACACTCATATACATAAAAATTTTTAAACATCTTTTACTGTTGTATCAGGATTTTCATTTAGGGATAATTTGGAGCATTCTTGTTTCTATTCTGTCCTAAATCACGACCTCTGACAGGTGATCATGAAGCCTATTCGAACCTATCAAATGGATCAAGGTAGATACATGCTTTTTTCATGCTTAATCCAGATTGTTACACACACTTAGATGTTTTTAAATGGTTTAAGTCTACATTTTAAATATTTATTAACTGATAAGTTTAATACTATGAAATTTATAAGTGAATACTATGAAATATTAGGAAATTTTCCAAGAGAAATAATTTAAATGGCTTTTCTGGATCACCTTTATTTGACCAAATACTTTCTGTAATGATGTACTACATTTGTCAAACAGAATTCCAGCAAACTATCAAAATGATGGGTTTTCATATTTATCATTCATACTCTCTTAGGACTTAGAAATTTTTCTGACAGATTCTCAAATCACTTTACAGTAACACAATTTATGTTTATTTGAATGCGAAGCAATAGTGGCAAATGTGAGTGGCAGTTCTTCAAAACAGGACTCCAAGTAAAGTACAGGCCTTAAAGAACAAATAGCTTAAATCAAGTTGCAGACTCTTTGGTGTGAATACAGCTCTGTCTGGGTAGCTTACACTGGTCCTAAGTGAGGAAACTATAAACATTTTCATTATTTCTTAAAAAACGATACATCCACTGGAGATGTTGTTTTGCAGCAACTAAGTGACCAAGTGTCTTTTTTGTTTGCACTTCCAGCCAACTCAAACAGTAATGCCAGGACAAGTGATGCGGGTTACAACAGGTGCTCCAATCCCCTGCGGTGCTGATGCAGTAGTACAAGTTGAAGATACTGAACTCATCAGGGAATCAGATGATGTACGTCATTACCAGTATTTGAAGTCAGACTCCGTTTCCACAGTGTTTATAACATTAACCTGGGTTTTCAGGGGGTGTTGTTAATATTGTTATTTTGGTTTGAGGATCTCTAGCAGATAAACTTAAAGATTGAAAATCCTTTGACATTGGAGGAACTTTTATGCTATTATTACTGTAGAATTTGGACCATGCTTAACATGAGAATTTTCACAAGCAAACAAAGAAATTACTTCACAATAAAAGAACATTGAGACTAATTCCTGATAAAGTGTGAAGGTGTTCTTGAAATCAGAATTTAATATAAAGGACTTTAACAGAGAACATTTGGGCAACTTCTTAAACCAAATGACCCTTTCACCACTGGTTTTCTGTTGAAGAAAAAGCTGTGCCATAATATGGAAGCCTTGAAATGTTAAATTTGTGTCAGTGTTGAGACAATCCCGCTGCACTGTCTCAAATAAAGGACACTTATGGGCTCTAAATAGACCGTTTTCTCAATGAAACTAATAGTAATTATTAAAACCAGACTACTGGGGCATGTCCTGGTTATGTTTCTATTGCTATGATAAACACCATGAATAAGCAACATGCAGAGAAAAGAGTTTATTTCAACTTTCAGGTCACAGGCTTCTCTGTCAGGGCAGGAACTGAAGCACAGGCCACAGAGGGATGCTGCTCACTGGCCTCATTCCCAGGGTTTGCGCAGCATGCTTCCTTCACATGCCCAGGGTGTCACCACCCAAAGTAATCTGGGCCCTCCCACATCAATCATTAATGCCATACAGAATTGCCTACAGACGAAGCATTTTCTCAGTTGATGTTCTATTTCCCCACAAAGTGAAATTGACCAAAATAATAATAATAATAATAATAATAATAATGCACAGGCTGAAGATGGCTCAGTAGTTAAAAGTACTTCTTGTTCTTGCATAGGGCCCAAGTTTAGTTCCCAGCACACAGGTTGTGATTCATAGTTGTTTGTAACTCCAGTTCCAGGACATCCAACACTCTCTTCTGAGCTTCCTGAGCACCAGGCCCACATGCGGTACACATACATGCATGCTTTCATGTAGGCAGGCCAACCATTCCTACACATAAAATAAATCTTTTTAAAAAGCAGACTACTAGGAATAAAACTGGAAAAGTTACAATTTTTTTACAGTTTTATAGACTGATAATTATACCTGTTTTGTGAAATTTAAGGAATCTTATATTCTGAAGCAGAGATTAAAAATAAGTAAATACTAAAATACAACCATTCTAAGAGATGACCATCTTTCATGGTGTGGAGATTTTCTTTTTAATCATCTTCCCTTATTTATAAAATTCAACTTTTGACAAACAGATCACATTGCTTGCTCTTAAAATTGTCCAAGCAGAGATTTATTAGCATCAGCGAAGCCTACAAAGCATTGAAATCCAGAACATACACTTCCTAAAACCATGCAATGACAAGACACAACATTATTCAAAGCCCATGAATGTAAAACTGATGGTTGCCATACAGTTACAGAACTCCACAGCCAAGCTGTAAGTCTCCGCTGAGCTTTCAGTAGGAATTTGAGAGCCTTGACATGATATTGAACTCCATTCACAGCAACCAAAAGAGAGACGTTGGTATGCACCTTCCTTTATTACATGTGTTTGTATGTATGAATATCATGTATATATAATATTCCTTTGAGAATCCTACATCAAGATACAGTTTAGCAATTTAAATGATGTTTTTACACCATGAAAATTAGAGGAAGTATTTAGTTATTTATTGACACCAAACCTAATTGTTCAGGAGCTCTCTTTAGAAATTCACACTATTTTTTTTCAAAGAGGTATAGCAAATGGTTCTCTGCTCTTCTGTATTTGTGTATATTCTGGGCCTATCTGATGATAAAGTGTCGGAGAAGCTCATTCCTATTGATCAGAAATTCCATTAGATTATATTATGTGAAATTATATGACCTGCTCTGCTTACAGGGTACTGAAGAACTTGAAGTGCGAATTCTGGTGCAAGCTCGGCCAGGCCAAGATATCCGGTAAGTTCAAATATACAGAATAAATAACCCTCTTGTGTTTCTGCATGAACATGAACTCAGGAGAACATGCTATTAGAAACCTACAGCACTGCCAACTACCCATTTTTTCTCAAGATTTAACAAGAAGCAAAATGAATTTTCTCAATTTTACATCCCATGTCTAAACTGCCTTTTAAATGAAAATAATAAAGATGAATAAAATTGTCAAAATCAAGATGAAAAAAAGGTAATGTTACAGATGAGGGAGGGAGGGTACGATTGGGAGGGAATGAGGAATGGGGCCACAGCTGGGATATAAGGAAAATAAACTGTAATTAATATAAAAAAGAATAAACATATTTCAACTATTTTTAAAAAGGTAATGTTATAAAGTTATAGGTAAAGTTATATACCCATGGTTAATTCTACCTTTAGCCAATTCACAATTACTCAGTCCCAACTCATAGTTTATCCAGAAATTGGAATAGAGGTGATTAGGTTTTATACAAGTAGATGATAGCACACCCTCCTCAACCATCCTTAATAATGTAATAATTTGCTGTTCCTTACATGTAAAGATGTTTCTCTCCTACAATAGATACTATGCATAGTTTGAATTATTTTCTTAAACTAGAAGGTGTTTACTAGAAGGTGTTCCATCAAATCTAATTTGCCCAGCTTCCCTTTGGAACAAAGCTGTAATTCTCCCAGCCTCATGGCAGCAGGCTAGCATACATAACCAAGAAAGGTGGCCTCAGATCTGGATCGACCCAAGGCGTCTACACGGAAATCATCTCTAACTGACCTTTTAACATCATTCCCCTTACCACAGAGCTAACCAGCTGTGGAGCACTGATAACGCTGCTAGATATTTTCATCAGAGAAAGTTTGAAATCGGTAATTTTACCTGTAGTATAATAAAAAGAAAATATAAAGGAACTTCAAATGTAACATGTTTCTTTTTAGCAATCATAGATATAAGTCCTAGTTTGTCTTCTATAATGTGAAATAACTTTGAAAGTTAGAATTTTTAGAATTGCTTATTTGACTCCTGACTTATTTCTGAACTTTTTTTTCTCTCCTGATTGTCTCTCTCATGCTGAAGTTTCCCTCTGAGTTGAGAAAAAGTTAACCTTAGCCATATGCTTATGGTTCTGCTTTGACTTTCAGACCCATTGGCCATGACATTAAAAGAGGAGAGTGCGTTTTGGCCAAAGGAACCCATATGGGCCCTTCAGAGATTGGTCTTCTTGCAACTGTAGGTGTCACAGAAGTTGAAGTTAATAAGTTTCCAGTGGTTGCCGTCATGTCAACAGGAAATGAGGTAAATAAATAGACAAAATAAAGCAAGGAGCTTATAAGATAAAACTCTGATGTCTGTTTTCTGTTGTAAATGGAACATTGTAGATTATGATTCTTAACAATGGGATCACATTTTCCTGACAAAGAAATAAGTTGGCCTTAGCATAGTTCAGGTACAAAAGATAAGTTAAGAAATTATTCCCCTCCATTTTTATAATGAATTATTATATCCAATGTCCTTTTCCCACTCTTGATACAAGTAAACAAAGAATGTTAGCTGCAAGCTATTGATAGCAAACTGAGCAAGCACAGTACTTAGTACACTGAAACATGATTTGTGTATCTTGTTGCTGAAATGATAGCCCATCCATCAAAGTAAGTAAGTGACTTAAATAGGTATCATGGCTATCCTGTCTTCTAAAGTTCTGTGTGCATTAAAATCACCAGAGAGAGCCAGGTGCAGTGGTGCCCACCTGTAATCCTAGCACTCAGGGAGGCAGAGGCAGGAGGATCTCTATGAGTTTGAGGCCAGCCTGGTCTACAAAGTGAGTCCAGGACAACCAAGGCTACACAGTGAAACCCTGTCTCAGAAAAACAAGAAATAAATAAGAGCACCAGAGAGATTTGATGATCCTTTTTTGATTTGGTTTTGTTTGAGGGTTTGTTTGGGTCAGTTGAAGCATCTGTAGTGGTATTTTATTCACAATAGATTTACATGTCCTCTCAGGCCTGGCTTGGGAAGGACGTGATAATCAGTCCTTTTCTGAGAACTCTTGAAAACCTTCCTGACTACTCTCTTGCCTAGGTTGTTAAAATGTCCAGGAGCTCTATGGGCATGCTGCGAATGTGAAAGGATGAACATTCTAAAAACTCAGTTATAGAATCAAATCATACCAACATTTTTACAAACGTCTTTGAACTATACTATTAAAGACTAACCAGACTTTAAAAATTACAAAACAAAAAATTCTTTGTTTTGAAAATTAATCCTTCATCAGTATTATTTTTAGTTTTTTTAAGTCTTAAAAAATGAAGTTGTTCAGTATTTTCTCTATGATTCTTATAATTCTGTTAGTCAAAGCAAAAGAACAGAATTGGATTTTTTGTTTTAATAACAGGAAGCTAATTCTGCATTCCAGATTTTCTTAGGTACAAATCATCCTTAAAAACTATCAGCTGACATGAAACATTCTTTTTATTTTGATAAGTCAGTGATTTTAATAACCCTGTGTCTAAGTGGCATCATGTTTAGCAGCAGTAGAGAGGTTTGCTTCTAAATTTTATCATCTCTATATTGCTACTTCTCCCACTCATATTCAAAATTAACTACTTTTACAACCATATATATGCATAGATGCATATATACTCTCCACATATGAAATATTCAGTATTCTTCTTTCTAGATTTGGCTTTTTTTTTTTTTTTTGCACTTAACAATATCCTCTCTCCCATCCACTTTCCTTCAAATATCAGGATTTTTTTATAAAGATTTTTTAATTTTAATTACAGTTTATTCATTTTGTATCCCAGCTGTAGTATCCTCCCCAAACCCCTCCCAATCCCACCTTCCCTCTTCTCCTATGCCCCTCCCCCAGTCCACTGATAGGGGAGGTCCTCCTCCTCTTCCATCCTACCCTAGCCTATCAGGTCTCATCAGGACTGGCTGAATTGTCTTCCTCTGTGGACTGGTAAGGCTGCTCCCCCTCAGGGGGAGGTCATCAAAGAGCTAGCCCATGAGTTCATGTCAGAGATGGTCCCTGGTCCTATTATTGGGGAACACTCTTGGATACTGAGCTGCCATTTTTTTAATTGGCTTACAAAGGAGTGTGTTCTCATGTACTGTTTTCATTTTACATTTTGGTTGATTCGGTACTTGCTGCAGCTCCCAGCAAACCTCTAGTCCTTCTTTCCCTACTATATACTCTTCCACTTTATACTTCTTCCTTCTGTTGTGTTCTTCACGCTTTACTGTTAAAGCTTCTCTTTTCCACTTTCCTGAGCCTCTTTATAGTTTCGTGGCCTTACTCTTATTGTCACCTAGATAAACATATCTGAAAAATTGATTTTGTCCATGTACCACATTTTCTTTATCCATTGGTGGACAAGTAAGTTGTCTCCATTTCTTAGCTATTGTGAATATACAACAACAAAACGACTGTACAAGCATGCCTGTGGTGTGTTGGCTTCTGTATAGTGGTACAGCTGGGTCACATACTTCTATTTCAGTTTTTTGAGGATGCTATACACTAATTTCCATAATGGCTTCACCAGTTCCCATGCCAGAAACACTGAATAAGGGTTGTTCTTTCCCACGTCCTTGCCAGTAGTTGTTGGTATTTGCTTTCTTGATGGTATTGTTCAGACTGGGGTAAGATGGTATCTCATCACCCTTAAAATGTGCATTTCTCTGTGTACACCTCTTGACTCTAATGTGATAGCAGGAGTCTAATGTCATACCATGTGAATGCATTAAAATAGAGACAAACAGTGCAGCTGCTTTAGTCAACCTGAAGAATATCATATAAGGTGCTGGAGAGATTGTCACCATTAAAAATCTTCCAGAAGGCCCCAGTTTGGTTCCCAGCAACCACACAGTGGCTCACAACTATCTATATCTCCAGTTCCAGGGGAGCTAATGCTTTCTTCTAGCCTCCACGGGTACTGCATACACATGCTTTACAGACAAACATGCAGGCAAAACATCCATGCCTATAGAATAAAAAATAATGTCAGACAAAATATTTGTGTAGCTGTTGGAAACATGCCCAATATCGCGTGAAGCTATAATCCTATTAAGGATGAGGACATCTTTACAGAATTATGGAAATAAAGTTATCAACTATATCTCAGAATGTTTGGTTTAGATACTTAAATAAACTGTACGGTTTAAAATTTAGACAGTACTATTTAAGAGATTCTAAGTCTACATTCTTAGCCTCTTGCATTTTATAAAATGAATACATACATATATGCACATATATGCACACAAATATATAATACATATTAGAATACACACCAGAGTGTTCTCTTCAATTATTAATCACTCATTCTCTAGGGCTGAGGGTATGGCTAAGTGATAGAGTATTTGTCTTGCATGTGTGAAGCCCACATGTCTGTAATCCCAGGCATTGGAAAATAGAGGCGGGATAACTGAAACAAGTTTGAGGCTGGCCTGTCTATGAAATTATTTCCAGGCCAGCCAGTAAAATTAAAAAAATAAAAAGGCTTGAGCCAGTTTTCTTAGAAATATATTAATAGGAAACAGCAACATCAGACCTTCATAACTTTCTTACTCAGTAGAACAATGCTCTTAGCAATCCTCAAGACCTTCTATAACTACAATGTTATTCTGCAAGCACCAGCTCAGGTATGAGAAAATAATGCTTCTGCTAAGAAATACAGGAGCTACCCTTGCCTAGAAACTTCATTTCTACATAGGAAATAATATTTTTTATAATGGACTTGGACAGCTTCAAGATGCCTATACAGTAACTATCTAGTACAAGTGTCAGCATACGTAGGAACCCAAAGCTATGACTTTCCACTAGGTATGTATGATACCTTCCAGTCCACATGCATGGTACTAGAAATCACTTTTTCAATAGGAGGAATGAGGCTCCTCTGAGCTACATGAGACCCTGTCTCAAAAACAGAACAACAACAAAAGAAATGTTGCCTACTAACAAGCTGACATTTAATTGTAAACAAATATTCCTGGTAACAGAAATAGAAAATTAGAAAACAATAATAAAATGGACTAAATGTCACTTTGTTTTTATTAACCACCATGTACTGGTTATTTTAAACAATGTCAGTGGTAAAACAGTCGTCTGGCAGGAGATATATGCTCAACATACATTATACATCTGTAAAAAAAGAAAGTTGAAATAAATTTTAAAATATCTCTGTGCTGGGGTTTACTGCTCCCAGCACCCCTCCACACTTACTATGCTACTGGTGCCAGACAGGGTTCTGATAGGCAAGACAGACAGATCAGCGATAGGCAAGAAGATAAATTCCTGTTTGCACATAGTTGAGATTCTTACTGGGAATTGGTCAATAAGCAAATAGTGATAAGTGGCACAAATATAAACAGAGGGGTAAAATGACAAAAAATAGATAAAAGTAATAATAAAATAGCCATAGAGCCTACTGTCTGTTGAAACTTAACCAAGGCCAGCCCTGTAATACATTCCCATACTAGAATTTAATGTCCCCAGCTCTCTTGCCAGGAGACTTGTATATATACTAGTTGTCTAGATACTAGTTTGGGGCAGAGGAGGTGTAAGTAGAGTCTCACTACATAGTCCTTACTGGCCTCAAATTTATAACCCTCCTGCCACTACTGTCTGAGTGCTAGGATTTCATGCATGTGCCACACAAAGCCTGTGAGGTCTTGCTGTTTTAATGCATTCATATAGCACTAGAAGATAGAAAGAAGGTGAAAGCATTAGCAGAAGTATAAACCCAACTCTTAGTCTCATTACTTTCCAGCAGCCTTTAAGACAATGGCAGCTTTCTGCAGGCACTGGTCTTTAATAACACCATTTTCTTCATTTATACTTCCAAGTTTTGTCACACATTTATAGCCAATGCCTTGTGCTTAAAACTCTTCTCCCACCATCTTTACTTGAAATGCCTAGGTGAGTTTTCTGTTCTTGTCTGGACCTGATGGTAAAGTCTTCTGTTATAGGTGGGGTGACTAGAGCCAATTGCTGGAGTGAAATGTGGCATCCAAAGGACATGCCATGTGATGGAAGTTTATTCTAGACAGGTAAACAACAAATAGTATCTGAGATGAGGTACATATTCATCATATCTGAGGAATAATAAGGTCCATGTGGTAGTAGAAAAAGTAAAAGGTGTATAAAAGATGAGGTTGGAGAGATGATAGACCCTATACCAATTTAATCTCAATGCCCAGCTTGGAAGAGTAAAATAGAAAAATAGCCAGAACCTGGAAACAACCAGATGTCCCTCAACGGAAGAATGGATACAGAAATTGTGGTACATTTACACAATGGAATACTACTAAAATTAAAAGCAAGGAAATCTTGAAATTTGTAGGCAGATGTTGGGATCTGGAAAAGATCATCCTGAGTGAGGTATCCCAGAAGCAAAAAGACATACTGTATATATAAGTGGATACTAGACCTGTAAGATAGGATAAACATACTAAAATCTGTACACCTGACAAAGATAAACAAGAAAGAGGACCTGGGGTAAGATGGTCAATCCTCACTTAGAAAGACAAATGGGATGGACATTGGAAATAGGAGAAAACAAGTAACAGGACAGGAGCCTACCGCAAAGAGCCTCTGAAAGAGTCTACCTAGCAGTGTATCAAAGCAGATGCTGAGACTCATAACCAAACTTTGGGCAGAGTGCAGGGAATCATAGGAAAGAAGGGGGAGTTAGTATGACCTGGAGAGGACAGGAGCTCCACAAGGACCAAATATATCTGGCACAGGGGTCTTTTCTGAGACTGTTTCCCTAATCAAGGACCATGCATGGATATAACCTAGAACCCCTGCTCAGATGTAGCCCATGGGAACTCAGTATCCAGGTGGGTGTCCTAGTAAGGGGAACAGGGACTGTTTCTGACATGGACTCAATGGCTGACTCCCCTCCTCCCCCCGAGGGAGGAGCAGCCTTGCTAGGCCACAGAGGAGGACATTGCAGGCAGCCCTGAAGAGACCTGATAAGATAGGGTCAAATGGAAGGAGAGGAGGACCTCCCCTATCAGTGGACTTAGAGAGGGACAGGGAGGAAATGAGGGAGGGAGGGTGGGATAGGGAAGGAATGAGGGAGGGGGCTATAGCTGGGATACAAAGTAAATTGTAATTAATATAAAAAATGAAAGTTTAATTAAAAAAATAGCATAGAACATAAGTGATCTGAACTTATCAGTCAAGGTATTAACTGTATCACATCTTAAGTGATGTAGCATGTAGGAGGAACAAGGAAAAAAGGTAGTATATGAGATGTACTAATGAGAAAAGTTCACTGAAGTAACTGGAGAGATAGTGAGACATACCAGGCCCACAATATATTTTGAAGATAAAACTGACAGATCTTGCTAAGTAATTAAAAACAGAGTATCAGAAAATGTAGGGAGTTAAGATGAGCACTAAATTTGGTCCTAAGCAAGCCTAAAGACATATATGTTTACCAAACTAAGAAAGGATAGGCACTAGAAATTAGGACTTCTGTTTCAAACCTGTTAAGTTTAAAGTGTCTAATAGAAATCCCACTAGAAAGGTGATATTAGAAAAATATTTGAGACAAAGACATACATTTAAAAGTTACCAGCATAACTATAGTGTTTAAGGTCATAAAATGAGATCGTCACCTAGAAAGAGTCCAGGAGATGAGGTGCCACTTTTACACTGAAGGCAGCTGATCTCCATCCCTTTCCCAGCCTTAATGTTTGCCAGTTTTATTCTCCAATTTGGGCTCTTGATGATACCATCTCTCAATGCATAAATACATTACATTTCCATTTTCAGCTTCCTTATTGCCTCTAATTCACCATCTTTGCCTTCCCACCCAAAAAATACCTCCTCCTACATTGCCTCTTCTTAGAATAGTGTCACTATTCCATGAAACTGCTTTTTATCACTGTCATCAGTGGTGTTTTAACTTTTAAAAAAATTTATTGTAGTTAAACGTTCAAAATACAATTTACTATCTTAACCATTTTAAACAATATTAAATATACTTACATTTTTTCATTTGCTTTTTTGTTGTTTGTTCGGTTCTTTGTTTGGTTTTGGTTTAGATATTTTGGTTTGGGTTTTGTTTTTGAAATCAGGTCTCATTGTGTAACCCTTGATGGCCTGATACTTACTCTATAGACCATGCTGGCCTTAAACTTACAGAGATCTGCCTGCCTCCCAAGTGCTGGAGTTAGATTTATTTTGATATATATCTGTCTGTCAGTCTGTCTGTCTGTTTCTGTGAGTGCTTTTGGAGCCGCACCTGCTACTCACATTCTTATTGCCAAAAGTGTTTTTTTTTTCCTTATACAATATGTTTTGATCATATTCTTTCCCTTCACCCAACTCCCCCCAGGTCCCTCCCTACCTTCCTACCCACCCAACTTATTCTCTCCTTTTCTCTCACTCTCTCTCTCTCCCTCCCTCTCATAAAAGTGTTTTATTCTTGCATAACTAAAACTCTATATCCATATTACAACTCTCCATTCCTCCTCCCAGCAGACCCTAAGAACCTAAGAACCAGCATTCTACCTTCTGTCTCAAGGAATTTGACTCTTCTAAGTACCTCATATAAGTGTAGTCTTGGGGTCTTTTTTTTTTTTTTTTTTTTTTTTGGTTCATTTTACTTAAAATGTTCTACAGGTTTATCCATGCTGCAGTATGGATCAGCATTCTTTTTTACAGTCAGACATTTGAGATGAGTTGCTGATACCTTTTGGCTAATATAAATATTAGAAAGTAAATATAGCTCTTCAAGTACCTGCTTTAATTCTTTTGAGTATATATTGATCTCTTTTTAATTATATAATAGTAACAGTTTTGTTAGAATACTGGAAAAATGTTAGTGTTCATTTATTTAGTACATACTGAGAAGCATTCATTCTACTTACCACTTCAGTTGCTGGGAATACAACAATAAACAGTAAAAACAGTCTTTATCCTCATGAAATTATCCTTATGAAATGTATATTCTAGTATAGAGCAAAAGAAACTTCAACAACCACTAGCATTTTGCTATGTACTCTTTCAGTCTAATTTCTATGCCCATATGTGTCTTTCCCTAGGCCCATATAAATATAAATCTGTATGTAAAACTGACATACTCTAAATGCAATTGTATGTCATAAAATTTTACACCTAAATAGCAAGTCACAAATCTTCTTTATATCTGTAATCCATCTTTGGTGGCTGTATAAAAGTTCTACTATAAATTCTTCATATTTATCATTTTTCTATTAGAAGATATTTAATTTTTATTTTTACTGGTAGTATAGATAATGCTATAATAAACATTCAAATTGATTTGCATGTTCCATTATTCTGTTACATTCATAGCATTGCTAGGTCAATGCTTTATTTAAGATTTTGGATCATATGTTAATTTAATTTCCTCCAGAAACACAATTGATTTTTGCCTTCTCTTAAATATTGAGAAGTTGTTTTTTCTACACTGTTACCAATTCTGAATATCTTTACTGTTTTTTTATCTTTCATGGCCTGATTTGAGTATTTAGGCTCATTCATTAATTTAGTCATTCAACAAATTTCCTGACATTGCTTCACTTCAGGCCATTACCATATATTTCCACATGGGTAATCACACTTGCATACATACATGCATACAAACATATAGAACCTTAATTTTTTTAGATTTATTTTGTTATATATCTGTCTGTCAGTCTGTCTGTTTCTGTGAGTGCTTTTGGAGCCGAGAAGAGGGTGTTGGATTCCCCTGAAGCTGGAGTGATAGGCAGTTTTGAGATGCCTGATGTGGATGCCAGGAACTGACTATGGGTCCTCTAGAAGAACATCAAGTGCTCTTACCTGTTGGGCTTTTCCCTGTTTTGAGGGGAGGTAATTTGTTTGTTTGTTTGTTTGTTTGTTTGTTTTGAGACAGGGTCTTTTACTGAAGATAGAGCTCAACCAACATTGGGATTACAAGCTTTCGCTGAGGAGCTACACTCGCTTTTTGTTTCTTTGTTTGTTTAGCACAGGTGTTAAGGATCCAAACTCAGACCCTTTACCAACTGACTATCTCCCCATGCTCTAAACAAAATTTTTGGAGTCCTTAAATTATTCTTGAAAGTTGTGAATTTTCCTCTTTTTTGTCTTACCTTACCTTATAACCAAGTAGCCAAGGGAGTTAGCCTAACTTTCTGTTTTTCCCAGAGCAATAAGGAAAAGCTATTTGAATAAAAATACATACTATTAGTGTTTATAACCGACGACAGAGAGAGTATATGTGTGTTCTGTTAATCTGGATTATGTGAATATTCTAGGGTGTACATATAATCATCAAGTTAGTTTGAGCAGCTAATAAATATTTTAGAAAATGGGGAAAAAAGAGAAGGTGTATAAAACAGCTGCTGCTTACAAGGGAGATGGAAATAGTTACTTACCACTACAAAAAGTTATAACTTTCACTTTACACAGAAGACTTAGAAGCAAGGCAAAGCCATTTCAATGGATGAGAAAGTACATCTTAGGCACATCATGAAGTCATTAAATCTCTGAAGAACAGAGCATTAAATCTCTGAAGAAAAGAAATAGAGAAAGGTCTCTTATGGGAAACTAAGTGGATTGGTCACTGAGACAAATTAAGACAGATTCTCTTCTTGAGGACTTAACAAAAGAACCTTTGGGCAGAGTGCAGGGAATCTTAGGAAAGAAATGGGAAACAGTAAGATCTGGAGAGGACAGGAGCTCCACAAGGAGAGCAACAGAACCAAAAAATCTGAGCACAGGGATCTTTCCTGAGACTGATACTCCAACCAACGACTATGCATGGAGATAACCTAGGACCCCTGCACAGATGTAGCCCATGGCAGTTCAGTATCCAAGTGGGTTCTATTGCAATAGGAACAGGGACTGTTTCTGACATGAACTCATTGGCCTGCTCTTTAATTACCTCCCTCTGAGAGGGAAGCAGCATTACCAGGCCACAGAAGAAGACACTGCAGCCACTCCTGATGAGACCTAATTGACTAGGATCAGAAGGAAGGAAAAGAAGTCCTCCCCTATCAGTGGACTTGGGGAGAGGCATGCAAGCAGAGGGTGGAGGAAGGGAGGGATGGGACAGGAGGAGGGAGAAAACCACAGGGGGGATACAAAGTGAATAAAGTGTAATTAATAAAGAAAAAAATTAAAAATAAATAAATAAAAGAATGCAAAAAAAAAAAGAGCACTTACCTTTCCTTGCATATTTCCTTCTTGGAGATTTGCATAACAATAAAAATGATAATCACTGAATATCTAAAATTATATTCCTCTTTTGTTCTAAATGTATTTTCATGTGAATATTATAGTCATGTTAAAAGTATGCCAAGTACTGCTCTTCTCCTTGATGAAAGAATGCCTTTTAGAAAGTTAAGTACAAAAGAGGCTGAAGAGATGGCTCAGAGGTTAAGAAAGTTAAGTACAAGCTAGAGTTACATCAACAGGTAGTTCATTATTTGATAAATGTATGAATTCATTAGCTAAACATAAAAATTGAACTCTCAACATTAAACCCTAAAAATTAACAGTCTCAAATGGGTAAAGAAGAAATCTCCCTCCAGTCCAGTTTCTCAAATATAATAAATGGTTTATAAACCAATAAAAAAAATCTTAGAGACAGACATAAATGTAGTCAATTGGTAGATAAGATGCTTATTAGTATCAAATGAATACTCTTACCAAGGGGGAAAAATAGCCTATATCTGATCAAATAAACAAATGCCCTAAGAACTTTATTTTATGACATACAAAATAACTATAACTTTGGGAGCTCAACCAAAAATATCATAACTCAAAATAAGTTAATTTATCTTAGAAAAATCTGTATTAGTTACTTTTCTGTTGCTGTGATAAAATACCATGACCAAAGGCAATTTGAAGAAGAAATTGAGGGTTTATTTTAGTGTACAGTTCTAGAGAGCTAGAATCCATAATTACAGGAAAAGCTTGCCAACAATCCCTAGGAACAAGAAGCTAGCTCATCACATATTCATCCACACACAGGAAACAAAAAAAGAAAATAGAAAGTGAGGTTTGGGTATAAAACCTCAAAGCTGGCCCCCAAGGGTTTACTTCCTCTAACAAGGCTGTGTTGCTTTCTCTGTTTTATGTGGGTTATTTAAGCCTCTACCTCCCTTCCACCAACTTTTTAACCTTAGGTGAGAGAGAGAAGGTTAGTGGAAAAGTAGATGCAGACCCCTTTTCTTCTCCCGGCTA
The DNA here is from genome assembly GCF_907164565.1 of Psammomys obesus. Taxonomy (NCBI): domain Eukaryota; kingdom Metazoa; phylum Chordata; class Mammalia; order Rodentia; family Muridae; genus Psammomys; species Psammomys obesus. Next base: position 2,505,619 of record NW_026596166.1, on the reverse strand, counting down.
TTTAGGGTCAGTGGGTTCATTTGGGGCTATACCAATCTCCATCAACAGCAAATGCAGCAAGCAGTCTCCTCCAAGCTGCTGCGCTGAAACATTCTCTCTTTCTGGCTCCTCCAAGTCATTACACTGTCCATCTCTGGTTTCTCCAACTGGGCTCTCGTATTTATATCCCTCAAAGTACTAAACCATGCCCCTCTCCATGCTGCACAGAGGCAGGCCATTACTAGCTGGCAAAGACCAGGCCCTGCAGAAGGCAGTTATCAGCTGTGGACAAACTAAAGCCCAAACTAAAATCACACACTTGGGATTAAAACAAAAACATATTTGCATAACAAAACTGAGTTTTTACAGAAACTAAAACTCCCATTATAAGGCTGACCATCCATAAAGGTTCCCTAATGCCCCAAACAACACTTAACAACCGTAGTCCAAATGTCTGTGAGGCTGTGAGGGAACATTTAGCATTGAAACCACTATATCCCCTGAGCAAAGAAGCTAAGAGAATTCAGGGAAGTACAGCTTAACCCAAAAGAGAAGCTCAGTGACAAGACTTCTTGTCTGCATCCTTTCTTTTAACTTACTGCATTTATTGATCTATGTGTGTTTGGAGGAGGGAGCTGAGACAAGGTCTCATGTAGCTAACCTCGATGTGGCCGATGGCCACTGTGAATTCCTCCAGCTCCCAAGCACTGGAATACAGGCATGTACAATCAAAGAGGTCTTGTCCTTGATGCTTCTCATTTGCCATCAGATTAAAAAATAAATCTCCTTTATAACAAAGTGACATATTTTGAGATGACATATTTTTCTACCATACTACGGTCTCAGTAGTATCTCAGTATCTCAAAAGAAAGGAGCTACAATAGTGTACATAGCTGATTCTTAGGACTGGAGTTGTTATGGGGTAGTTCTCAAGGAGATTTAGTGACTAGTTCAAGAGGAGACGGTAAGAATTTGTAAAGCAGGTGGCTTGCTGGGACAATCTTTCTCACCTTTGTAGCCCACTTGGAGCTACAATTAAGTAAATGTCATGTCTATGTCAGAATACAGAGACCTAAATAAGTTTGTAATAAAATAATATCACTTTTGATACTTTGAGTTACATGATTGGTTTGGTACAGTTTAACTATTAAACCGGCAATAGTACAGTATTGCAAGTTCATGTTTCTGCTTCATTCTGCAGTGGGGAAGACTTTACAAAACTCAAAAATAATATATGGAATGCCTAGAGCTGGGGACTTAAGCTATTGCTATGGAGATATTGGTAATGAGACAGAATGAAAATGAGGAGATAAAGTAGAATGGAGCCAGGAATGGTGACATACAACTTTAATCCCAGCACTTGAGAAGCAGAGGGGTCTCTGTACCTTGAGAGCAGCCTGGTCCACATAGGGAGTTCTCAGCTGGGAGTTCACAGTGAGACGCTGTCTCAAAGGAGAAGGAAAGGAGGAAGGGAAGGAAGGAAGGAAGGAAGGAAGGACAAAAGAAAGAAAGAAAAAGAAAAAAAGAGAAAGGGTTTAAATCATTGAGGTCTTCGGGAAGAGAGTAGACTCCAAAGGGAAAAATAAATATCCAAAAGTTGAGTATTGAAAAGTTAAAAAGCTAGTAGAATCATTGACAATACCAAAAACAAAAAATTGGAAATTAAATTGTAGATAGAAAAGCAACAAGCTTTGGAAATGGTGAGACATATTTTTGTTTTACTTTATACTTTTCGCATTTTTTATAATTTATTTATAATGAGTTTTAAGCACCATTCCTGCATAGCTAGAAATATAACATAAAATGGGATTAAGTTGTAAAGAGGAAATTTGTGGGTTTTATATTTAGCCTTCCATTTAATTCGGTATGCTTCTTTGAAAATACTTTAAACGAACTGTAAATCCAATCCCTTGTTTAACCAGCTGTTATTTCATTATGTCAGTCTTGCAAAGTACTGGTTCTCCAATTTTAGCTAACTATTCTATTCTTTCTGGAACTGTTTGCAAAAACTGGACAGAGAAGCAAAGAAAATACTGTACTAGTAGTAAACACAGTTTTCTTGCCTTAACTTGTCCAACCAACACAGTTAAAGAGCTGCAGGTCGTGGCCTTGATAGAATTATGACTCCAATACTTTTGTTAGTTGAGATCAGAAAATTCATCTATATTAGCACCACAGTAGCAGTTTTCAAATCACTGCCAGTGTCTAAATATATAATATAAATATAAGTGGGTTATATTTATAATATAAATATAATATAAATAAATATAAATATAAGTGGGTTACAGTGTACAGTAGCATATAATAAAGTTAATAGTGCAATGTTTAAGGGAAGACTTCCAGGTGACATGGAGGGGCAAAGAGTTTTTTCAGTCTCTTTGTAAGAAGATAGTTTGAAAGCCACTACTTCTTAACATAAAGCCAAAACTCTGGCTATATAAGAACACTAATGAATCAGAAAAAATATTAAGGGCAGACTGTGGTTATTGCCCTGGGTACTCTCCGTATTAACAAAGTATCTCAGATGATAGGCTTGCCATCTCCCCCTTCTGTGTCTACTTCCAAGTTGTACTTGGCATCTGAGGTTTCAGCTCAGTACTGCAGCACATGGGGCTCCAAGTTTGATCCTTGGCACCTTAAAAATAAAACACTTATTTTAACTTTATACTATTTATGAAACTGAAATGTATCTCCTTTGTTTTACTTTCTACTTTACTTTGTTTTTGGTGTATTTGTGAAGGTAAAAGTACAACTTTGTATAGTCATTTCTCTCCTCTGCCTGTACATGAGTTCCAAGGAATAAACTCAGGCTATCAGACTTTGGGCAAGTACCTTTACCTGCTGAGAGCCATCTTGCTGACACTGAAAATATAACTTACACTCAATCTTCAGTGTAACCACTACACAATGGGTTAAGGGGCCCTTTTTTAAGTATTTTGCAGTCAAAACAGTCTAGGTTCACACTGTCAGCAGTATGGTGTGAACTAGCACCTACAAGTGACGATATGAAACCAAGGGGAAAGTAGATGCTCTTATTATAAAAAAAGATAATCACATTTATTGGTAATATAACATTAATAATACTATATAGTAACAGTATAATATAGTGATACTAATGATATATAATCAATAATATAATAAATCACATCTGCATAAACTGTTACTTCAGTTCTGACAAGTACTTTATAGGGTAACTTGTAAAGTACTTCATTATAAAATGAAGTCATTTTATTAATGAGAAAATCAAGGCCAAGAGTTTGAGTAATTTGCATTTAGTCTGAATCAAAAGGTATTCCTACTGCTATACTAAGCTGACGGCTTATTGAAACATCCAAATATCTAAAGTAAGTTTTCTGTTTTTTTATAAACACAACTGATAGATATTAACTCAGATAGAATTGTGTATGTATGTAGTTAAGTATTCTTTGTTTATGCCTCAGACACAAAATACCTATTTCTTTCAGAGTTTTTTCTTGAATACTGTTGATTCCACTTCAGAAAAAAAAGAAAGAAAGAAAACAGCAAGTGGTTTTTCCTTTCAGACTTGAGAATATTCTCATTGTCAGATAAATTGGAGAGGGCTTGAGAGATGGCTCAGTAATTAAGAACACTGGCTGCTCTTCTTTAGGACCAAGGTTTGACTCCCACCACCCACACAGCAGTTCACACACCCATTAAGTACAGTTACCTTTTGGCCTCAGTGGACCATGATCACAAGTGTTGCTCAGACTCTCATGCAGCCAAACAACCATACACATAAAAAATATTTTAAGATGAATTGGAAGATAGTATTGCCAGACCAAATACAGTTTTATAATAATCAGTTTCTAGGAAAGCCTAGTTTCTCCTTGACATTATTGCCAAATTATAGCCAAAACTAGTGTGAAATTTGACCCACTGTTCAGTTACCAGTCTCCTTTACTTACAATATTTATTAAAAGATCCTTTTTCATACCAGATACTGTCACAGATGCTCAGATGCTAAATGTATTCACATCTAATTTCTTCCATTATAATAGGCAACATCACCTAAAAAAATAGTGATGGTTCTTTTTGGCTTTGTAGCTGCTAAATCCTGAAGATGACCTCTTACCAGGAAAGATTCGAGACAGCAATCGGTCAACACTTCTAGCAACAATTCAGGAACATGGTTACCCTACAATCAACCTGGGTATTGTGGGAGACAAGTAAGTATAGTGTTTTGTTTTGAAAAACAGTTATTCTGAAATATGAATGTTTAGATTACTGGGGTAGGTTGGAGTTGGTGCTAAAGAGACAGATTGAACAACAAAATTCTCGTTGATCACATTCTTCAGAAGCCTGAAGATTTTAGAGGTACATATGAACTTTAGGAATAAATAGTTTCTTAGAATGAGCATAACAAAAGGAGAAATATTTTACTTTGCTATGGTGTGTTAAATCGAGATATCTTTTTTTTTCATGTAATTGGCTTTATTCTGGTAGAAATGACGGCAGTGTTGTCATTGCTGCTCAGACTTTCATTTCAAGAAAGACATTGGAAACACAGATGAGAAGCCTAAAGGAGAGACTGTAAAACTAGTATTACCTGATTTTTTTGACATTTAAGCACAGTTATTTTCCATGGGCTTGTATATTAATTTTGTATCCTTTTATAACCCAAATTTCTTGCAGCTTCCCTATTTAAGTGCAAAGGAGGTCCATTAACTATACCTGCCCATATTGAAGAGCACATTGCTCCTACCTACCTATTGAAGTACTTTTTAAAAACTCTTTGATATACATTTCTTATATCTCTTTCTCCCTACTCCACCCCAATCCCTTTCAACATCTCAACACCAGGTAGGAGAGAGAAAGGGTTAGTGGGAGATGGAGCACAGTTCTCTTAGCTGCTTCCTGCTGGTTAGGGTCATTGGGTTCCTTGGAGCCAGTCCAAGCCTCATTTCAGGAGATCTCCAACTTCTTGTCTCACTGTATCAACAGCAACCAGAAGCCACAGGGGGGAAACAGCAGCAGCCTTGTTCTTTCTCGCAGCTCCCCAACACTTTCTAGGTTCTGGTATTTATTCTGTCTTAGAATCCTCAGAATTAAACTATCTGCAGCTGGCAAAGACCTCCTCTCAGAGCCCACACAAGTCAAATAGTTTGCTGCTGTGGACCACACCTGGGATTAAAACATTAACATGTTTATATCCACAACACCTACCAAATCAATTCAGATATTCAGTAAATTCCCCAAATGTTCCTGTGAATTTCCAGTGATGCATTTTCATCATTAAAATAAAATAAAAACAGTCTGTTTTCTGACCATCCAACTGCAAAGTAACACTGCTACTTAGCCCTTTTCACAAGGCACAAATTCCTGTTCTCTACACAAATTCCTGTGTCACTGCTTATAGTAATAATTGCATATCAACCTGGTAAAACTAACACTGGATCCACTGTCTCCCTTATCACTACCTTGTCACTGAAGAAGGTCATTATGCATTGATCCTTTCTTTAAGTTGAGTGCTTTTGAAAAGGCTCTGCCCTCATTTCACAAAGTATGTTCTAGTAGGTATGCCAACAATGCATCCTAAATGGGAAGTGGGCACAGTCTAAATCTTGAACATTGGCTTCATATAAGGAACTTTTATAGTTCTTTTTTGAGGTTGTTTGATATGCTTTTAAGCTTCATTTTTTTTTTTTTAAATCCTTACTGTTTGTGGTTCACCTGGCTGTTTAAAGAAGTCCATAGCTGATGGCCAATATGCAAGTCACCTAATATCAGAGACCCACCAGCTAGAAAGGGAGTAGGAAGAGCTTCACAGCAGGGAAAAGACACCTCATTCTTTTAATTTGGGCCTAAGCAGTAATCTGCCCTTTAATATAAATTTCATCTAAAACCAATATTGACATAAATATAACTTTAAAGAACACAGGAAAAAACTTCTAAGAAGAGATGGGATGGATTTAAGAGTTTTAAAAGCACAGAGATAATGTGAGCAGGCCTAAAACTCCAAGAAACAAGCTCAGCAGATTCAGTCTTAGTTCCCACTAAACACTGGTACGGCCCTGCCTTCAAGTGCATTAATGAACTATTTAAGACATGTAAAGGTAAAAGGAGCTTTTTAATTATTATTATTATACATCTTACCCCTAAATTGCACTGTTCTGACCTGTAATTCTACCCATTCTCAGGTGTAATTTTTCACTTTCTATATTGATTTGGTTTCATATTTTTTGTGGGGTTGTATGTGTGTACATGTGTGTATGTTATGTAGCACAGGCAGACTTGAAATTCTCAAGTGTCTGGGCCACAGTAGCCAGCTTTGGTTTGGTCTTGTTGTTGTTGTTGTTGTTGTTTGGTTGGTTGGTTGGTCTTTCTGCTTTTTGTTTTTGGTGTGTTTTTTGTTTTGGTTTGGTTGTCTTCTTCTCCTCCTCCTCCTCCTCCTCGTTTTTAGGTACTTGATGTACTATATTACTGACATTATCTTATTATAAAAGACAAAACACCTTTAAAAGGTTCTTATGTTGGTGTACTAATAGATATATTGTAGAAAGGGAATGAATTGTCCTTTGTTAAGAGTTACAGGCTCATGGCTGATGAGATCCTGAAGTGGGAGACCAGTTAGGAGAGATAGCATCAAGGCCATAAACAGGCAGCCATGAGAGGGCCCTCAAGGGACACAGATCTTTCATTCCTGCAGATTGCAAAAAACAAAGGGAATTTTCAGGGTGGGAGGATAAAGTTCCATATCATGGTAACCTAGCCTATGTGCCAGAAGTCACAAGGCATTGAAAGTAAAGTTATAATTCAAGGTTGTTTCCAGCTGAGAGAAGGAAGACTACAAGAACACAGAATGCTTTATCAACTCTGCCCAGAGAGAGCTGACGGGTAGAGGAGACTGAGATGGGTGGGGGATGACAGCTAGAACGTCTATGATCTAACACTGATGTTTAATTGTGTAAAGTCCTTCATAATTTGTAATAGACATTTTCTGATGTTGTTGTAATGTGGATTTTAATTTAATCTCAAAGCATACTGTGAAAACAGCATAGAGAACAACAAACTATAAAACCAGTATAGGTGAAGAGACAGGTGCCACTTTCTAGTGTATGTCCTTTTATTTGGTAGCAGTACCTTATTTGAAACTGAGAACAGGGCTGTTGTTTAAGGGAGTGTTGCTAATATAGACTTTTTCAGTCTTAGAGTGCTGTGTTAAAGAAGCCCAGAATAAATGGTTTAGAACTCAGAGGTGGATTGTGGGAGGAAAGAATTTACTGCTATTCTAATGGAAATCTGCACTGGGAATTTAGCAAAGGAAACAAGGTACATCACTGTACAGCTATTGATATTCTGTGTAGGTTGCCTCTGCATTCTTTTTTGCTATGTATTCCCTTTTCTAATGAAAGCAAATATTGTTATACAGAAGCCTTTGTGTAAAGCTCAGCAAGGGAACAAGTAATCATGGGAGGAACCCTGGGTGAGAAACAGCTCAGGAATGTTTTCAAGCACAGAACCATGCTCAGCTAAGCCAGATAAGGGTAGAAACTACTCCTTTTATTCTTGTCATCTAAAAAGGCTTGAGTGTGGTTTTTAGGTTCTGTATGATTTATACTTTGCAGCTCTTGTTCTTGCCATTTACCATGATTTTTTTTCAATCGATATAAACTATAGAAGAGTCAGTTGTTGTAACTGTTTAAATTGAATTGAGCTGATGTTTACCGTTTGTTTCTGGATGGGTGTTTTGCCTGCATGTATGTCTGCACAGCATGTGTACCTAGCACTGTGGAGGCCAAAAGGGACATCATATACTTTATGACTGGAGTTACAGGCAGTGGTGAGCTGCCCTGAGGGTATTAGGAGCTAAACCTGGACCCTTTGGAAAAGCAGCCAAAGTTCTTAACTGTGAAGCCATTTCTGCAGCCTATAAAGTTTCCTTTTGTCTTATGTACCTTTTGTTTTTGTTTTTTATAAAACATGGTGAGTTAATAATTCAGTGAGAATTATAAGAGGAAGACTGCAAATATCTGAAAGTTAACTGTATTTGTAAGTGTTCACTTGGAACTAGTAAGTCTACATTAAACTATATTCCCTATATTTTTCTTACACTGAATGGAACACAGTATCGTATTGGAGTTTCTAGGGGTGTTTTGTTTTGTTTTGTTTTATTTTTCTTAAAAAACTCTAATTTTGAAACTCAGAGATGTTAAGGAATTTATCTAACATTATAAAGCTAGTTAGTGCAGAGGCAGAAATGGAGTCTAAATTTCTTGAGGTTAATAATGCACAACTCTTTGCCATGATTTCAAAGACATAATAAAAATGTCAGAAGAGCTGTAGCAATTCTAAGCTTAGGTAGTCAGAACAAGTTTCATAAAGTATGAGACTCTTAAGGATTAATGGGATCTTGTTAAGAAGAGATGATGTGTTAATCCAAAAGGAAACATAAAATTTGCAATTATAGGCCAGACTAATTATAAAAAAAAGGTTGGGATAGAAAGAATACACATAAATTTGGCAGATGTCTGAGATTACATTTTAAAAGGATTTTCACTAAAGGTAGAATTGTCCAAATTAGTTGAATTTGAAACTTTTTTTAAATGCAGAAGTAATATAGTAAGTCGTTATTTTAGAAAAATAATTTGACTGCAGTTTATCAGATGGGCTAATGACCAAGAGAGACTGGAAGTAAGAATGATACAGCTTACTCATTGTTTAGTCAGTCATCAGGAAACATTCACTGTATATGATGTTAGCTACCTGGTCTTAATGAAAACCTTGCTTATGAATCAGCTGGAGTGGGCTAAGACAACCTTTCTAGCTGTATAAACTAAGGACATGACTGCCCCAAGGTAGGTGAAAGATTTTATTACAGATATGAGAGAGAGCATAGCCAGGGGCATCCAGAAGAGTGCAGAGCAAGGAGAGAAGGTAGCAGACTAAATGTGACCAGCAGACCAGTCTTGGCCATGGGGGTTGGCAGTGGCAAGAGAGGAAGAGAAAGAAACAACTAAGACAGAAGGGCAAGAGAGAGGACTAAGAGAGGAAGACAAAAGAGAGGAGAGAGAGCATAACTGAAATATTAGTTAGAAGAATGAGAACCTGGGGTGGGGCTACTGAGCTAGAGAAGTCTAGCATAGAGGAGGAGGTGAGAAGAGCTAGCTACTTGTGATACACTGAGGGAACTTGGCCAGTACCGCAGATAGCCTTTGTCCCTCCTGACAGTGAGAAGAAAGTAGCCCCTTTGGTAGAGGAAAATGAGCACCAGAATTTGGGGGAGTGGAGTTTCATTTGGATCTAACACTAACAAATTTACAGTTGACCCCAAGCTGCTGGTCCATGGGTCACAGAAAGTAGCAACAATGTAGTAAATTTAGTGCATGCACTGTGAGTTATAAGTAAATTGCTATTGAGGATACAAAGTGTTATAGCCTAAAAATAATACTTCCAAATGTCCCAGCTGTTAAGCTCAGATTTCAAAAATAACAATTAAAAAAAAGAAATTGGGAGAAATAGTAAAGGCTGTTTCATAGCACTGAATTGTGCCAGTGTTACTAGTGTTGATTCATCTTCATTGGGGCAACACTTCATTGAAATAGTATGTTTAGCTGGGTGGTGGTGATGCAGGCCTTTAATCCAGCACTTGGGAGGCAGAGGGAGTGGGATCTCTTGAGTTTGAAGCCAGCCTTGTTTATAGAGCAAGGTCCAGGACAGCCAGGGCTACATAGACAAACCATGTGTGTGTGGGGGGGGGGGGGGGGGAACCACAGCTGTTAGGTCTCTCTATTACAGTTTATGTGCCAACATTTTCCCCATCTTACCCTCCCTTTGTAATTTATGCTTTCTTGGCTTTTGAAGCTCTTCTTCTTATGTTCACTAATACAAGGTTTCCTGTGGCTCTCCCTTGGCTTTCTGTCCTGATTCGTAACATCATTGGCTCCTGAATCCTATCTTCCCTTCCGGAGTATAAAACAGGTTAAGCTTAGAAATGTCCTAGTTTTCTCTTTTTCCCATGGCTAGTTCAGTAACCAATCAGCCTGTTTGTCCTACTAGCATGAGTTACTGAGTACTGAGTGTCATCCATGCCAGGTAATACAAAGTTGTAGCCAACACTTAGTTAAAATATTGGTCAACCCCCCTAAACCAGAGGGAGGAGCAGCCTTACCAGGCCACAGAGGAGGACATTGTAGCCAGTTCTGGAGAGACTTGATAAGCTAGGATCAGATGGAAAGGGAGAAGATGAGGGAGGGAAGGTGGGATTGGGAAGGAATGTGGGAGGGGCTACAGCTGGGATAAAAAGTAAATAAACTGTAATTAATACAAAAAAATAATAAAAATGTAACTAAAAAAATTGGTCACTTGGGCATATGTGAGCTTCAACTTTTGTATTTTCTTCCCAGTTTCCTCATAAAATTACCATCATGTATAGCCTAAACATAGTAGGTAAAGAATTTGTTATATTGTCAGTGTGTGTACTTCCCCAACAAATAATAGTAAGCTTCTTCAATATTAGGACAATGTGTTGGTACACTATATCCACAGCAATTGGTAAGGGCACGTCTTGTGGATTGGACAGTCTAGCCATCTTTTCTTGTACTGTTTTTACTTTTCATGTAACCTAGAAACTTCCATATATAACTATTTAGAACAGTTTTACAAAGTATCTTCAAATTTGGGAAGCTGCTCTCTGGGGCCTAAATAGACAATCTTTACATTTATCTCTTAAATATAACAAGCAGTAAACATGACTCAAATTCACAGATTCTCCTCCAAAAAAAATTTTTTTAAATAAAGTTCAGAGCTGGACAATTGGCTCAGTGGTTAAGAGTCCTTGTTATTCTTGTACAGGGTCTGAGTTTGGTTGCTAACACCCACATGGAGGCTTAAGGCAGTCTATAAACCCAATGCTAGGGAATCCAAAGCTCTCTCCTGACATTCTCACACACCAGGTATGCACATAGCACATATACATGCATCCAGGCGAAACACTCATACACATAAAATAAAATCACTTTTAACTGAAAAAAATAAAGAATTATTTGGCTTCATTTTATTCCTAAAACGGATTGTAATACTGTTTGTACCTCAGATTAAGACACAGCTCAGTAACACAGCTTCCCAAGTACTGACTTGGCCCTTGTAGCATTTCAAGACTTAAATTTTAAGTAAAAATGTTCCCCTTCTGGGGAATAAATAAATAAAAAATAAATAAATAAATAAATAAATAAATAAATAAATAAATAAATAAATAAATAAATAGATAGATAAATAAATAAAAGGCTTCATAGAAGCCTGCCCCACTCAAATCCTGTTGGGCTACTTGGCTCTGTCTTAGACTGGTGTTTGGATTTCAGCCTTCCAGCTGCCAATTTGTAAAGCTCCCTATTCACATTAAAGCACGAAGTGGAAGATTAACAAGTACTGAGATAGCAAATTGGGTTCTTATAAAACTGGCACATTTCACAGAAATTATCAAGATAGACTTAATAGTACAGTGATTACTTGGGCAAAGCCCAGTGCCTTACAGCTTCCAATTTGTGAACCAAACACATCTAACTTCTTACTGCTTCCCTAATGGTCTTAAAGTGGGACTTTTCTAATCAACAAGAGAGTTTAGATTTCGGTTTAATTGGTTCTTCTTTATAAACTGCCTACTTCTTATGAAATGAACTCTTTGGCTAGAGAGATGGCTCAGAGGTTAAGATCACTGGTTTCTCTTCCAGAGGTCCTAAGTTCAATTCCCAGCAACCACATGGTGGCTCACAACCATCTATAATGAGATCTGGTTCCTTCTTCTTGCCTGCAGGCAGAACACTACTGTATTCATAATAAATAAGTAAATCTTAAAAAAAAATGAACTCTTCTCTGCTCAAAGTACAGTTTTAAATTTTGAATCAACAGATTGTTCTATCATTTATTGGAGATTTTTCTTTTTTATTTCTCTTCATTAACAAAGAATTCTTCATACTTTAATGAACATGCATTTAATTAAAAGACAGTCTTCTCATTCCTAATGGAAGACTTCTTTATTGTCTATGACAGTTGCCTTTCTGAATCCTTTACTCTTCTTGCAGTTGTCATTTCAAGGAGTTCTGCACCTGTAGAAATTGTCTGCCTGTATCAAGTGAGGACCTGACCCTCCAATGTATGGTTGATGGAAAGGTTTTTGTTGTAGATATGAGGGAGAGAACAACCAGGGGGATCTAGAAGGATCCAGATCAGGAAGAGAAAGTAGACAACAGTAGATAGGATCAGACCATGAAAGGAGAAGGGAATGGAGAGAAGGACCAAAAGAGGAAGACACATGGCTGAAGACACAAGATCAAAGAGCACATGGCTGAAATGACAAGGTTATGTGGGCAGGAGAAGCTGGAGGAAGGGAAGCTAATGAGCTGGGAAAGTTTAGGGTAGGGGGCAGGGTGAGAATTGCCAGGGTGCCAGCATGGACTCTGTAACAGGTATTCGAGAAACTGTGAGAGCCTGGAGGCCAAAGGTGTGCTTTGGTATGCTAATGGCCACCACAGTTAGCTATTTCTCCTGTTTCTTTTGGACCTGACACTAACCTAACCTCACAAACTTTTCTAATGATCCTCAACCCAGTTCTGATTATTATGTCTCCCTCACATATTTCTTTTTTATTTTTCATTTTAATCATTTTTTAATTCAATCAATAAAGTATCACTACTTTATTTCATTAGTTTTCTTAATTTTTTGACAGGCTCTTACTATGTACCTGTGGCTGGGGTGGATTTTGCTATGTAGACTAGGCTAGACTCAAACTCACTATCTCCAAAGTGTTGAGATCAAAGGTGTGTGCCTCCACACCTGGTATTTTCTTAATTTTTTAAAATGTCATCCTCACTAGCTTGTTAACTTCAAAGCTGGGCCTTTTTCTTTTCTCTTTCTAACTCCACAGTGCCAAAATACCTAGTGGAACTGAAGTCAGGGGAAATAGCATAGCACATGTGTTATGTTGTATATGAACTAATGCCCAGAAAAATGCTTATCATTATGCTTGCTCTTTAAAGAAATTAGTAAATACCCCAAGCTGCTTTTGTTGTTTGGGTATTTATTAATTGCATTTATTCTTTAATCCTCAAGACCTGAAACTTCCCACTATCTTCCATCTTCATTCATTTTAAAATGATACAATTTGCTATTGATGTAAGAAAAAAACAAATTAGCAGGTATCGTTCATCTATTTCATATTAAATATTTTAAAATAATATTAATTTGCTTCCTGAGCACTTTGAAGTTTGAGAGGGGAGATTGCGATTTTAATTACAACATTCATCTGTTGCTTTTCCTCCCTCAAAACCCTCCCATCTACCTCCTCTTTGCTCTCCTACAAATTCATGACTGTTTTTCATTAGCTATTGCTAAATACAGCTCACTTGTGCTATGTTTTGGGGGCTAACTGCTTGGCACTGGAAAACTAATTGGTGCACTCTTTTCTAGAAAAAGGCACCTCTCCCACTGACAGCTTTTTTTCAGTTGCCTACAGCTTCCTTGTGTGGGGTTGAGTCTGTGTGAACTTTTCCCCATTCACTTTGGCATGTTCCTTCATGTCATCTTTGTTCATCTCACATTTGGGCAGTCATGTTGGTGAGACTTGATGGGTGTAGCTTATGCTATTACTAGGAGATACAATCTCACAGCAAAATTCCTGATGTTCTGGCTCTTACAGTGTTATTTTTAAAACAGTTAAATCCCAGTTGTTTGATTTTACCAATGAAGACTCAGGACCCAGATGATGGGGTGAAAACCTATTAGCTCAGAGAGGCAGAGAAAGCACCCAGTTGATCTTTCTATTTAGCTCACATCCCAGAAGGAAAAAGCCAAAAAGACCTTTCTTCTCCTCTTTGCTGTCTAAAATACGCTTCTCTCAATGTTTCTTTTTTTTTTTTTTTTTTCTATTTAATCCCTGCCAGCTGGTTGCTTGCTCAGCCTCTTGACCTAGGGTTGACTTTATTTAGTTCTTGGATTAAAGGTGTGTGGGAGGGCTGAGCCACACCACAAGTGCTTGTTTACAGTAAACAGAAAGCTCTGGGATCTGAGGTGAGCCATACCACAATTAAAAACAGGTTTCTATAGTTCATAGTTCATACAGTCTTTCTGCCCCCTCTTCCACAAAGCTCCCTGAGGTTTAAGTATGGGAGTGTTGTGCAGAGGTATCCTTTGGCACTGGGCTCCACAACTCTGCGTTTTGACTGGTTTTCTGTAATGGTCTCCATCTGCTGTAAAGAGAAGTTTCGTTGATGAGGGGTGAAGACTACACTTATTTGTAGTTATAACAACAACCATTTATAAATTGCTGTTAGGGATTGTTTCTAATACCAGGCATGGTTTCCTTCTTGTTGAGTGTGCCTTAAATCCAATTAGAGAGCTGTTGGTTTCAATCAAGGTATGTGTGACACTATTGCCCTCTTACGGTTATTGTGCCATGCTGGTTCATAGGTGTCACAGCTAGGTATGACTTTTGGTTACCTCCTCCTTTGTTACAGTACATAGTGCCTCAGGTACCATGAAAGCTAGTCATCAGGGAAGGGACATTCAGGTCACTTCTCACTCTGGGGTCTCTGGGTCCTGTTTCTGAAGTGCATGGTCTCATCAGCAATAGGAACTGTATCTTCCACCTCTTGAGGGAACCAAGGGCAATAGACTGTATGTTTTGAGAGACCTTAGACAACCCTGGCCAACAACTCAATAGAGGGCTTCTTGTATATGGTATTGGGGTTTTTGCTAGGTGGTCTTTGGCTCTTAGAGGAAGCACCATCAGCCCAGATGAGAAAAACTCATTAAAGCTATATATGCATATTTATATACAGAATTATGTATAGTATAGTGGTGTTTTATTCTTAAGTAAATAGTTAATTATTTCTGTGGCTTTTCAGGCATCCTTTCTTTTATTTTACTCTTCTTCCCCATTTCTGCTGTCATATCTCTTGTATACCGTTAGTTACCTTTACCCTCCTCCCATCTTCTTTTGTATTTGCCTCCCTCTTTCTCAGGACAGCCCCGTTCCCATTCTGAGCACTTTGAAATTTATAAACCCTAATCTTGGTTAAAGGCTCTGTCTTGATCTTGAATTTCACAGCAGACTTCATAGTGAAGCACAAAGAATTTTCTGCTACTTAGGATTATAATCATTTGTAGCCGAGTCAACTTTTCAGAAGCAAAGGCATTTTAATGAAGCAGGCACCCTCTGAAACCAGGTTGTTAGTTAGCAGACAAAGCCATAGCATACTCTTTAGAAGTATATTCTTCACAAAAACTGACTAGTACATATAGTCTTCAGAAAGTCACACTAATTCTCTGATAGATTTACTTTGAGATATAGATGCACCTTTTTCCCACCTATGCTTTTAAATCAATCTCTCCATAGTAGCTTTGGGATTAAACAATTATACTGATATTATTGCAAATAATGTAGCCTGAGAAAGGAAGAGAAAATACCACTAAATACTTTATGATCATAAATAGCATTTAAGTCAGAACTAAATAAAGGAAAACTCTGTGTGTGTATGTGTGTGTGTGTGTGTGTGTGTGTGTGTGTGTGTGTGTGTGTGTGTTTAATCTAAAAGGGGTTTTTATTGAGGAACAGGATGGTGATAATGATGATACAATGTTTACTGTCATCTTTGGTTCATTTGGCTCACAGAAAGTTTGCATAAATGATTACCAGAATTTTATTTTTTGCTTACATCTTAACTTTCTTAATTAGCTATACAACTTTATTGTTTTTTTCCTGGCTCTGTTGTTGCTTGGCTTCAGATATTATTTGCTCTCTTTTATCCTTTATTATTTTTGGAAATTATGCCATCCTAGTTCCCTTTGTTGTTTTCCTCCCAAACAGTAATCCTCATAGTCAAATATAGTTACTATTTTATTTTCACTAATTAATTTCTATTCACTATAATATAAAAAGGAGACACTGGATATCTCCTACAAACATTTTCATTTCCTCCATGCACACCTATACCAATCACATGAGAGCCTTAGAATACTTTTACTTTTCTCATTCTTCCATCTACTCCTTAACCTTTAGGTAATGTTGAAGGATGTTTTATTAAATGCATTAAAATTTCTAGGTTTAATAATGTTCTTTTACAGTACATCTCTATACTTTAAATTCATGTTTAACAAAAAAAAAAATCTAACTCCCAAGTTTATTCAGTCATTATCTATTTCAGTTTAGCTGTTTATTTTCAGAAATGAATGTGTATGAATAAGTGGATATGTATTCACTACTGAACTCTATCCTAGTTTCTTCTACCTGAGCCCTCTCTTTATTTCACTTTTTCATTTATTGGTACTTTTCTAGAATATTACTTAATGGTTTGTTATCTGAATATTTGTATTTTTCAAATGTTTTTGCATCCCAACTGGCCAGTATAGGATCCAGCACTGATTACCTTTTGTCAGAGACATGGTTATGCTTACTTACTGTTTTCTATTTTAGGGTATTAGAGAAAACAGGTCTACAGGAAAAGTAGTTTCCCTTGTTAGTAAAGTATCCTTTTTGTCTGAATATTTGTGAGATTTCAAAATTGTCCTTGAAATTACCAAATTTTTATCAGAACATACTTGGGTATGTGTTTTTAATCAGTTCTATCTGGACTTTGTGAATCTTTTCCATTTCTATGCCTATTTTCAAAACAAATTAAATCTCTCTTTTTGCTCCCCTCTATCTTTTTCCCATAGTATTCCTTTTGTCTCTGTCGGCATCTTGTTCTGTTCTCTGATTCTTATTTTTTCTTCCATAGTTTCTTTCTTTGCATACATTTATACAGTGCCTAGGGCTAGTGTCCTGAGATTCACTGGAGCCAAATTTGAGCCAGATTTGAAACAGGCTTTATTACATATTAAATACTGACCAAGAGACGGACTTTGGTCAGGACCATTCCCTGAAATTTCCCAGGTGAGAAACGTGCTACAGGTATTTATAAGGGCAAACCTATTGGACACTATACTTTCCCATGAGGCTTTCTTATTTTCTAAGAATTACAATTCCAAGTAATCCAGAAAGTTACCTGGTTCTTGGGCAAGTGGTGCTTACAGGTTAATTTGGGGCATTACATCCTCCCCAAACCCCGCCCCTGCAGGGTTGCATATAGGATCTGACCCTGTGATAGGTATTTGTTTTTGTGGATTTAATAACTTTCAGCTTAATGGCATTTCAATTGGCTTATTTTTTCTTCTATGCCAGGGAGTTCCCTTTTGATTTAGCATTTTAGCCTGTTAGGTAGCAAGGGACAAAGTATTCTCTCATGTAACTATTTCTGTCGGACATTAGGACATTGTTGCCAAGGCCCAGGAAGGCTGGGAGGTTAGTCAAAGGCTGAACAATGGACCATTTATGAAAAGCATCTGATTAGCTGATCCAGCTGAAGAGACAGGGAGCAATCATATTGGCTGGACTGGTTTATATCAGCTTTCAGCAAATCCAGAGCTCAGCAGTTTGCAGCCTGCAGGTGATCCATGGATGGAGTCTATCAGCCAAATAAAAATATAATACAAATATAGACTAAGAACAGAAGTTAAAATTTCCTAGTAATTAGGGAAGGGGAGGAAGCCAAAGGCCAGGAGAATTTTTCATTCTCAGGAACAGACAGGTGGGGAAACTTAGGCTGTACTTAGCTGGAATCCATTTGACCTGTCTTATGATTTCTTTGACTCCTAGAAGTTTATATGAATTTTTAGTTTATCAAAGGAGATATATTGGTATTACCATTGTATTGAAATCCACATTGTAGAAAAGCAGTAAACTCATGTCTATAGAAAACAGGAGTAGACTCACACCTTTGAATCTTAGCAAAAACTATAGTTTTAGGTTTAAAAGCATGAACATTTTTCTCTGTCCAGAGAGCCTGTCATATAGATTGAACAGGGATTGTTTAGCCCCATGAAAGGAATCCCTAAGTCTCTATTTAGAAGACAGTCAAAGAAAACTCAAAATCCTTAGCTTATTACTGAGTAGTAAGCCATGAGTGTGCCATCATATCGTGAACCTCTGAAATCTTAGTGGCTAGGTGATTACAGGGGCTTTTTGTTTTGTTTTGGTATGTTTGTTTGTTTTTTACAAAATAGAAAAAGGATTTCGAGAATAATATGAAAGGAATAAGGAAAAATGACTGAAAAGTGTGCTTCCTTGGAGTCATCATCTAGCCAAGACCTACAAACATTAGTCCCATGATCATATGTGGTCATTGATGCTTTGTTTCAAAGCACCTTTCAAAATCTTGTACAGCCAGCATATTATAGGTTGGCAAAATTAACAAATGTCTTCTTGTATCAGCACCAAATTGTACTATCTTGATATTCACCTGAACTACATTCTACATGGTACTATGTTATT
The DNA here is from genome assembly GCF_907164565.1 of Psammomys obesus. NCBI lineage: Eukaryota > Metazoa > Chordata > Mammalia > Rodentia > Muridae > Psammomys > Psammomys obesus. Next base: position 2,487,318 of record NW_026596166.1, on the reverse strand, counting down.
TCTACCACATAACAGAATAATTCTTTGTCCTTTCCCCTAAATCAAAAGGAAAAAGGATGATGAGATCTGCTTAGAATGCTTAGTTCAGTGCAATCCTTCTTCCATGCTCACCTAATCAGTTCAACTTTAAAAATAATTTTACAGATTTTTTTTTTATCATGGATTCTGCCTTCAGTAAACACATGAGTACTTTTGTACATCTAACTGAAGAACTGAAAATAGTTCCTATATTGGTAGGCAGAACCTCCCACAAAGCACTTTGCAAATTTTTATTTTCCTTAGGCAGTTACTTCTGAGATCCAAAACACCAGTGATTGAAGCAGGAAAATGACCTGCCTCGCCATTTGGACCTTTCACATATACTCTATAATGTACTTAAATCTCAACCTAGGACTGCCTCCAGTCTTAAAAAAAAAAAAGTCTGGCATCCTAAAAGTGCTTTGCCAGAATTTTGGATAAATGACAACTAACCTTTCCTAGAAACTCAGATGTTCTGGTTACTATTCCTAGTGTTTTTTGTTTGTTTGTTTGTTTGTTTGTTTGTTTTTGTTTTTTACGTTGCAACATTCATTATGGTAGTTGCTGTATTATTATTAGTTTATAGATGGAAAACTGAGGCAAAAGAGGTTTACCAACTTGTCTAAGAGTTTTAACATTTAGCAAGTAGTAGCGCCAGGATTTAAGCTCGGGCAGGCTCAATCCATTTGGCATCGCTAACATTCCTGCCCCCTCCCTTATCAAGTAGTTCATTAAGGTAACAGGATATCTAGCTTTACAGGCATGGGAGATTTGGGAAACACATTCAGTCACAGTAAAAGACAAATTTCTATTCAAGTGGCTGTAAGCAAAGGAGGAATTTGGGGGAGGTTATAGCATTATCTGGTGGAAGGAATAAGCCAAACCTAGAAAATCAGAAGCCAAGCTTACCCTCTTTTCAGATGTCTGTGCCAGATCTTCATCAAACAGAAGGTAAACACTACTTTCTTCCACAAGTAACAAGTTCTCAGAAAAGGACAGTATGAACTAGATATAACACATACCTTGGAGGGGCCTGGTACACTTACTTGCCCTCTTTGCTGAAAGGAAGTGCTTATCCTCAATCTCCAGTATTTATTCTGTCCCTTTACTTTTTAATTAAATTTTTATTTTTATATTAATTACAGTTTATTTACTTTGTATCCCAGCTGTAGCCCCTTCCCTCATTCCCTCCCTATCCCACCCTCCCTCCCTCATCTCCTCCCTGCCCCTCTCTAAGTCCACTGATAGGGGAGGTCCTCCTCTCCTTCCATCTGACCCTAGCTTATCAGGTCTCTTCAGGGCTGCCTGCAATGTCCTCCTCTGTGGCCTAGTAAGGCTGCTCCTCCCTCGGGGGAATGAGGGGAAGCCAGCCATTGAGTTCATGTCAGAAACAGTCCCTGTTCCCCTTACTAGGGCACCCACTTGGATACTGAGTTCCCATGGGCTACATCTGAGCAGGGGTTCTAGGTTATATCCATGCATGGTCCTTGATTAGGGAAACAGTCTCAGAAAAGACCCCTGTGCCCAAATATATTTGGTCCTTGTGGAGCTCCTGTCCTCTCCAGGTCATACTAACTCCCCCTTCTTTCCTATGATTCCCTGCACTCTGCCCAAAGTTTGGTTATGAGTCTCAGTATCTGCTTTGATACAATGCTAGGTAGAGTCTTTCAGAGGCCTTCTCTCCTGTTACTTGTTTTCTCCTACTTCCAATGTCCATCCCATTTGTCTTTCTAAGTGAAGATTGATCATCTTACCCAGGGTCCTCTTTCTTGTTTATCTTCTTTAAGTGTACAGATTTTAGTATGTTTATCCTCTTACAGGTCTAGTATCCACTTATAAGTGAGTATATACTTTGTGTGTTTTTCTGCTTCTGGGATACCAAACTCAGGATGATCTTTTCTAAATCCTACCATTTGCCTGCAAATTTCATGATTTCCTTGTTTTTAATTGCTGAGTAGTATTCCATTGTGTAAATGTACCACAATTTCTGTATCCATTTCTCCGTTGAGGGACATCAGGGTGGTTTCCAGCTTCTGGCTATTATGAATAAAGCTTCTACAAACATGACTGAGCAAATGTCCTTGTTGTGTACTTGAGCCTCTTTTGGATATATGCCTAGAAGTGGTATAGCTGGATCTTGAGGAAGCACTATTCCTAATTGTCTGAGAAAGCACCAGATTGATTTCCAAAGTGGTAGTTCATACAGCTTTTCTTCTTTTTTCTATCCTTTCTTTTCCCAAATAAACTCCTATTGGCTCTTCATAGACCTTGGGGTTCCCCCTTCCACTTCCTGTTTGAAAGACTTCACATTTTCAAGCTTGAGGAACTTCTAAAATCATCGTATCCTACCTCATCATTTCTGTTAAGTCCTTCTTCACTCTAGCCAGGCCATTATCTACCTGATCTGGCTTAGTTGCTCTTCCAAGGCTCTTGCCAGCGCAATTTCTTTTGTTTATAAAGCTACCTTTCCCATTTTTTTTTTTCTGCCTGACAGAATCTAGCTTATTTTTAAAGGCTCCAAGTCACTTGCTTTAAAGATTCTTTGTTCGTTTGTTATTCGGGTTTTCTTTTTAAGACAAGATTTCACTGTGCAGCCTAAGCTGGCCTCAGACTTACAGTGATCCTCCTGCTTCAACTTCCTAAATGCTAGAATAACAGGCATGAACCACATCTGATTTTCTCTAAAGGGTCTTATGTGATCTTGTCAACACCTAGGGTGGTTAACTATACTTTTATTCCCAGGAGTTCTAAGGACATGTGACTTTCAGTACATGGGATATTTGTAGGCAAACTAAAATAATTAAGATATCCTACAGCATCCACTATCTCCCCTTTCTACTGCATAGTTTGAACAAAAAGCCCTGTGAAAGTACCAGTAGCCACTACTTCAGCATTTTACAAGGTTCTTTTTCTACATTAATACTTGTACACTCTTAATTGTAGAGACCCATTTTACTCCCACTTCACACAGAACACATTATTATGCTTATGATAATGTAAACTCAGGATTTATAAAGTAGTTTTCAGTTAGCACTGCATATTCCCTTTGTATGTTAACAGACTTATCTTTTTTATTCCAGCCCAGATGACTTACTCAATGCCTTGAACGAGGGTATCAGCCGCGCTGATGTCATCATCACGTCAGGAGGTGTATCCATGGGGGAAAAGGTATGGAAAGATAGAGTTCATGAGGTTTAGTCACTTTGGTCTACTATTGTGTTCTGATAGTGTTTTGACTTGATTTCTGTCTCTGTGATAGAATACTCTGACCCAAAGCAGCATAGAGCAGCAAAGAATTAATTGGCTTACACCTCCAGGTCCATCATTAAGGGGCATGAAGGCAGGAACTTCAGCAGGAACCATGAAGGAATGCTGCTTGCTGGCTCGCTTGCAGGATCATGTTTAGCTAGCTTCCTTATCTAGCCCAGGACCACATATCAAGAGGACAGTACCACCATGTAGGTGGAACCTCCTGCATCAATTAATAGTTAACACCATTCCTCACAGAAATGCCCACAGTCCTACCTGATTAAGACAACTGAGACTCCTTTTTCAGGTAGTTCTAGGCTGTCTCAAGTTGATAGTTAACACTAACTAGAAAGCTGAAATCATGAAATGAAGGCTTCAGAAAGTGGATCTTTCTTAAAAAGATGCCATGAAATTAGTCAGGATGCTTACATCAGGAACAGCCTAGAAAATACCACAAGTTGTAGAGCACTTTTTTGCTCATTCCTTGGAGACATTTGTTTTTCACTTAGTTTTACATTAGGACTTCCTTTATATGTTGTATTTATGCCCAAGATAAAGATCCACCTTTTTTCAATTTGAACATGACCTCACAGAGAGGCAACCCTCTCACCTACCATATATTCTAAATCTTATCAGAATTCTTCAGCTTCCCCTCCCAATAATAGGAAACAAAGGATGGGGTTCCTGTCACCTTCTTTACAGAACTCATAAATGATAATTGCAATGAAAATATATATACATAGGTATTTTGTACATAGTATATCATAATCCTATATTAATCTCAGACTGAGCATTGAAATATCACTACATTTGTATGTCTTAATGAATATTAGCTTATTATTATTAGACCCATTGAATAATGTTATTAAAGTAAAATATTCCTGGCTATAATAATCAAATTTATGTTTTGTCTCAAAAATATTTTAGAAATGTTTTGCCAGTCTATTCTTTCATAAATTTTCTTGTATCTCATAGTAATGACTTAAATGGAAAAGAGTGTAGTAATAATGTCATCATAATAGTTTTATCAAAATTCATATTTTCTTTTGAGGCAAGCTTTCATATAATCCGGCCTAGCCTTGTACTTGCTGCATAGCTAAGGATTACCTTGAATTTCTGGTCCTTCTGCTTCCAGCTCTAGAGTGATAGACACATGTGCTACCATGCCTGATTTTAAAATTCATATTTTCTAGGATATAAGGATATATATAATACATGTAATTATATATATGATCTTGGACCCTGCTCCCTTCAGCTATGTAATGACCTAAACTTACAACATGACCCTGGTCTATGAATTCTGTTGTCTCTGAGAACAAATTCAGTAACCTCAACAGAAAACACCTGCATTTCCATTCACAACTTCAGTTTTAGACTCTTTGAGACCAGAGTTTTAACTTCCAAAAACTATAAAAGAAAAAGAGTCTCAGTCTAAGACTATTCTTTCAAACTGTCTCTAGAAGGGAAGTGTTAACAGTGTGGCTAGTACTCTTGCTACACAAAAGTAGCTTTGTAAGTCTTTCCCAAAGTCTCCCAGAAGCCTTACCACCAGATAAAGCATATCATATAGACATCTCATGAAATCCAAAGGCTGGGTTTGGAATTTGTACTGTGGGAGCACTATCAGAAATGATTTGTATCATGTTTTCATTATCAGGTTGCTGTCAGTATCACAAGAGTGCACCCTGAAGAAAGGGCGCTTAAGATTAAATGTATTTCCCGGATTAATTTAAACAGAATTTACCTTAGTTTCTAAGGAGCTAATTGTGGAATAATGCCACTGCAAACCTGAAGTTTGTCTTTTCTGGTACCTCTAGAGAGGCAGATAATACACACAGGCATGACAGTTGTAGCTATAATGCTGTAAGTGTATGATGTACTCTTCTGAATCTACTCTATTAGTGCTAGCAAAGATGTCAGCTGTCTTCTTCAGCAGGCTAGTTAAATAAGCAATGATGAGAAACAGAAAAAGTAGACTTACACAGCTTGACCACACTGAGAAGAATAAATAAGTCCAGTTACCTCCCAGCCACAAGTCTATCTTCAGGATCCTGACAGGAAGTGGCCCACTCATCACTGACCCATTATTAATTCAATTCCAGTCTCCCCTGCAAGGTGGTCTGGCAAGTTGTCAGAACTGTGTGAATTCTGTTTTGGGAAGACAACTTCATAGAAGTTTTAATCCAGCTGTGATGGCATATGCTTCTAATCCTAGCTCTTTGAGGCTAAATCAGAAAAACTGACTTTGAGACCATACTGAGGAATGGTTCATCTTTCCTCTGATAGTAAAATTACAAAGATTTTATCTGTCAAATCTCTAGAGTTCATGTAAAGCAAACTGTGTTAGTCACTTTTTATCACTTTCATAAAATACCTGATATAAACAATGTAAGGGAGAAAGGCTTTGTTGTAGCTGTTGTTTTCAGGGGTGTCAGTCCATCATGGCAGAGACGTCCTGATGACACACAACAGCTCACATCAGGGAGGCCAGGAAGCCCAGAGACCAGCACACAATTCAGTCTTCTCCTTTTCCCCTTTTATTCTTTCTGATGGTATTCAGTGTCAAAGCACAGTTGTCTCACATAGTGAGTCCTTTGTGGAGACTCCTCACAGATACTCCCAAAGGTGTGCTTGACTAATCTAGGCATTGATCAGTCCAATCAAATTGATGTAAGGCTTAATTAACTGTCACAGTTTCTGTGTATTTGTCACAGTATTTGTGTTAATACCAGTTTCCCTGTGGGAATCTAACCTCAGGACAACTGAGCATCTCTTAGACAAGGCAGCTTCTCCCATGAAAGTCTTAAAAGAACAGCACATCAAACAAGCCTAACTATTTCTATCTTTTATAAGAAGCAAGAACTCACCTGTGGTCTCCTAGCAACTTTGGAGATAATTTTAAATGTAAATACATTCTAAAATGTTCTTTCTTTTAAACTTGAGTCTGAATTTTAGGCTAAAAAATTACCTAATTTTTCAAACCAACAGAAAAAACTTTAAAAATAAGAGAACAGGGTTGGAGAAGAGTCTGTGTATGTATTAGAGCACTGGCTACTCTTCCAGAGGACCCAGGTTTGGTTCACAGCACCTATATGGTGACACACAAAAATCTGGAACTATAGTTCCAGAGGCTCTCATGCCCTCTTCTGGCCTCCACAGGCATGAGGTACATAAATATACATGTAGACAAGACACTGATACACCTAAAATATCAATTAATATTTTTACTATGCTTATAAATAACAAGTTTGGGACAGGTTTTACTCACTCATAAGTAAATGATCTTTGTTCTTTTTTTGTGTGTGTGTGTTTCTTTAATCAGAACCAAAGTAAGTATAAACGCTACCAGGAAGATTATCTGAAAATAATTTTCATGTTGTAGGAAAACATTAATATCAAAGACACATGGCTTGGGGAGAAGCTCAGTCAGTAACGTGCTTGTAACATAGGCATGAGGACCTGAATTCAGGTCTCCAGAACACAAGAACAAGTGCCAGCAGCAAGCTGCACCAGGTGTGGAAGTGGAGACAAGATAGGATCCCAAACCAGTTAGCTCCAGGTTCAGTGATAAAATCACTTAAAAACTGAGGTGGAAAGGGTCAATGAGATGGCTCAACATGTAAGAATGCTTGCTTCCGTGCCTAGTGAGGCAATTTGAGTCTTAGAATACACATAGTGGAAGAATAGAACCAATCCCCAGGAGTTGTCCTCTGACCTGCACATGGGCTCCTTAGCATGATCACACACACATCCACTCATGCTTTTGTTCTTTCTCCCTTTCCTCTCCTCACTTCCCCTTTCTTCTCCTTCTATCCCCCTTCCTTTCCATCTTCTCCTCTCCGCTTCCCTCCCCTACATAATTCTCTTTAAAAAGGTGGAGAGCAATTGAGGGAGATATCTAAAGTCAACCTCTGGCTGCACATGCAAGAGCACTACACACACACACACACACATACACACAGACACCATAGTAACTTCACTGAGTTAACTAAAATTCAGTTCTACCTAAAGCTTTGTTTAGACATAGTTTTTATAAAACACGGCAAATGAAAGTCACTTCTAAAGTTTTGAGCTCTCCATAACATATAAAAATAAGCAAGCTACATTCTTAAAAATTTGTTCACTATAGTTAGGAATCAGTGGTTTAGTATTACATCTTACATAGAAATTACCTAAGTATCTGGCAATTATTCACTAGTTAACTTACTATCTGTTCAAGATTTTAGATTATTTAGTTACCTTGAAAAATTACTTTCAAAATTCTATAAATCCACTGTCTTTCCTCAAGATTTTGCATGCCGGGATCCCCCTGACCGTCAGGGTTCAACTAATACATCACCACCTCTTCTGCCTCTGCTAGTTCTCTCGCCTACCTTCCTAGTCCTCCTGCAGAGCCTGGTTGTTTCCATCGTAGCGTGTACCACAGATGGCATTTATTTTCTTAATCTACTCGTGGGGAGGGCTGCTTTCATCTAGTTAAATATGTAATCTAGTCTGCTTGGATCAAGGTCCTGTTTGACCATTATATTCTCGGCACACAGAATTCGTGATACTTAGTATAGTAGCATCTGCTGGTAACTCCACCAGAGCCTGAGACCTGTCTTCAATTCAAAGCCAACCTGGACTACATAAATACATCAAAAGACCTTTTCTCAAAAAAAGAAAAAAAAAATCACAAATCTCCAGGGTGTTGTTGGGGCAGGAGATATGACACAAAAGATCAAGAAGCCAAGCTTAAAACAGTAACTGAGAAGCTAATGAACTAAGGAAATTTTTCATAATTCTTTAAGCATCCAAGGTTTAACTGGGCACACTTTTAACCAATCACTTCGGAAGCAGAGGCAGACATATATATCTCTGTGAGTTTCGGGTCAGCCTAGTTTATATAGCAAGTTACATATCAGCCAGGGCTGTATGGTGAGACCCTGTCTCCAAAAAGAAAGGAAAGAAGAAAAGGAAGATAAGAATTAAAAGTTTTCCATGGAGGAATTATCTGGAAAATATCTCAGGCATTGTTCTTCTTCAAGACAAAAAAAAAAAAAAAATCAAGCCTTTAAAGGAACTGAAATCAGTATAAAATTATTTCAGTCCCTGGATAAGCAGGACAATCTGAGTTTACCTCAAGTGAACACTAAAAGAAAACAAAAACTTTTCTGTAGAAATATGTCATTATCCAGAGCTTTCTAGCAAAATGACTTAAAATTGAGAAAAGAAATTTTTATGAAAGAGCCCTAGAAGTGACATTGATATTTGTATTTCTCACATGTATCTCTAGAAACTGTTACATATTTGAGAAAAAGTAACAAAAATGAGAACTTTAGAAATTGAAATCCATGAGTTAAAAAAAAAAAACTAGAAAATATGGAAGTGGATGAAACAAATATGATAAAGTATCTTAGCAAAAAAAGTTAGAGAAAGTGAGCATAAGCTATATTTTAGAGATACTGGTAGTGTGTGTGTGTGTGTGTGTGTGTGTGTGTGTGTGTGTGTGTGTGTGTGTGTGTGTGTTTGCGTTTCTGCACACACTTGAACTATCTTTTTTTGTTGTTTGTTTCTTTGTTTGTTTGTTTCTTTGTTAGATAAGGTATCTCACTGAACCTGAAGCTGACCAGTTTAACTAGGTTAAAAAAATGTTTAACTAGTCCAAAAACTCCAAGGATCTACCTTTCTCTGCATCCTTTGGGATAGAATTAGAAGTATATACCACTGAGCCTGGCTTTCTGGGTGGGTGCTGGGAATATAAACTCAGTTCCTCAAGCTTGCATAGCAGTCAATTTACTGCCTGAACTATCTCCCAGCCCTGACAAAGAATTTTTAAAACGAGTAAAAGACAACAAGCCAGTACTTGCCAGGAGCTCTGCTAGTCAAAACTGGGATAACTGCAAAGAAACCACACCTGGGTAGTCCTGAAAAAGTACTGAAAATAGTAACAATGAACAATCCCACCAGAGTACTTTACCACGACATAAAATAAAACTAACAGAAATTACATAAATTTAAGTGAGAGAATCCAGAAAAAAATAAAATTGCATTTCCAAAGTTCAAAGAAATGTACTGCTAATGTGGAACTTATATCCAGAAAAATATTCCTTTGAAAATGAAGGTAAGAGAAACACCTACTTTAGTCAGTGTTTACCATGTAGGCATAAGAATTAACTGAAGACACAAAGAGTTGTTAAAGAGTGCTAGAAAACACAGGACTTTTGTTAATAAAAAATCAAGGCTTTGTCCAAAAACAAATATACTTAAGTATTAGAAAATGAGTTGGAACTGAGTGGTTTAAAAGGCGCACACCTTTTGATCCCCGCAGAGATTAAAGAGGGAGGCAGAGCCAGGTGGGTATCTGAATTCAAGGCTAGCCTGGTTACAGAGCAAGTTCTAGGATAGCCAGGGCTACACAGAAAAGCCCTGCCTCACCAAAACCAAACAAAAGCAACACAAAACAAAACAACAAAAGCAAAACAAAACCCTGCCTTCCCCCCAAGCAAAAGAAGAAAGAATGGAAAGAAGACTGAAAGAGAGCTGGTCTGTTGTATCTCAAAGGATCTTGCTCCCGCAGGGATGAGTATAATGGCATTGCTAGTGTGTGCTTGACCAACCAGGAGCTGCCTCAGCCTCCCCAGAAACCATCGGTTGTTGATAGTTTCTCGGAGGCAGGTTCATGAATCATTTCCCACTGTCATAAACTGTTGATTGGCTTGATCTCAAGAGTTCAGGTCTTACACAGGCTACAACACCTGTGAGTTCATGAGTGCATCAAGCCTGTTATGTACAGAAGACATTGTATCACTCTGCCCTTCCTGACTCTGACTCTCACTTTTTCAACCCCCTCTTCTGCAATGGTCCCTGAGCCCTAGGAAAGGGATTTAATATAGACAGTCTATCTGTTGCTGAGCATTTACACATCTTTCCTGCACTTTGACCAGTTTTGAGTTTTTGTGTTGACTGAACAAAGAAATTTCTTTAATGAGGCCTGATAGTTGCACTAACCTATGAGAAATATGAAGTTAGATGACAGTTTAATATAGTGGTAACTTAGCAGAATGATAATACTAGGTTCATTCTGGGACCTGTAAGCTCCCCAGCTGTGGATGGTTGGCCAGATTTATAGTACCAGGAATTTGTTTCCTTGTGTAGGACATGGGTTAAATCTTTTTAGTCAGAGAACAGTTTGTTACCCCATAACATTTGTACAACTATTATAACCATGGGCATATCTTGCCACACCAAGCCCAACTTTTTAAGACTTCTTTATTATGCCTTTCATGGTCATAAAATTTTATCTCAGAGACAAAAAAATCAAATAAAAACAGTATTATGGCTATTCTAGTTATTATCTGCCATCCTCTACTAGACTATAATTTTCTTTGTATGTGTATGTGTGTGTGTGTGTGTGTGTGTGTGTGTGTGTGTGTGTGTGTGTGTTTAAGACAAAGTGTTACTAAACAAACAAAATGTTACTATCTAGCCCAGGCTGTCCTTGAAATTGTGATGCTTTTACCTCCTCCTCTCAAGTACTGGGATCACAGGTTTTATGGCACCACCTCTGGTATCTTAATATACTTTCTAGAAAGGCAGGGAAACTGTCTCTTTTATTTGGGTTATATCCCCGTTAGCCTCAATTGATACTTTACATACACAAACCACCCCCAAAATAATTATTAAATGAGTAAATGAATGAATAAGGAATGAATAGTTGAGTTAAGCATATCAGCTTCATTAAATTGGCAAAGATATTTTTTCAATCATAAATTAATTTTATTTTCATTTATATGTTAAAAGTCTGATACTAAAATGCTTGAAAATAAATAACTTTTTTTAATATTTGCAGGACTATCTCAAGCAGGTGCTGGACATTGATCTTCATGCTCAGATCCATTTTGGCAGGGTTTTTATGAAGCCAGGGTATGGAAATAATTTTATCTAATATATTAGGTTACTTTGGGTTTCTTTAACTAATCAAGTTTTAAATGCTTGGTCTTTATACTTTTTATTAAGTGTTACTCATTTTAATAAGGAAAATATTTTAGTGCTAGAATGCTTCTCATTTGTACAGTTCCAGTTTGAAATAAGATTTCTTCTTATGAATCCAAGAGTTTGGTAAAAGCAAAGCAAAGAAATTTTCTAATTTTGTTTCCTTTTTAATTACCATGTTTAGTGCCTTTCCCTCTCTTTCTCCCTACACCTTCATTTTTTCTTAAAATATTTTAGCATAAAAATTATCAAATATATAGGAAAGTAGAAAAATAATGAACCCAAACATATGTCTATTACTGAAGTCGGTAACTACTAGCATGTTTTTATATTTACCTCATCAATTCCCTAACATCTTGGGGAAGGGAGACTAGATTGTTTTAAAGCTAATTCTAGACATCATGTCATTTTGATAAATCATAAGAACAAGAATTAATGCATTGTCTGATGTTAATTATCTTATCAAACAAAATAATTTTTCATATTATCTAATATCTAAAATGTCAAGAGGAGAATGCTTTTTTAATAATTGCTCTAATTTAGGATTTAAGGAAAGTCTATTCATTGCACTTAATGATTAAATCTCTATTAAATATTTATTTCTTCCTGAACCTTTGTAGTTAGATTTGGGATCTAAGAGTGTTAGTGGTGGTGGTTATCTTGGTGTTTTCTGGTTTGGGTTTTTATTTTTGCCATTGACTTGTTGGAGAAACTGTCTCACTCTTCCTGTGTAGTAGATAGGGTGATTGCCTCCTTGGGTTATATGGAGCACGTTTCTCTGTTATCTGTAAAGACTTAGATTCAGACTCCTTCACATAAGTACTTCATAACGTATTTAGCATTGCTTCCCATTCTATCCAAGAAGAAAGTAAAATAACCATACAGGAAGATTTTCACATTTCCTGAAACTAGTAACTCTTAAGAAAGAACTGGTGGGGTCCTACAATTATAAATTTAAAATGCCCAATAGTAGTGTTAATGAAACACATATGATCTTCAAGCAATAAAGCTGCCATCCCTGATCCTCCCTGCTCCTATTACTTAGTAAACCTCTGATTACCTGTTCAGATCTCAGTGTCTGGGAGAGTGTTTTGGCACATGTCCAGGATGTCACAGAAAACAGTGATGATGCTTTAGCTCAGGATTCTACTCTGATAGGGGCTCATATGAACTATGAGAAAGAGTAGCGTGGGAACTTAACATTGTTGTAAGTCAAATACCAGTGTGCTCTCTTAACGCCCCCGAGGCTTGTTAGCACTGGGTTTCAGGTCTAGGATAAGGATTAGGCTTTACCCTCATAATTTAGCCTCACTTAGTTCAAAGCTAAGAAGAATAGCTCAGCCATTAAGGGCCCAGGCTGTTCTTGCAGAGGACCTACGTTCAGTTCCCAATATCTACATGGTAGTTCACAACCATCTGCAACTCTGATTCCAGGAGAATTCAACACCCTGTTCTGGCCTCTGCAGACACAAGGTGTGCCCATGATGCACAGACATATGTAAGCAAACACTCATACACATAGAGTAAAATAAATCTTTAAAAAACACAATTATCCCTATGGTGTTCTCCTCAATTTCATAGGATTCTTGGCAGTATATATCTGTACATGATTATTGAATGTGCCCCAATATATCTATTACTGGAAAAGCCTTCTTGTTATTGAAACTCTGGGTTTTGATGCCAGAATAACAATTTGGGCTGGGTGGTGGTCGCACACCTTTAATCCCAGCGCTTGGGAAGCAGAAGCAGGTGAATCTCCAAGTTGAAGGCTAGCCTGATCTTCAGGCTGAGTTCCAGGACAGCCAGGGCTACACAGAGAAACCCTGTCTCCAAAAACAAAACAAGCAAAAAAAAAAGTTAAATATCATTTTGGGCCAGGAAGATGGCTCAGGAGGTAAAAGCACTTGCCAGCAAGCCTGATGATCAGAGTCCAATCACCAGAACCCATACGGTGGAAGGGTAGAGAGAGCACTGAGCTCTGCAGTTGTCCTCTCACTTCCACATACATGCTGTCATGCACATGCACAGGCACAAAATAATTCAATAACAGCCTGTCATATGCTAATGTATGCTGAGCCTTTACCCTGTCCTTTTGGACGGTAGAGATTGATTAGAGCACAGAATATATCCTCAAAGCAAGTCAGTGAACTTCTCATATGTAGATTTGATTTTGTTTCCTTTGTAGGAAAGGAAGCTGATATAACTTATTTCCAGCTATGGAGAATTACTTGCGTGATATCTGTGATGTTAAACACAGCTTGTGGTGGTGACTTTTGTGGTCGTTAGTTCATTGTTTACCACTCTCAACTTAAGGAGTGCTTCACTGACTTGTGTTTCTTCTCCCCTAAAATCCGTTCACTTTGGGACCTCAGTCAGTACATAAATGCTGTTAATTCTGATTTTGGATTGCACAGTATGTGTTGAATTCTAAGAAAATGGCTTTCCAGAAGTAACATACTTCCAGCAACAAGATACTTGTGATAGTAATGCCTGACTATGAAATGTTCTGTTGTAAATATGATTTTTAAGGGAGTGCCTTTGGAGAAAAGGCACTTTTCTTTGGGTGTAAAAGAAAATTTAAAGTGTCCTTATACCTGATATTGGCCTTAAACACAATAGTCCATGAGCTACTTTGCTACAGCAAACTGACTTAGTCATTTAAGTGGACTTCCTTTAACTGCTCAGATCTTAAAGTTACCTAAATGTAAGAAGGACTTATAGGTAATTTGTTGTATTTGCTGGTGGAACAAAAAGAAACAAAATCAATTAAGTTAGCTTTGCCCGTTTCTATATACAGCACATTCCAAATATAATTATGTATTTGGTTTTAAAGAAAAATATACTCCAGCAACTGGTTACATGGCTCAGTCAGTAAAGTGCTTGCCACACAAGAAAGGTGACCTGAGTTGAGAGACCCAGCACCACATCAGTTGCTGGTAGGAAGCAGAGACAGGCTCTCAATATCCTGTAGCTCACTAGCTGTCAGCAAACTCCAGACATCCCCCTGTCTCAAAAACTAGGTCACACACACACACACACCTACCTTAAAAATATAAAGGAAAAGATACTTAGCAAAGCATAATTAGATCCGACGTGGGTCATCTATAGCAAGTGTAGATGTTCTCAAGAATTCATCTGGGATTTTTTTTTATTACTTATTTGTCAAATGGTAATAACTGTTGCAGTTTCCTACCTATAATCTGATCTTGGTCTAGTGCAGAGCAAAGAATTAGGGAGTTAAAAAACAATCAAACAGAGGTCCCAAAGTCCAAGTACTAACTCTATTGTAGACTATCCCATGCTGATTTTATCTAACATGAACCTTAAAGTTAACAACCTTGGTTCAAAGTCTTTATTTTTACAAAATCATAGTAGCTAAGTGAGATAAAGCCAAATTTTTAATATCTCTGAGTTTCAGTTTTCTCATCTACCAGATACTATGGCAAATGTCATCTTTTGCTATTGCTATGATACTTAAATGAAATAATGAGTATGATACATAAATGTTACTAATGTTAATGTTAATAATAACTGACACTATCATTATTGATGATATCACTCTACAAATATGGAAAAAAAGAAGTGAGAAGCACAGGAACATAGCACCTTGAAGTTACACTTTAAAAAAATAATCCAATGTTCTTATGATTGGAATCGGACATTATTGTATTATAACAGATTAAGGTAGCTATAAGTCATCCAAAATGTTACTGTTACTATATCATAGTAAACAGTAATGAGTGAATGAGCTGGTTTTGTTTGGTTGGTTAGTTTTGATTTTTGGAGACAAGGTTTCTCTGTGTAGGCTTGGTTGTCCTGGAACTAGCTTTATAGACCAGGCTGGCCTCAAACTCAGAGATCTACCTGTCTCTGCCTCCAGACTGCTGAGATTAAAGGCAAGCACCACCACTGCCTGGCTGAATGTTCTGTTTTTAAAATCAACCCAAGAAGCCAGTGAGATGGATTAGCAGGTAAAAGTACTTGCTGCCAAGCCTCACAACCTAAGTTTGATTCCTGGAGCCCATATAGGTGAAGAAGAGAAAGGACTCACAAAAGCGGTCCTCTGGCTTCCGTACATGAGTTCTGACACATGCATACTCCACAGTAAATAAAAAAAAAAAAAAAAAAAAAAAAAAACACGTTAAGATCAACATGCAAAAATGGACCAAAAGATAAAATCATAATTTAGCGTATAAAATAATTAATTTTTGCCTCTTGGGAAGTTTTAGTGTTCCCTGAGAAGTTTGCATCACTCAGGTTTGATTCATTCATAAATTTTATAGCCAAAACGCTATGTGACAATAGAAAATAGAAAAAAAAATTCAATTATCAACTGCCTGCTACATACCATGTACCCCTCTCATATTTCCCATGGATGTTTATGTCAGAATCTTTTTTAAAAAGTAAATTACAGTTTATTCACTTTGTATCCCAGGTGTAGACACCTTGCTAATCCCCTCCCTCCCTCATCTCCTTCCATGCCTCTCTCGAAGTCCAGTGATAGGGGAGGTCCTCCTTCCCTTCCATCTGACCCTAGGCTATCAGGTCTCCTCAGGACTAACTACATTGTCTTCCTCTATGGCCTGTTAAAGCTTCTCCTCCTTCATGGGGAGGTGATCAAAGAGCCAGCCTCTGAGTTCATGTCAGAAACAGCCCCTGTTCCCATTGCTAGGGAACCCACTTGGACACTGAATTGCCATGGACTACATCTGTGCAGGGGTTCTAGGTTATCCCTGTACATGGTCCTTGGTTGTAGTATGAGTCTCAGAAAAGACCCCTGGACCCAGAATTTTTTGGTTCTGTTGCTCTCCTTGTGGGGCTCCTGTTCCCTCCAGGTCTTCTTATTTCCCCCCTTCTTTCATAAGATTCCCTGCACTCTGCCCAAAGTTTGGCTATGAGTCTCAGCGTCTGCTTTGTTACACTGCTAGGTTTAGTCTTTCAGAGGCCCTCTGTGGTAGGCTCCTGTCCTGTTACTTGTTTTCTCCTATTTCCAATGTCCATCCCATTTGTCTTTCTAAGTGAAGATTGATCATCTTACCCAGGGTCCTCTTTCTTGTTTATCTTCTTTAGATGTACAGATTTTAGTATGTTTACCCTATATTATATGTCTAATATCCACTTATAAGTGAGTATATACCATGTGTGTCTTTCTGCTTCTAGGATACCTCACTCAGGATGATCTTTTCTAGCTCCCACCATTTGCCTGCAAATTTCATTATTTCCTTGTTTTTAATCACTGAGTAGTATTCCATTGTATAAATATACCACAATTTCTGTATGCATTCCTCAGTTGAGGAGCATCTAGGTTGTTTCCAGATTCTGGCTATTACAAGTAAAGCTGCTATGAACATGATTGAGCAAATGTCTTTGTTACATACTTGGGCATGTTTTGAAGCATGCCTAGGAGTGCTGTAGCTGGATCTTCAGTAAGCACTATTCTTTTTGGGTTTTTTTTGTTTTGTTTTGTTTTCCATTGTTTCTTTTTTAAATTTTTTTAAAATTTTTATTAATTACAGTTTATTCACTTTGTTTCTGAGCTGTAGCCCCTCCTCCATCCTCTCCCAACCCCACCCTCCCTCCTCCTCCTTCTCCTATGCCCCTCCCCCAGTCCAATGATAGGGGAGGTCCTCCTCCCCTTCCATCTGAACCTAGTCTATCAGGTCTCATCAAGACTGGCTTCTTTGTCTTCCTCTGTGTCCTAGTAAGGCTGCTCCCTCCTCAGGTGGAGGTGATCAAAGAGCCAGCCCATGAGTTCATGTCAGAGACAGTCCCTGTTCCTATTATTGGGGAACCCTCTTGGACACTGAGCTGCCATGGGCTACTTCTGTGCAGGGGTTCTAAGTTATCTCCATGCATGAACCTTGTTTGGAGTATCAGTCTCAGAAAAGATCCCTGAGGAAGTACTATTCTTTTTTATCATAAATTTTTAAATTTATTTTTATTAATTACAGTTTATTCACTTTGTATTTCCCCCTGTAGCTCCCTCCCTCCTCCACTCTCAATCCCACCTTTCCTCCCCCTTCTCCACCCATGCCCCTCCCCTAGTCCACTGATAGGGGAAGTCTTCCTCCCCTTCCTTCTGATCCTGGTCTATTAGGTCTCATCAGGAGTGGCTACATTGTCTTCCTCTGTGGCCTGTTAAGACTGCTCCTCCCTTAGGGGGAGGTGATCAAAGAGCAGGCCAATCAGTTCATGTCAGAGACAGTCCCTGTTCCCATTAATATGGAACCCAATTGGACACTGAACTGCCATGGGCAACATCTGTGCAGTGGTTCTAGATTAATTCCATGATGTCCTTGGTTGGAGTATCAGTCTCAGAAAAGACCCTGAAAAATAAATCTGGGAATTATTCCTAATTGTCTGAGAAGGCATCAGATTGATTTCCAAAGTAGTTGTACAAGTTTACATTCCTACCAGCAATGGAGGAGGGTTCCCCTTTCTCCACATCCTCTCCAGCATATGTTTTCACTTGAGTTTTTGATCTTAGTCATTCTGATAGGTATAAGGTGAAATCTCAGGGTCGTTTTGATTTGCATTTCCCTGATGACTAAGATGGTTGAGCATTTCTTTAAGTGTTTCTTGGCCATTCGATATTCCTCTATTGAAAATTCTGTTTAGCTCTGTACCCATTTTTTAATTGGCTTACTTGGCTTGTTGTGGTTTAACTTCTTGAGTTCTTTATATATTCTGGATATTAGCTCTCTGTCAGATGTAGGGTTGGTAAAGATCTTTTCCCAGTCTATAAGCTGTCGTTTGTCCTTTGCTTTACAGAAGATTTTCAGTTTTATGAGGTCCCATTTATTGATTGTTGATCTTAGAGCCTCTGCTGTTGGTGTTCTGTTCAGGAAGTTGTCTCCTGTGCCAATGAGTTCAAGGCTCTTCCCCACTTTTTCTTTTAGAAGGTTTAGTGTGTCTGGTTTTATGTTGAGGTCTTTGATTCACTTGGACTTTAGTTTTGTTCAGGGTAATAAATATGGATCTATTTGCATTTTTCTACATATAGACATCCAGTTAGACTGGCACTATTTACTAAAGATGCTGTCTTTTTTCCATTGTATGGTTTTGGCTTCTTTGTCAAAAATCAAGCATCTGTAGGTGTGTGGGTTTACTTCTGGGTCTTCTATTCGATTCCATTGATCCACCATTCTGTTTCTATGCCAGTACAATGCAGTTTTTATTACTATTGCTCTGTAGTACAGCTTGAGATCAGGGATGAAGTTATGTCAGAATCTTGAGAAGGGTGCTTTAACTTTGTTCCAGCTATGGAATTTTATTTTTCTATAATTCAAAAGCATCTTATTAAGTGAATATTTCTGAGCATCATTTTTAAAAGATAAGAGAGGCTGAAGAGATGCCTCTGTGGTTAGGAGCACTGGCTGCTCTTACAGGGACTTGGGATCAGTTGTCAGCATGCACATGGTCCCTCACAAATAGCTCTATCTTCAGCTCCAGAGGATCCAGTGCACTCTTCTGCCTCCTGAGTCACTCGTGTGCATGGTGCATATGCATACATGCAGTAAAGCACTCATACACATTAAGATCAAAAACATTCATCTTGAGCAAAACACTTAGAAATACTTTATCAGGTAGTATTTTAATAAGAAGAGGACTGTTTTAAATCTCCAACAAAAATACTATAAACATCATTGAGTACAGGGCTGGGGACATTTGGAAACATCAGAATTTAGAATGTGTTACTATGATCCTGACAAAAGATGGAAGGTACAGAAAACTGGGAACTTTGGATACTTGAAAACAGATAGTACTCAAGCAGTTGATTTCAGAGGAGGAAGGTTTAAAGACAAGTCAACAGAAGAGTGTTTTTCTATGGTAAGTGAATCACTGAACAAGAAAAGTAAAGCACTCCAGTTACTGCTTCTGTTACTTAATAATCACAAATAAGGACGCTCTTTTTGTTTCTAGCTTGCCAACAACATTTGCAACTTTGGATATTGATGGTGTAAGAAAAATTATTTTTGCACTACCAGGTAAGAATCATTAAAATTATTTTTTCCTTTTTCTAGAAAAATGACCAAAAAGTTTTGGGGCTTCTCAGGTGGCCAGCCTATAATCCTCATAACTTGATTTTTAATCAGAATGGCAAATCACTTACCTTCTCTGGGGCTGGTTCTTGACCTGTATGATGGAGCCAATACCTATCAAACCAGAATATTCTTCCAGGACATAGTCCTTACCTAAAATGATAACAGTGTATAAGTGGGAGATCTAGGTACCTCTCAAAACTAGAAGTATTGTCAAACATTAAAATAGTAGATCACATATCATAGCCAGGTATGGCAATGCGCACCTCTAGTTGTAGCCTCAGGTGGCTACGGCAGGAAGATCATGAAATGAGGCCAGACTGGGCTACATAGCAAGACCTTGTTTCAATGCAGACAAACACAACAGTGCTTCTGATCTTGTAAAATTAGGGGTGATTAGGGCCTGGGCAGACAGGGACACAGGTTTACTGACCCTATACATCTCAACCAACATTCATACATCACCAGTCTGACACCAGCATCACCACCTAATTCCCACGCAGAAACTCACGTGTTCAGACTGTAGCAAAACCAAGGTGATCCAGCTTCCAAGAATTTGTTAACTTAATTTTTATTACTTTCAGCCATGTATCTTAAGTCTATGAATCTTGATAAATTTTAAAGTGATTTAGAATTTTATGTATCTACTTGTTGTTTTGGGGGGTAGGGTTTTTTGTTTGGTTGGTTGGTTTGTTTTGTTTTACTTTTAAAAGTATCCTTTAATGATGCCTATAGTTCCACCTCTGGGGAGGCTGAGGCAGGAGGATCACCACAGGTTCAACTACTACATAGTAAATTCCAAGCCAGCCTTGGCTCTAAAAAGTTAAGACCTAGTCTTAAAAAATAAAATCATGTAATATTTGTGGTCAAGTTCTCATTTTGTTAACACCAATTCTTTCAGAAAAGTAACTACTTATCCTTTCAGACTCACAAATCTCATGGTCTTCAGAGATTTATTTGCTTTTCATATTCAGTAAAACTCAAAATAGGATTATTTTAAAAAGCAGGCAGTCTTAACATTTTAAACTCTATCCTAAGCATAAAAATAGACTTGTGTCATAAAGAAAATATTAAGATAATAGGAAAGTAAAGCAACCTTAACATGTATCTGTGGCATACAACTACACCTAGGACCTTTTATATTCCCTATGATGCTCTGAAAACCATTATATGGCTCTGTTACACAGAGAAATCCTGCCTGAAGAAAAAGAGAGAGAGAAATGAACTACTCTTCTAGCTTCATTTTTATCTACTAAAAGAGAATATTTTCTCTATAGGTGTGAATTAATATACAAATTTGAACCTCTGCTCAGACATAGCCCATGGTAGCTCAGTATCCAAGTGGGTTCCCTAGTAAGGGGGACAGGAACTGTTTCTGACATGAACTCATGAGTTTCCTCTCCCCACTGAGGGAGGAGCAGCCTTGCTAGGCCACAGATAAGGACATTGCAACCATCCTGAAGATACCTGATAAGCTAGGGCCAGACGGAAGGAGTCCATCTCAGTCCCTCTCAGTGGACTCGGAAGGGGGCAGGGAGGAGATGAGGGAGGGAGGAGAGCGTTGGGAGGGAAAGAGGGAGAGGGCTACAGCTGGGATACAAGTGAATGTATAAAATTATTTTAATATATATATATTAAGAAAACATACAAATTTTACCATCGTGATACTAGAACACAGATTATTATTACAGGAACCCATTTCTCATGAAATATCAATGTTGCCTCAGGGAATAAAGATATGCTCAGTCCTGATGTGACTTGATGTGCTGGGGGAAGGTTAATCGGGGCAGAGGAGGATCCTCTTTTCTGGGATAAAAGTGACAGGGGAAGGGGGGATGGAGAGGAGGGAAGGAAGGAGGCACCCTTGGGATGTAAAATAAATGAATATAAAATTTAAAAAAGAAAAGAAACTACAATATTAAAAGCCTTCTTCAAATCTCTGATTTTATTTGGAATTCCTTGTGTTGAGCTGGAATGAACCAAAAGAGGGCAGCAACAACTCACACGTCCAGATCCTATGCATAGCAAAAGTGGTCTACTTAGAAGGATATTCCATTTCTAGAGTGAATTTCTGCTTTATTGAAGGCCACATACTCAAAGATCTTCACTAGTATTAACAAGTTATAGCCAGTGTAATAGTTGCACATATTGTAATTTTTTTTAACTTTTTAAACTATGTGTTCAATATAAAAATGTGGAAAATTGAGCTCACAAAATGGCTCAGTGCATCAAGGCACCTACAACAAGCCTGATAACCAAGTTCAATCCCCTGAACACACATTGTAGAGAGAGAAAGAACCAACTCCCACAAGTTGTCCTGTGTGACCTTCACATGCGTGCTATGGCATGCTGGCACACACAGTCTCTCTCTTTCTCTGTCTCTCTAAAATAAATAAAATTAAAATTAAACCTTCTCTATAAAAACTTAGAAAATATATATATAATTAAAGAAATGTTATTTATTATCATAACTACCACTCAGAAACCACCACCATTTACTAATTATTAATCATCCCTATTATTTTTCTTCTATAGAACAACTCATTTTAAAAAATTATAGCTGGTAAGATGGCTCAGCAGATAAAGGCATATGCTGCCAACCTGACAACCTAATTTCAATCCCTAGTACCCACATGGTGGAGGGAGAGAACCAGCTCCTGCAGCGTGTTCTCTGACTGCTATGTGCACATCAGGACATGCATGCACATGTGTGCTCGCTCACACACACGCACACGTACACACACACACTGAATGAATATAAATAAATGTAATTTTAATTCTAGAAATTAAGTATTATAGCAATTTTACTATCATTTGGTAATATATTTTGAAATAATGGAAAAGTAATACTCACGGAGAATCTGCTATCAAGCTGGAGAGACGGCTCAGTGGTCAAGAGCACTGCTGCTATTGCAAATGACAGTTTGATTTCCAGCACCCACACTGGACAGTTCACAGCCTACTCTAAGGATCCAATGACCTCTTCTGGCACCTGCTACATGTAACATACACACATGCATATACATATGCATGCACACAGAAATTAAAAAAAAAAAAAAGGAAAATCCACCGTCAGTGGAGTATACTGGAACAGGCCATAATCCAAGCACTTGGAAAGCTGAAGTAGATCACTACAAGTTCAAAGACAGTTAGGCTCTTGGAAAAGAGCCTGTATCAAGGTTGGGGGGAGGGGTTGCTGTTCTACTGGGTACCTCATTTGTCTATTGAAGTTATTAGCATCACTTTTAACTACGATTTTTTTAAAAAGTTCACCTCAACATAAATAGTTTTAACTTTCCAACTCAAAGACATCTACTAGTTGATTATTTTAAAATACAAACTCCTAGTCTAGAGAGATGGCTCGGCAGTTAAGAGCCCTTGCTGCTCTACCAAAGAACCTGAACTTAGTTCCTAGCACCCATGTGAGGTGATCCAATGCCCTTTTACGACCTCTTCTGGTATTTACAAGCACATGGCCTGCACATTAATTTACATTTTAAAAGACTAAAGTTTTTCTTTTTTAATACAAGATGCAACTGTTTGTTGTCTGTCTGCAAGAATCACACTTTAAGATGCACAGAGATTTAAAGTGAAAGAATAGAGTATAATACACCAAGCAAACTGAAGGTAAGGGCAAGCAAGAATACTTGCAGCATTATGAGACAAAGTATTATAGTAAACATCAAGCCACAATCAGACAAAGAGATAAAGGAAATAAGTATATGTGAATAAAGAGAACAATCCATAAATAAGACATAATGAGATTATGAACACATTTACACCAAAGGTTGATGCATAGTTTCATAAAACAAACACTCTTGGCCATAAAGAAACAGATGAATCTAGATATATTATTGACTTCAATCTTATCAATAGACAAGTCATCGAGACAAAAGTCAGCAAAGAAACTTTAAAGGCAAACTGTACCACAGATCAAATGGAAGTAGCAGACATCGATAGACTATCCAATCCAGTGGCAGAGAACACATTCTTCTCAGCACTGCAGGGAATGTTTTCCAAAATAGTATGCATATTAAGTCATAATGCAAATTTTAACAAATTTAAAAATTAAAATAACTTACTCTTTCATATCCTAGTAGAATAAAACTTGAAATAAACAGTAAGAGAAACTATACAGATATAACAAAACTGGACAGTATATCCTTGACTGATCAATGGATTATTGAAGAAATACAGTATTAAAATCAAGTAAAATTGAAAACGTGACTTTCTAGACTTTTAGAATACAACAAAGGTGCTTCTGAGGAAGATGTTTCTAGATATTAAGTTCTTAAATTTAAACAAATATCAGATGATGGCTTCAACTAAAAAACTTAATGATATTTCTCAAAACCTTAGGAGGACAAAAACAAGCCAGACCCAGAATCAAGAATAAAAATACACACAGAAAGAATCAGCTTTAGCTGGGAGGTAGTGGAATACGCCTTTACACCCACCACTCAGTGGGGAGAGGCAGGTAGATCTCTGAGTTTGAGGCTAGCCTGGTCTTCAGAGTGAGATCCAGGACAGCCAAGGCAACATAGAGAAATCCTGTCTCAATAATAATAATAATAATAATAATAATAACAACAACAACAACAAATGGTACTTTGAAAACATAAATATAATTTTCAAACTTTTAGCCAGCTAACCAGAAAAAAGACCCAAAATATTAAAACTATGGATGAAAACAGACATTTCTAAACAGATGCCAGTGAAATCCAGAAGATCACTAAGGAAAAATGTGAAAACTTGCATTCTAGCAACTGTCTAAATAGATATAGAAAAGGCCTTTAGCAAAGTTCCAGCCATTTTAAGGAAAACCATGAAGAAACTAGGAAGAAGGAAAATATGTCAACATTTAACATATCTGTAGCCAACATTGTACTAAGTGGGATAAAGCTAAAGTTAAATCCAGAATGAGTCGAGGTACCCATTCGTAATCGTTATATGTAGTACTTGGAAGTTTTAGCCAAAGCAGAGGCAAGAGAAAGAAAGAAAAGTGATACAAATCAGGAAGAAGGAAATCAAATTATTCCCATTTATAGATGATATGATCCTGTATTTAAAAGATCCTGAAGGCTCCACCTGAAAACTATTGGAACTGATAAATTCAGCAAAATAAGATACAAAGATCTATACTTTCTATGTACTGTAATGAACATACTGAGAAGGAAACCAAAAGGAAGAAAAAACATTCACAATTGCTTCCAAACATTACCACACACACACACACACACACACACACACACACACACACACACACCTAGGAATAACCCTAACTAGGAAAATGAAAGACCTCCACAGCGAAAACTTTGGAACACTGAAGAAATTGAAGACACTAGAAGATGGAAAGCCATCCCATGTTCACTGATTAGCAGACTGAGAAAATGCCCATGTTACTGAAAATGACCTACACAGTAAATGAAATTTTCATCAGAACTTCAATGACAATCTTCACAGAATGTGAGTCCTAAAAATTTAAGTGGAAATAGAAACCCCAAATACTCAAAGCAGTCCTGAGCCAAAAGAGCAGCGTTGGAGATATTATATCATACCTGATTCAAAATCTAATACAGAGCCATAGTAAATAAAACAGCCTTATCCTGACATTAAAAACAGATACACAGGGCTAGCGAGATGGCTTGGCAGTTTAAGCACTTGCAACATAGTGAAGACCAGAGTTCAGATTCCCAGTAATTGGCAGGTAGGTGGCAGTAATGTGGCAACTCACCTGTAATTCCAGCCTTAGAGACAGATGAGAGAGATCACCAGAGCATGCTGGCTATTGGAACTAGCAACAGGCTTTGGTGAAGAAACATTGTGGAAAATGACCAAAAAAGATTCCTGGTAACAACCTCAGGCCTACACACACTCATAATGTACCTATGTGTGTGTACATTTACATACTGATGTCTTCTATGTATGTGTATATATATAATAAAAAGAAAAGGACAAAAAAGAACATATATACATAGACCAATAGAATAGTATAGAGGACTCAGAAATAAACCCATAGAACTACAGCCAACTGAGTTACTCTCTTATTTTAAATTATGTGCATGCAAGTGTGTCTGTATGTGGATACAAGCATTGTGATTGCAGGTGTCCACAAAGACCAGAGGTATCTGATCTCCTGGAGCTGGAGTTACAGACTGTTGTGATCTGTCTGATGTGGGTACTTGGAACCAAATGGGTCTTTTGGAACAGAAGTATATGCTTTTAGCCACTGAGCTGTCTCTTCAGCCCTGACAGTCAGTTGAATTTTGACAAAAGATGCCAAAAACATATGTAGGAGTAAAAGGGGACTCACCTCTTCAACAAAGGGTTCTGGGGAATTGGATATCTACATACAGAATGAAACTAGATTCCTGTGTGAAAATCTATACAGAACAGATCAAAAACATTAATGGAAGACCTAAAGCTTTGAAACTGCTATGGAGACAGTTCATTATGGGTAATGACTTTGTGAATAGGACTCCAATAACACAGAAAATAATAGCAAGAAATAGCATAAAATTAGAAGGCAAAAGACACAAAAAAAGAAACAACAGAGTAGTATCTGACAGGGAACTGAAATCCAGGACATGTAAATAACTCAAAAAGTGCCAAAATAATTCAGTCAATAAATGGGCAAATGAGTTGTACAGACAATTCTCAAGTTAAATGGAAAAATCATTCAACATCCCTAGCCATCGGAAAAATGCAAAAATCAGTGTGGAGATGCAGAAAGAGAGGAAAAAAAACCCAAGAATCTAAGTCATCATGAAACAGAGATACCATCACAACATATTAACTATAACAACAACATTTATAGGAGCCAAGTTATGGGCTCAGTCTTGAAGTCCATCAGCAGATGAGTGAATAGAGAAAATATGACATACACACAATGGAATATTATTTGCACACAAAAATGAAATTACTTCATTTTTAGAAAAATCAATAAAGTTAGATATCACTGTGATAAATAAAGTAAGCCACATTTTGACAAAATGTTATATATCTTCTCTGTATGAAGCTGGAAACAACCCAGATATCCCTCAGTTGAATGGATATAGAAATTGTGGTACATTTACACAATGGAATACTACTCAGCAATTAAAAACAAAGAAATTGTGAAATTTGCAGGCAAATGGTGGGATCTAGAAAAGATCATCCTGTGAGTGAGGTATCCCAGAAGCAGAAAGACACACATGGTATATGTGGATATTTATAAGTGGATATTAGACATATAATATAGGATAAGCATACTAAAATCTGTACGCCTAAGGAATCTAATCAAGGAGGACGCTGGGTAAGATGATCAATCCTCACTCAGAAAGGCAAACGAGATGGACATCAGAAGAGGGAGAAAACAGGAAACAGGGCAGGAGCCTATCACAGAGGACCTCTGAAAGACTCTACCCAGTAGGGTATCAAAACATATGCTGAGATTTATAGTCAAACTTTGGGCAGAGTGCAGGGAATCTTATGAAAGAAGGGGGAGATAGGACAACCTAGAGGAGACAGGAGGTCCACAAGGAGAGCAACAGAACCAAAAAATCTGAGGCCAGGAGTCTTTTCTGAGACTGATACTCCAAAGACCATGCATGGAGATAACTTAGAACCCCTGCACAGAAGTAGCCCATGGCAGCTCAGTGTCCAAGAGGATTCCCCAATAATAGGAACAGGGACTGTCTCTGACATGAACTCATGGGCTGGCTCTTTGATCACCTCCACCTGGGGGAGGAGCAGCCTTACCAGTCCACAGAGGAAGACAAAGAAGCCAGTCCTGATGAGGCCTGATAGTCTAGGTTCAGATGGAAGGGGAGGAGGACCTCCCCTATCATTGGACTGGGGAAGGGGCATAGGAGAAGAGGGAGGGAGGGTAGGATTGAGAGGGGATTGGGGAGGGGGCTTCAGCTGGGATACAAAGTGAATAAACTGCAATTAATAAAAATAAAATTTAAAAAAATTTTAAAAGAATGCATAGCAGTAATTTTAAGGCTGAGCTCTACCCCCAGCTTGCAACACCCTATTTTAAAACAAAAGTTAGTATGAAAATATAAAAAAAAAAATTAATAAAAATAAAAGACATTCACAAGGAGAACAACAGAGCCAAAATACTTGGGTCCAGGTGGTCCTGCAGAGACTGATATTGCAGTCAAGGACCATGCATGGAGGACCTAGATCCCCTGCTCAGAGGAAGCCATGGCACTTCAATCTCCAAGTGGATTTCCTAGTAAGGGGTACAGGGGCTGTCTCTGACATGAACTCAGTGGCTGGCTCTTTGGTCAACTCCCCTTGGGAGGTATAACCTTGCCAGGCCACAGAGGAAGATAATGCAGCCAGCCCTGATGAGACCTGATAGGCCAGGGTCAGATAGAAGGGGAGGAGGACCTTCCCTATCAGGGGACTAGGGGAGGAGCATAAGGGGAGAAGAGGGAGGATGGATGGGCCTGGAAGGAGATGAGGGGGGCTACAGCTGGGATAAAAAGTGAATAAATTGTAATTAATTAATTAATTAATTAAAAATAATGAAAGACATTAAAGAAGAAAAAATGCTATTTTTCAAGAGGAAGGGAGACAGCAGGAATGGAAAGAGAGAGAAGAGAGTAGTTATGGGGAGACTATAACCAAATATGTATATATGAAAATGTAATTTCCATACCACTCTTATACAGTGTAAATATGCTGATAAAGGATAAAAATTGCTTTTAAGCTACTGGTACCAGAGAAATGAAGGTGTGGCTTTATCTAGTAATTTGATAGCCTGGCCTTTGTCTTTTAACTTTGAGGACAAAATTAGCAGCACTTGAGGAAAGGGAACCTAAAATAAGACATCCTGATCCCCACTGTCAATATCAATACACATCATCACATACAACTGTATAAGAGAATTAAACAGAATTAGGATTTCAGAACTAGAATGCACCTGATCATGTTGCCCTTGCTAAAGAGAAAAATGAAGTTCTATAGATGAGATTCATAAGGATTGGTGGTGCACAACTATAATCCCAGCACTAGGGAAGCTGAGTTTGCCTTAAAGGCAAGGATAGCCTGAGGGTTCAAAGCAAGACTAACTATATAAAAACAAACAAACAAAAAAGTGTGGAGCTTATCAAAGTTGTCCAGTTTGAGTACAACTTGATCATTATATCACACAAACAACAAAAATCCTTTCTTTGTAGCCCATTTGTTTGTTTTATGCCACTCTCCTTACCTTTGAAGTACAAGGCACACCTAGGTTTATTTCTCCTGGAGAGGAATGATAAATTTTTGAAATTCTTCAGATACCTTTGCATTTGATACAGCTCTAAGGCCAGGAAATCCAAAACTCAAGGTGACAACAGTGCTGATCTCTGATGTCTCTGCTTTTTTTTTATATATATTTCATATTTTTTATTCTTTTTTTATTTTTAATTATACTTTATTTACTTTGTATCCCCCTCTAGTTCCCTCCCTCCTCCCCTCCCAACCCCTCCCTTCCTCTCCCTTCTTCACACACTCCCCTCCCCAAGTCCACTTGTAGGGGAGGGTTTCTTTTTCTTCCTTCTGATCCTAGTCTGTTAGGTCTCATCTGGAGTGGCTGCATTGTCTTCCTCTGTGGCCTGGTAAGGCTGCTCCCCGCTCAGGGGGAGGTGACCAAAGAGCAGGCCAATCAGTTCATGTCAGAAGCAGTCCCTGTTCCCATTACTATGGAACCCACTTGGACATTGAACTACCATGGGCTACATCTGTGCAGGGGTTCTAGGTTATCTCCATGCTTATAATGGCACCAGTTCTACTAAGTTAGGGCCCAATTTTGTGTCCTCACTGAGCTTTAATCACCAAGACCCTGTTTCTCAGATACACTGAGTGCTAGAGCTTCCTCCTGTGAATTGAGGACACTGCAGTTTATACCATACTCTTACTCATTTTCAAGTTTTTGGAACGTGGGTCATTTGGTGCTGTTTCTTTATTTTTTATTTAAAGGATAAAGATGGATATAAGATAAAGATGGATATGAATAAAGATGGTTGTAAAGTTCCTTTTTTATATTTTATCTTATTTGTATCATATTTCTATATTAGAAATACTTTAAAAACAATAAGAATATATATTAAAATTTTTAATGTATTGACTTGATACCCAGTATAAGAGTATGTGTTTCACATGCAGGCAGCCCAGAGTTCAGTGTCTACCCCTTCACCCACAACTCTGTGCATGCACACATTCACACATGCATGCACACATACATACAGGCACATGCTCACACGCACACACACACATAAGAGTTAGCAATAGCTTTCAGTGCAAAGCAGAGATAGTATCTAAAAGCTGAGTATCAAACCTTTTTGTATTTCAGTGGAAGACCAAAAAGTTCAGTTCATACTGTCTGCAACAGGTGGTTAACTGTACCGCTATTCTTTTTTTTCCTTTTGTTTTGTTTTGTTCTGTGAGACAAGGTTTCTCTGTGTAGCTCTGGCTGTCCTGGAACTAGCTCTGTAGACCACATTGGCTTCAAACTAAAATATCTGCCTGCCTCTGCCTCCTGAGTGCTGGGATTAAAGGAGTAGCACCGCCCTGCTACTCTTTTCTATCATTCTGTTGGATTCAGAGTAACTCAGAAGAAAGTAGACTAATCATCAGTCACTTCTGTTATGTTCTGTCATAACTGAATGTATAGGCAGATACAATTATCTGACAATTTTTTATGTAGTGTAATATAAATAACTACTCGTTTGACTTTCAGGGAATCCTGTATCAGCTGTGGTCACCTGCAACCTCTTTGTTGTACCTGCACTAAGAAAGATGCAGGGTATCTTGGATCCTCGGCCAACCATCATCAAAGCCAGGGTAATGTTTTCTAATGACCAGAAACCAAAATGGAACCCTAATAACAATTACTCATTGCCAAAAATAGATGCCTAGGATTTTAGATCTTTTTTTCATAAATGTGTTGGTATTTTCTCCTTTGTGGGCGAAAGTAGAAGGGAAAATTCATGTTTATTTTCCTTTAACATAAAGAAAGATAGCTCAGAAGACAAAAGTACTAGCTGTTGTTCAAGAAGTCCTAGATTTGATTCCAGCACCCATGTGGCAGCTTAGAACTGTCTGTAACTCCATCCCAGGGGATCTGACACCCTCTTCTGGCCTTCTCCTCAGGCAGTGTACATACACATACACTGTACAGTGTATGTGCACACACAGGAAAAACATCCATACACATAAAAGTAAATAAAGTTTTTTAAAGTTTAAAAGAACCCAGAGAGCAAGGCTTCAAACTTCTAGTGGGTTCTAAGAACAGACCATCAAAAGAAATCAGCTGGGACCACACCCTAGACCTGTGTAGGGTAAGGAATGAGAGATTATTTCCCCAGGGAGGTTCATGGAGGACAGGAGTTAGCCTGCCTGCTTTTATGTGATCGCTCCTCAAAATAATTCAGAAAAGGCAGTCAAAGGACTAGAAGAATTTGTCACTTGAGGACAAAAAAGCAGATGTGCTGTGTTCAGAGCAGCATAGACAGACAGGAGCTACACACTACAGTAAGTCACATGGAAGTTAGCGCCTCTTTCCTTACCAGCACTGCTAGTCTAATTTACCACCCAACTAATTATACGTGTTTGTAGTACTCACAAATGACTTTCTTGATATCATAAACTATATAACCAAGGGTATTACTTCTCAGTATTTTTAAAGTAATTTACATGTGACACAATTCTATGATTAGTTGATCAAAAAATATAAAACACAGATGAGCAAATAATAATAAAATTTTACTCAGGATATACAGTATAAAAACATATAAGACAGCTGTCATGATAGCGCAGCAGGTAAATGCACTTGCTGACAAGCTGGGCACCCTGAATTCGATCCCTGGGACCCATATGACTTCCTGAAAGTTGTCATCTGACCCCCACATGTATGCTGTGGCACTTGTGTGTGCAAATGGACACATACACGGAAAACAAAAACATTTTTGAAAATCTATACTGTCAACAGTCTTAACATTGATACTTTTATTACTGGGTATTTGTGAATGAATGAAAATAAGAGCATCTCATTTCTCTAAAATATCACTTAAAATCAACTAGTCACCATAGTGTCCTGTGTGTCAAGTCACCCCACCCCCCAAAAGAGCTTTCTTTCAGTAATCACAGGGAGGTGCTATTTGGAATTGTTAACAAAGAGAGGTGGAAGGAGAGCAAGGAAGGAAGGCCAGCCATGAATGAAAAAGAATTATGATCAGATCAAAAAGACAAAGT
The DNA here is from genome assembly GCF_907164565.1 of Psammomys obesus. Classification (NCBI taxonomy): domain Eukaryota; kingdom Metazoa; phylum Chordata; class Mammalia; order Rodentia; family Muridae; genus Psammomys; species Psammomys obesus. The sequence goes on along the minus strand of NW_026596166.1, from coordinate 2,455,807 downwards.
CCTAACAGTGAAATTACACAGCCAACCAAGCAATGGAGAAATTATTATATCCACACTCGCTAAACTGAGGAAACAGGAAAGATCCACATTGTTCTAAGAGATGCATGTTTATCAAACACTGCAAAGCTCTTAGGAATCCTTACATTTATTTCTCATTTTAACATCAACCATCTCTTCCTTAATACTGTCTACAAAGTAGCCATATAAGTGGTTCCTAAAACTTAGCACTGCAAAACACACACAGAGAGATTAAGAGAGAAGCGTGAAATAATTTAGGAGTAATGGGAAACTATGCTACCAGCAAAGAAAATATAAGCAACATAAAAAAAGTCTTTTCCATGTGTATGTTAAAAATAGTTCAATAAATGGGGAGTTGAATATGCCTATCACATATTAAGTCAGCAATGAATATTTCTGGGTGGATGGATATTGATTTGCGTGTTAGACCTACCTCCTTTCAATCCTGTGGTATTGTTTCAATTTCCCACTTCATAGGTCTAAGTTCCTTACAACCCACAACAATAGACCTTTTTCATCTGTCCTTTCCCCTATTATGAACACTGGCTTCTTAGCATTCTTTCTTTTTTACCATAGCAACCAGCCCCTGGACTTCCTGTATTAAAAGTAAGATGGAAATGATAGAACTAGTGGAATGATAAGGATATTATCTACCCAGGATTACTATATTCTCTGTAGTTCTGAGAAATGATCAGATGACCAAGTTAAATTTCTTTCCCTCTTCCTGCTGTAGTTATCATGTGATGTGAAACTGGACCCTCGCCCAGAATACCACCGGTGTATACTGACTTGGCATCACCAAGAACCACTGCCCTGGGCCCAGAGTACAGGTCAGTCATTCACACCTGCACGCCCGCAGGGATCCCTGTGCACTTGTTCTTAACAAACCACAAAAACAGCTGTCAGACGTGCTGATAATGAAATGAATAATTGTTGTATACTTCTCTTTTTGAAAAGTTTGGTGAAATAAATTATTCTTAAACAATGTTTCCTTATTTTACCAAACCATATTTTCTATGTAAGCATTTGAAATATAAAAACAGAATTATACATTTTGATCTATTAGTTCAAGCAGCCCTCTGAGCATGACTGATGGATATAGTGCAGTAGCTGTTTTTCCTGAAATGTAAAGAGAAAGCCAACTTTATATGACCTTTCTGGCTCCTACTATGTTCTAGGTAAGGACAAATCTTAAGGACACCAGAAGCTGTATTTATTTTCAGAGTTCTAGCTCTGAAGTATAGAGCTCTCCACTTTAAACATTTGTCCCCAACTTTTCTAGTCATATTTTGCCCAAGGTTTGATTCAATGCCACATAAGGTGTTTTACCTATTAACAAAAGATGCTGTATCAGCTGCACACATCAGCTAATAAGTGATTCAGTTCATGAACCTTGTCATCACAGAGTTCTGCTTGCAGGTTAACCACGAGCCTAGTTATCAAGGCACTAGGCAGTGTGCCTCAGACTTTTGGCATCTTGTAAGAGAGTCAATAAAGTGACTTGTAGTTTGGCACTAAATGGCAGCTGCTAGTATGGCTATTCTTAAGTTTTTAAAAGGCTTCATTTTTATACAAATATAAATTCACCCTGAATGATGCTATTAAACCTTATTTTATTCTTTTAAAAATATCTAATACTTGTTTTTTAAGTTTGGATGAGAAGGTGAAGGATCTAGGACATACATTTCACCTGGAAAAGGTACTGGAAAGATTGAGCGTTTCTCTCCCTCCCTTTTGGAGCCCTGCACTTCCATTTGCTGGCCTCTCCACGTGTACTTCCTGATCCCTGTGCTGCAGTAATGAGAGTATTTCATTCCAGGTAATCAGATGAGCAGCCGTTTGATGAGCATGCGCAGTGCCAATGGATTATTGATGCTACCTCCAAAGACAGAGCAGTATGTGGAACTCCACAAGGGCGAGGTGGTGGATGTCATGGTCATTGGACGGCTATGATGGTGACCAACAGGAGAAAGCTTTGATGCATGTCCACATATCATTGACTGTATCCTGTAATATGCAACGGCACAGCTAGTTTTTCTGATTTGGATAAAAGTTGATCTGTATAGTCAACATCTTGAATTATATTTCAAATGAATTTAAATACCTTTTAAAGAAAAAAAAAACCTAAGAATAAATCCTAACAGACAACTCTATTCCGATTATATCAAAGCAAAATTTTCCTTTCTTGCAAATTGCTTTGTGTGTTCAATGCTAGATCTGATAGCTTTTAGTAGACAGCGGTAGGTGCCTGCAGAACTTGTGTTTTTCTCATCTTTAAATACAACTACTTATGCTCTTAATCAAGGCTGTCTGCTTATTTATACTAGTGTAGGCAACACTTGGATTTCCCTTCTTAGTATGCTTCATAACTGCTTTACAGAGAGCTTTTGCTTGTTCTTTATCATGTATCTCGTGTTTATGTGCACCGTGCCAAAAGAGGAGTGACTGCGTGGAGGCCCTGCCTGCCGCAAGAACATCCCTGCCGAGCACCCAGGGAAGTTCTCACCCTAGCAGCCTCATGGCACAGTACTCGCAGGCAGTAACTGGATACCTTTTATTTGAACAAACAAACTGGGGGAAAATGCTTCCTTAAGTGCTGACAGCCTTTTTAACCAACACATTTAAAATTGTACAGAACAAAAACAAAATCAAAGACTGATCTTGTACAGATATTAGTGTTACCAGCATTCATGTGGAAATCAAGAGCAAAAACAAAATAATGTTAAACAACTCTGTACCATAACATTTTCTGTAATGATACTGAAACTTAATGAATAAAAAAAAAAATCCTTGATCATTATTTAAAAAATGTATTGTGCAGCCTTATTATTTAGAAAGAGAAGACTGTCGATCCATTCTGACAGAAGTCTGCCTCGGTAACAGAATGCTTAAGAAGGCCTACCAAGGCTCACAGCCTGAGAGATTGAAATTGTGGCCTGATACAGCGTTGCATCTTACTATAGTCATTAGAAAAAAATAGCATTGGGGTACGTTAGTAAGTAGGAGAACTGCCCATCTTCGGCTTTTCCCAGTGATAGCTGGATAAGCGGTAAGCATAGCTGGAGGAAAGATACTTTATTTAGAAAAAAGGTATTCTTCTTTTAGGTACCAATTTTGGATATGTACAGCTCTCTGAAGTGAAGGGAAAAATAAGTTATGAATCAGAAAACTGCAGATGAGTGGCTGGAATGTTAGGACTTGGTTTTGTTTGTTTTGTGTCATCAGGCAGATCTCATTATATAGCCCTGGTTGTCCTGGAACAAGATTCACTTGCCTCTCTCACCCAAGTGATGGGATTGAAGGTGTATGCCACCACAGCTGGCATTAGAAATGTTTTAAATAATGTTTGAAAGAAAATAGAAATGTGGGGCTTTTGTGATGACACTCAGGGATATTTCTCTTAATAAAAACTTGGGAGATATTTTTCAAATCATGTTAACAGGAAGAGTCTGTGTTCTGTAGTGTATGCCTAGTAAACCAGACTAAGTAACAAATCATGATATGAAAGGTAAGGAAAACTTGTACTTTTAATAACATTTGATATTTTCAGGGTTAAAGTTAAATGTTCTATTTTACCATTGAAGAAAAGATGAATTAATAGAGGTCCAATGCAAACACATAGTTCTTCATATTCATTTAAGAAATAAGCACCTACTATGTCTATGGGTACAAAGAATACTATACTCCTCCTCCTCCCAGAAATAGATAAAATGAAGTAGCTGTGACTGTACTCCATCAGGGAGAAAAAGAAAAGTTGTGCAAGGAACTATATTTATATATTTCATAATGCATGATAGACTCTGCAAACTGTGACAACTACAGTCTTAAAGGGTTAAAAAGCTCTAGAGTCCAGTCTTTAGAATTTATGGCATATGGATGCCCACATGTATATAGGCCTTAGCAAATATATGCAGTGAAACACTCACTAGCACTTGCTGTGCACCAGGCATTGTTCAAAGCCCTTCCTGTTAACTTTTACAACACCCTTGTGGCTCCTGTTATTACAGATGGAGAAACCGTGGCAGAAATGTGTCTGTCCATAGGCACATAGTTCTCACAGGAAAACAACAAAATTCAAACTTGCAACTATGGCTCCAGGGTCCTCAGAACTATGGGAACAGAGGTCTGGGGAGAAAACAACATCTTTAAGACTGAGACTGTAGAGTTCTTGGATACCAAGCGAAGGCATCTGGATTTATTCTAGGGACAAGACTCTCAATCAAGGATGTATGAGCAGAGCTGCACTTAGGATGCATGCTCTGGAAGCTTCAGGAAGAACCAGTTAAACTAGAGGGACGTGGAAGACACCAGTTCAGAAAAGAATGAGGCTGTGCTGTCTAGAGAAGCTGATAAGGAAAGGGGACAGGTGACTTCACTGCTGGAGAGAAAAATGGGAAGAATTTATAACTGGTACAAGCCCTGGAGAGGAAACCATAGGTGAGAAATGAACCCAAGTCTTCAGTCAGAAAATGTCGGACAACTAATGGGAAAAGTCAGGAAAGTTCATTTTGTGGAGGAGCATTTAAAAGTTCTGGTTAGAAGTTAAAAAATGTTCTGACTGCATACAACTCAACTCAGGAGCTCAGTCATATAAATAACCCAAGAGGGTGGATTAACCGTAAGACAGGCCTCAGGGTATAGGGAAAGACTGGAATGAAAAGTATTTGTAGAAAACATGGACAAAAGCACAGCATCACTCAAGGAAAGGGAACTGACTGCCAGATGCAAAAGAAGTAACAAGAATAAAGTCCCAAGAATATGAGTGAAATCAGAAAAAAAAAGAATATTTATTAAGTAGGCAGTCATTTATGAGCTGTAAGAATAAAATTTCAGTAGTGACCAATGAAAACAAAATTCATTAGAAAAATAGAAATTGAATATAAATGCTATGGTGTGAATCTATGTGTGAGAAGACATGCTACTTCAAGCTGATGGCAGTGTGAAAGCAGGCTCTGAGTAAGGAAAACAACAGCTGTGGGCACGTACAAATTTAAACAGATTTCTAAATGGATAGAGGAAATGAAAGAAGGGCTGAATTTTAAGGACCCCAGTAGCCTAATAAACATGGAAAAGACATTTTTTTCTTTCAGAATTAGAAAATGGGTAAGATAGGACATTTAAAGTGGCTCCAGGGAAGTTTGAAAGTTTTGGATCAATGAAATGGTTCTACTTTTATCTGTTTAATCTATTAATTGGTGTCATTTAATCTATTCACATTAATTGACCAAAATTATTTAAGAATTAAGTATATATACTATGTTGACGTTTTCTTTGTTTTAGTAATCAAAGCTTAAATGAAAGGTTAGACACTACTTTCAGATACTCAGAGCTGTACGGAAGTTAACTGGTCTTAGGGGTTCTATGCTCTGGTTTTGTGAATCATTTAACAGTGAAAAATAAAACATAAAAAGGCTGTTTTCCAAGTAAATGTTGTTAAGTGATGTTGCAAATAGATTCTTTGGATGACTTCCATTTTTAAAATTCTTGGCTAACAAACAAAACTTTACAGCTCTAACCAATTGCAACTTGTGATCTTCAAGAAAACCCACCAAGGTAAGCATTCTTCCTCAGTTAGAGAAAGTAGAGATGCATGACCGTCCAGAATCAAAGCAGACTGTGCCGTTATTCCACTGATGGTCATTCTAGAAGTAAATAATATACTGTATTCTAACATGCTTATCAGCAAGTACTGTGCTTGAGAGAGTTACATGGCTCTAAGTCCACTGATAAATTAGACTAAAACTGAAAGATTAAAAAATTGCTCAATTCTGGTCTTTTTTTCTGTTTTCTTTTATCTTTGTTTTGTCCATTTTTTTTTCCCAAACAGTCTTGCTATATCTATATAGGCTTAGATGGCTGGGAAGTTGGTATTAGACCAGGCTAACCTCAGATTTGCAATAATCCTCCTGCTTCTGCTTTCTGAGCACTAGGATTGTAAGTGTGTGCCGCCATACCTGTCTCATGTATTTCGTCTTTTATAATAATTCAGTTTATTTAAGAAACACCAACTAAGTTCATACAAGATGCTAGGCTCCATGGTAAGTAACAAGACTATGAGGATTAACGAGACCTTCCTGGAAACTAGCAACAAACGCAAAGTATGAGACAGAAAACAATATTTAAGTACAGACAATGGAGTGGTTCATTAAAAGAGTGAGTGGAATCCTAAGTCAGGTTCTGTAGTACAGTCCTTACGAAAGGCAGAAATCACAGTTGGTAATCCCACAGGGAGACAGTAGTAGAGGAAAAATCTAGATATTGGTGAAAGCACAAAAACAGGTAGCAGAGCTAGTTAAGAGAGGAAACAACTACAAAAATTAGGGTTGGAAAAGCTTCAAGAGAAAACATAGGGTAATCAGATCTAGAATTCAGACTCTTTGGAACAAGGCTCAATACTCTAAGGAGAAAATCTTGCAAAATTGCAGATTTGGAGAATGCAAGAAGTTACAACAAAATAAAAATCAAAAACACAGTGCAGGCCATTGTTGTTGTCAGGGTGACACTGAGAGAAACCAGGCATCAGGAAGAAGCACAAGTCCCCTCTCCTCCTACTCATTCCCAAGCTCTCTCTAGTCCAACGCAATCTATTGTGGAGTCTAACTAAACCAGCTGGATGGAGAGAGCAGTGCACTTTCAGAAAGCTCCAGCACACACACGGCAGTCACCACAGTAGATTTGGTCACAGAGAAAGTACCTTGTTCAACTAGTGACAGATAAAGAGTTCTCCAAACAGGTGACATTTGAGGTGATTTCTGAAAAATAAGCCCTATGTGAGAAATTGCAGGGGAGGGACATTTCAGACTGGAAAGGACAAAAGGAATGCAACTTCAGGAAGGAAGCCCTCAATGCAAGAGGGATGGGCAAGTACTCTGAAGTACAGGCCAGTACCACATGGCACTAACTGCCACCCCAGTGGGAAGGCTTTGGGGTTTAGTACTCAGGCCATCTCTGCCAACACAACAGCACACATCGCCTAGCACACCTGAGGACCCTGACAGTTTAAGAAAGAAAATGGTCAATAAACACCAACAATGCAAGGTATCATGCTGAACAAAGGTCACTGTTAACAAACAGTGCATCCTGTCTCCCATACCTGTTCCTCTGCTCACAGTTTGTCCCCTAGTTAAGGGCACCAACATGAACCCAGTATTGCAGAGCTGAAACTTGAGTCATCTTGCTTCCTTCTCAGCACCCACACATTCAGTGAGTCACCAAATTCTGACTCTACTCACAGATTCCAAATTAACCCCATCCTTTTCTTTCCCTCCACCACTACTTTGGTCTCAGCCTGCAGAACCGCTCTCCTCAAATCTTTCCTTTACCCTGCTGTTGGAGACTAAATGTCCCAATATAGACCTCCTTACTGGAAAG
>NW_026596166.1:2374040-2448408 GCF_907164565.1 Psammomys obesus | reverse complement strand
ATATATATATATATATAAATTCTTTATTAATTACACTTTATTCACTTTGTATCCCCCCTGTGGTTCCCTCCCTCCTCCCATCCCAATCCCTCCCTTCTTCCACCGTCTGCATGCATGCCCCTTCCCAAGTCCACTGATAGGGGAGAGGTCTTCTTTTCCTTCCTTCTGATCCTAATCAATTAGGTCTCATCAGGAGTGGCTGCAGTGTCTTCTTCTGTGGCCTGGTAATGCTGCTTCCCCCTCAGTGGGAGGTAATTAAAGAGCAGGCCAATGAGTTCATGTCAGAGACAGCCCCTGTTCCTATTACAATGAAACCCACTTGTATACTGAACTGCCATGGGCTATATCTGTGCAGGGGTCTTAGGTTATCTCCATGAAGAATGGATGCACAAATTGTGGTATATCTACACAATGGAATATTACTCAGCAATAAAAAACAAGGAAATCATGAAATTTGCAGGTAAATGGTGATCTGGAAAAGATCATCCTGAGTGAGCTATCCCAGAAGCAGAAAGATGCACACGGTATATACTCACTCATATAGACATATAATATAGGATAAACCTACTAAAATCTGTACACCTAAAGAAACTAATCAAGAGGGAGGACTCTTGCTAAAATACTCAATTCCTATCCAGAAAGGTAAAGAGGATGGACATCAGAAGAAGGAGAAAAGAGGAAACAAATCAGGAGCCTTGACACAGAGGACCTCTGAAAGGCTCTGCCCTGCAGACTATCAATGCAGATGCTGAGACTTATGGGCAACCTTTGGGCAGAGTGCAGGGAATCTTAGGAAAGAAGTGGGAAACAGTAAGATCTGGAGAGGACAGGAACTCCACAAGGAGAACAACAGAACCAAAAAATCTGAGCACAGGGGTCTTTCCTGAGACTGCAAATTATTGTTAAATATTGGAGGGAAAAGATCTCATTGGGAATTGTAAATAGTGTTTACAAACAGCATTAAATTGTGTTGGGGCACCTTCGTGTATTAGTCTGAAAACCCAACCAAAACACTTCTACACTGGCTCCTGAGCCTCTCACACTCTTCCTCTCTGCTGCCACACTTCCAAACAGTCCTAGGAGAACAGCATCAGCACAGCATTACACACCCATGTTCTTTGTACTGTACTTAGCCCTTCTGGGCCTTGGTCATCCTCAACAGCAAGTCCCAGTATGGCAAAGATGAAGCAGCTCCATCCTGGCTGCTGCCAACGCATGCTGTCCTTTGGGCTTGCTGTCCCAGTTCTGTGACTGGCAATGGTTTCTGGCTCATGACTGGATATGACATGGAACCTATCTTACAAAAAAGATCCAACAATGCTGAAAACTACACTGCTGTTCTAGTGTAGGCTGTGTTCATCACAGCCTGATGAACAGAGCTGCTAAAGGGATGGGTCTCCATCCAACTGGAACTGCAAAACAGAAATGTCAGAGGGAAGAGCTGGTTAAGCGAAAAGGAGACGACTGGAGAGGATCTGCTAGCCACAGAGGAGCTAGGGACTGAATCCTGCATGATGCTGCAGTGCCGCAGATGGCCTGACCTGTAAAACGGCTCTTCTTCTCACCTGTTTAATGCAGTGTGCAGGGCATGAGGTAGGCCTAGGAAACGCCACAAATTGTTGGGAAAATATAAACTATAATTGAGGAAATTAGGTTGTGTTTTGGTTTTGGTTGGGGGTTTTGTTTTTGTTTTGTTTTGTTTGAGACAGCTTTGTGTAGCCCAGGCTGACCTCAAACTTGTTATGTGGTTGAGAACATTACATTCCTGACTCCTTGCCTTACAAGAGCTGGGCTTACAGGCATGCACCACCACACATAGTACACACAACTCTCAAGAACAAATTAGAACAAATGAGTCTTCACATCCATGAAGCAGCCACACTGGTCTCTAGTTATCTGCTCTGCCCCTCAGTTTTAATTATACATTATTTATTACAAGGGAATTGGAATTACATCATATATACATTAGTCAGTGATTAACGTGGTTAAACTCTAATATTAATGCTTTTTTTATACTGTACATTTATACTGTAGATTTCTGTACCTTTAATGTCAATAAAATGATAGTTTTGAGCTCTCACAAATAATTTATTTAAACAAGGCTTATTTTGTAGTTTAAAATATTTATACGGAATCTACCAATGCTTAGCCCATTATCATAAATAATTTTGCAAATTTACTAGTCACAGCTTTCGGTTCCATCCTGTCAACAGAAAGACCATGGCCACCCCATCCCTCTGGCAAGCAATGGCTACAGATGATAAACCACAAACACAGAGGCACAGCTCATATTTTTCATCTACATTTATTAAAACTATATCCATAAATAATGAAAATTTTTCTACATTAGATTACAGTGATTGTTATAAGTCTGTAAGTACACTAAAAGTCATTGCATTTGTAACCTTTAAATAAGGGAAGTGGATGGGATTTCTCACTAAAACTGATTTTAAAACTGATCCAAGCAGGACACATAGTGTGTCCGCAATGCCAACCCTCAGGAACCTTAGGCAGAAGGAAAACAAGTTTAGGAGATGAGCACTTTAGTGAGACCATCCCTCAAAAATGACAACAAAATGATCTAGAGATAAAACTGTTATGAAAACAAAACTCATTAGCATTTAATCCCACACAATTTAGAACTATTCTGGAGGGTTCGTAGTCCAGGTGCTCATTTTTCCTCTGAATTCATTTCAATAATGCTAGGATCACACCACTATATCTAACTGCAAAACAAAATTATTTTCAAACACCAAAATTAATAGCACTTGACAAAGGCTATGGTTAAGTGGCCAGGATTCTCTTTGCAAGGTAACCTCACTGCAAGGAAACAGAACAGAGTACAGACAACTTATGGGACTAGAACCCTGAACCCATATGATTCTCTTTAATAGAAAATCACTTCTTAGTTATCAGTTTAACAACTAAGCACCATTATGTTGGGCATATTTTACAAAATATTACAATTCTCCAAACAACTCCACACTGTGATGAATAACTGCTACTTTTTAATGCTTAATGTTATGGGGAAATTTTAATTATCATGGCAACTAAGTAAAGACTTATTTGTGAAACTGGAGGCCAGAATCTCACTGCGTCTCCAGGTATTGAGAGCAAACCCAGTAAATAATCAATTTAGTGGTTTAATGAACCATTGATAGTGTGTGCTAACAATGGGGAAGAGGCAAAAACTGCCTTTACAGGCCATTTCTCTGTCATCTTATTAGACTCATTAAAGAGGTTGGAGAATACAGATTTTGACCTCCAGTTTTACACATAAGTCTTAATCTTGTTGATGAAAACACCAAGCACTCAGTACACAGGACTCAGAAGATTCAAGCTGGACCTGAGCCGAAAGCCTCCCCCAAAGACTAGCTTTCATAGTTCCAGAAGAAGCTTGCTATATATGCAGGGTTCCAAGGAAGGAAAACAAATCAGTAGTATTACTACCTGTGATGCCTATGAGCCACAACAATGACCGGCGTGGCAAGATGTCCCTCAAGGTACAATAGTGGCACTGGTATCTTGGTGGTAACCATTAGCTGTCTAATTGGACTTTAAGGCCTGATTAGTAGAAAGGAAATCATGGCTGATATCGAAAGAATATCAAACTACCCATTGTTAGTGAAGTCCTGGATCTTTAAGAAGAACATACTACTGCCACTCTCATAAATGATTAGAAGTCTTAACTGCATTGTAAATGCTTAGCCTTATAAGCACAGCTCAGTGCACCTCTCACACCTCATTCAAGAAATTTCTTTTTTCAGCAGATGGGGACTATTACAGAAAATCACAACTAGAAAACATTTAGACTGGTTGTGGGGTGCCCATTCCCACCTCAAGTGATACATCTGCAACGCAACCCTTACACCTAATGTTCAGGCATCTCATGGAAGAGGGAGTAGAAAGATTATAAGAACCAAAAGACCAGGAAATCTGCTGTATATGAGATTGTGTCTTCTGGTTATGACAGGGAAGCTACACCCATGACATCTCAACCACATAGCTCTTTCCAAGCAAGACCCGAACACTGACGATACCAGTTGACAATGCCATTCTGTTTGTGGAAAAGCTCACCAAGCCCCACCCCTAGAGGAAGAGCTACAGGAAATAAATGACTGCTGAGGGAGGGAGACCTAGTCTTTCCAGGAATAGGCCTCCTAGTTGGTTATCCAATACCATGTGGTCAGCCCTAAAAATATATATACATACAAGCAGTACCTACACAGACTCAGCAGGTTGCATTTACATATTCATTCATATATTTCTATTTCATATCCATGTAACAATAATAATTAAAGAAAAATAGGTCATTAATTCGAGAATGAAGGGACATGGGAGGAATTGGAGGGAGGAGAAGGAAGAAATCATGTAATTATATTTTAATTAAGAATAAAATAAAAATTTTTAAATCTACTCAAATTCAATAAAACACAAGAGTGTCAAAGTAATTTCAGTATAAACTTTCACAGAAAACAAAACAAAACAACAAAAAACCCGCTTCACATTGAAGATGATAAAAGAGGCTGGCATGTTTTCTGCTTTTACTGACCTCACTTTTTTTGAAGACTCAGAGAGATGAAGAGGCAAGACTCCCTCATGTCTGCCTCCCAGTCCTCTTTCCTCTCTTCTCTCTCTGTATCCTGAATTCTTAGATAAACCTGCTCCCCTAGCATATCATCTACAAGTGGGATTTTAAAATCATTTTTTTACTTTGTGTGTGTGCACGTGTGTGTGTGTGTGTGTGTGTGTGTGTGTGTGTGTGTGTATGTTAGATACAAGTGGGTGTATGGGAGCCTGTGCCCATGAATGAACATGCAGAGGTTAGAGGAAGAGTCGGGTGTCTTCCTGTATTTCTCTCTGCCTTGTTCTTTTAAAACAGTTTCTCACTGAACCAGAAGCTTGCCATTTGGCTAAGCTGGCTAGCCACCAAACTCTGGAAATCTTTCTGTCTCTGATTTCCAGCTCTGGAGTTACAAGTATGCATTGCCATGGCCAGCTTTTTACACAGGTGCTAGAAATTGCATAGAAGCACACATTGATCAAGCTATCTACACAGTCTCTCTTCTTAAATTAAGGATCTAACAGAGGCCATGGGACTGCACTGGGGAGCAACATTCCTGGTCTGAGTGGCGATGTGGCATCTAGTGATTTGCAAGTATATACAAATATTAGATATACCTTTAACGAGTGATTTTGTTTCAAAGATGTGTACTCCATCATTCAGCTCTTAATGAGCAAGAATTGAGTGCTTTATTGTCTCAAGTCGAAGATATTGTAAAATACTATAAGCCACTAGAAAGAAAGAAAGAAAGAAAGAAAGAAAGAAAGAAAGAAAGAAGAAAGAAAGAAAGGAAAGAAGAAAGAAAGAAAGAAGAAAGAAGAAAAAAAGATAAGAAAGAAAAATTGTACTTACACAACCCAATACTTACTCTGAATTTCCTCACTGGTATCTATTTTGTTGCTCTTCTGTGCTATCATCTGCATATTTAAAATGTTCTATTTATTTAATGCGGTGTGTGTGTGTGCACACGCATTCACCATGGTGTGCATATAGAGGTAAGAAGATATCTTGCAGGTGTCGATTCTCTTCTTCTACCATGTGGGTCCCAGGAGTCAGCTCAGGCCATCAGCATCTTTAACAGCTGAGCCACCTCACTTACTCTGAGGCCTTCCAAGTCTGGAATAAGTCTTCTACTTTTGTACTGGGCTTTCTTAACCTTAACAGAAGGTGTCAACAAAAGCTTCAAGTAGCCCCAGGAACGCAATTGTAAAAGCAGTTAAGTACAACCCAGGTAGCATAACCTGAATTACCTCCCTTGCCTTGTTACTTTATATCTTCCTTGGCCATGGAGGAGGCAGTTTCAGACCAATTACTAATTTGGGTTCTAGTCACATAAGAACATGATGAGGTATCTGAAAAAATGGCTTAGTAAAGTACTTGCCACACAAGCGTGAAGACCTGAGTGCAGATCTGAAAACACATGTAAAACACCAGGAACAGTGGCATGTCCCTGCAATCCCAGTGCCAAAACGGCAGAGACAGGAAGGTCCTAAGGCAGTGATTCTCAACCTGTAGGTCATGACCCCCCGTAGGGGTCACATATTAGATATCCTGTATTTCAGATGTTTGACATTACAATTCATAACACTAGCAAGATTACAGTTATCACATAGTAACAAAATAATTTTATGCTTGGAGGTCACCACAACATGAGGAACTGTATTAAAGGGTCACAGCATTAGGAAGGTTGAAAAGCACTGTGCTAAGGCTTGACGTCCAGACACTAGCTGAATCAACGAGTTCCACTTTCAGTGAGAAGCTCTGTTATATCTGCACACTTTCTCATACACACATGAACACATACATAAGCAAATAACACATATGCACAAGCATGCAAAGACAACCACGGTGAATGAGAAACAGCAGCAGCGGCTGGATTAAGCAGCCTATTCTGATGATGCCCAGACGAAGTAGTAGTAACAGAGTAAAGATGCTCAACTTTCATGGTGGCTGAGGAAAAAGAGAAAGAGAATGAGAAAGAGAAAGGGGAAGGACCCCGGGTCAAGAACTCCCTAACACACTCCCTGAGATCTACACCATCTAGCTGGCCCTACTCCTAAAAGTTGTCACTACTTCACAGTAATGCCACCAAATTATGAATCCACTGGTAGATGAACTCACTGATTACATTGACTCTCTCATGATCCAATCTTTAAGCCTTTAAAACATGATCCCATTGAGGGCACTTAACACCCAAACCATAAAACCCATCTGTCATAGTTATAATACTCTAAGACTTAGATCTCAACATATGCTTAAAAACTAAAGGAAGGAAATTGGCACCCTCTGTATAATACCTTGTTTTCCTGTATTTGTTTCTGTCACAAAAGCTTCATCATGAAAAGGAGGAAGCTCAAACTGAAGTGAGTTACAAACTTCATTCCCATCACAGGACTGTGGCTTGGCCTTGAGGTGAGGTAAGATTTGACAGTCCTTCCAGATGAGACTATGGACGGCTGCAGGGTCACATTGCTCTGGGCCTTTCCTCCTTTCTGTTCTCTCCTCCTTTCCCTTCTACCTACCACCCTCTCTCCTGAGGATTCCATGTGCCAGGATACTTTCTACAATGGTCTAAAATGTGTATTATATTTATGTGTATGGAAAGCCAGAGGACTACTAATTGTTGGTTCTCTCCTTCTACCAGGTGGGTTCTGAGGAGAAACTCAGGTTGCCATGGTGGCAGTAAGTGCCTTTACCCACTGAACCATCTCATCAGCGCCTTTGCAAGCTTCTGTAGTAGAGGCATGTGAACTGATAAGACAGCCTGGGCTGACAGGTGGTGATAGTAATCAACAGAAGCTGTCCTGCCTCCTTTGGGCATTCCCACCTCTTCTCTGTCCTGCCAAAGCATCAGGACCAAATTGTTTAGGAAGAGAAGGGAGAGGGATATTTTCTGTATTATTTTTCTCCTGCCCTTTTCTTTTCTTCCCATTATCCCAAGCCCTCTCACTATTGCCACGCCAACACCTATCTTTCCAAGCACATAAGGACAGATTTCACATTAGGCAACAGCCATGAGATCCTCTAGTCAGAATAGGAGGGTCTGAATCCTTGTTTATTAGATGCAAACTGTGTGATGATGGCAAAGTTACTTTCCCTTTCTGAGCCTTAGCTGTATGCTCTATGAGTATAGTTCAAATTAAATGTTTAAATGAGTTGGGGCATGCAAAATTTTTATTACTTAGTCCATAGAAGCACTAATTAATTTTATTTTTCATCATCTCTATTTTAAGTAATGGTGGGGGTTGTCGTGGCTTTTTGTTTGTTTGTTTGTTTGTTTGTTTGTTTGTTTGTTGAGACAGGGTTTCTCTGTGTAGCCTTGGCCATCCTGGGCTCACTTTGTAGACCTTGGTAGACTAGGCTGGCCTCAAACTCATAGAGATCTATTTGCCTCTTCTTCCCAGAGTTCTGGGAGTAAAGGTGTACACCCGGATCTGTCTTTGATTCCCCCACCCCCTTGAATACACTTTTTGGGAATCTTGTTTTTCACACTTTAGTTTCTACGGACTGATGTTTGTGCTGCACCATAGCTAGGTGGTTAATTTCTGGGCTATTTCAATCTTTCAGTCTCTTCACTCTCTGGCTCATCGTGACTGATTTTATCTTCACTGTGAGCATATTTTAAGAAACTACAAATGGAGCCACTGAGTTGCTAAGTAGGAAGCTGACAGGGAAAACTGTGCTAAGAAGTGGAATTGCACAGCTTGCTGTGGCCCAGGCCATGTGCGCAGGAAAGCTGGAGCCCTGACTGGAGGCTTGCTGAAATAACCTTAGGATTTACCGTTTTTCTTGGACTCTGAAGAAAGGGAGTCTCTGAGGAATGATTGTGGTTGTGACTTACATTTCCTTAATGCTCAGTGATGGCTACTGTCTTTTAGCTTTGGACCCTTTGCATAAATTCTTCACAGAAATGTGTATTTCAGTAGAAAGAATAATCTTTTGAATGCATGTCCACATAAATTCGTGGGTTCTGCTTCTTCCCTTCTTACAATCATTTTTGATGGTGGACAAAAGGTGAAATCAGTAGCATAGAATCATTGTTTTCTGTTGAAGCTGTCTTCAGAGAAGGAGAGCCCAAGTTATGTATCAGGGCATGAACTGTCACTGATTACATGTCACTGTTTACCTCCATAACAAGAGCTGAGGCTCAGTCACAAGTGAGGTATGGAAGTGCCCTTTAACGCACTTTTGACAGCTTTACACAAATGGGCATGTGATCCCCCATGATTGATTAATTAGGAGGATAGAAAATAGTGGTTTGTGGTAGGAGGCATGTGCTGCCTTCCTTCCCGCCCTAGTAAGTATTTCCAGCTACACATCCTGTCACTCTGTATGGCTGGTGTCTGTACTCCCAGACAACTTTTCTGTTTACTGTCTGTCACCCCCTGAAGTGTAAACTGCCACTTTGTATGTACCTATAATGCCTGGCATATGGAGTCAAGTGTATTACAGATTTGATAAAAAAAAACTTTCTCGGTTAATAGGTAAAAGAGGCAGTGTAACTATGACCTTCTCTGTGTATTCATTAATTTGTTTTCCATTCTCTCACTTTTCTGATGTTTCATGTCAGCATGATGAAGAAGAACAAGAACTCAGTGGATGAGCAAGATGCCCTCTACATCCCACAGTCTCACAGTCTAGGACATCTTAGGAATATATTGGATAGAGGAGAGTATGCACCTTTTCTAGCTCCTCCCATATTGGAGAGCAATTTTACTCAGGTAAAAAGTGCTTACACTCTCAATTAGGTTATAGTAACGTCCATATTTCTCAAAGACAGTGAAATGTTGAGAATTGTTTGAATGTGATGAGGGACAGTAGGATATTACTAAAGGGAACAGTTTTGTAACTTTAAACAGCCCAAAATAATGAGTATTGCAGGGAAATTCACTTTAGATATTTCCAACAAACCCGTAGGCAAGAATTCTGTCCCAATTCTACTATAATTGTCATTCTAATATAATCTTAATGTTACACAAAATGATTTTTAGAACATACTATCACAGGAATGTATTCAGATCATTTATTTCTTGGAGTTTTATTTTTTCAAATTACATGTATTTATTTCATGTTTTTCGTGCATGTATGTTTGGTTGTGAGGTACCATGTAGATGCTGGTAATTGAACCCAAGTCCTCTGTAAGAACAGCAAGTGCTCTTAAAAGCTGAGCTATCTCTCTAGCCCCTTGACCTATATATATTTTTTAATTTTTTAACTTTTTACAATTTATTCATTGTATATCTGATTGTAGCTCCCGCCCTCAACTCCTCCCAGTTCCACCCTTCCTCCCTCCTTCTTCCCCTCTATCCCCTAACCCTAGTCCACTGAAAAGGAGAGTTCTCCTCCTCTGCCATCTACCCCTAGCTTATCAAGTCTCATCAGGACTGCCTGGATCCTCTTTCTCTGTAGGCTGTAAGGCCACATCGACAGGAGAAAGTGATCAAAGAGCCGGCAACAAAGTTCATGACAGAGGCAGCCCCTGCTCCCCTTACTCAGGAACCCACATGGAGACTGAGCTGACAATCAGTTACATCTCAGCAGGGGGTCCAGGTCCTCTCCATGCATGGTCCTTGGTTAGTGCATCAGTCTCTGCAGGACCCCGTGGGCTTGGATTTTTTTTTTTAAAGAAAAAAACCTAGGGCTGGAGATGATCTCAAAGGAAGAACCTTGCCTAAAATGCACAAAGCCTTGGTTTCAGTCCCTAGAGCCAGGTAGACAACCACCTCAGAAAAGCTATGAACTAAAATAAATCTTACATGTTCTGAAAGGGACTAGAGGTGCCATGGTTCATTTCCCCCCTTGTTTTCTGACCTTCCTTATACTGCTCTAGCAAGCAAGGGTGGTAGATCCATGCCTTTTTACCAAGAAACTCCTTTGCTGTTCTCTACAATCAGGTCAATCGGAGAGGTGAATCTATTTATGTGCATAACCGAGCAAACTGGGTGACCGTAGGCATCTGTTCTTCCAATCCCATGTTCAAGACCCCCAATGTGATGCTGCTTGCACATCTGACTCCAGAAGCTCAAAAAGAACCAGAGCCCCTCTTTAAAAGCCTCCTGGCGTATCCCCCTACAGAGAATCTGGTGCTCACCAGGTGAGTTACAAGGGCAGGAGGACAGTAATCTCTCTCGTGCTCTCCCTCTCTCTCCCATAGGGCTGAAAGTGAAAATGCTGATGGCAAGTGTTCCCGAGGAGCACTTCCGGTGCATGACTTTCTCAAATGACTCAGGGTGTCTCTAAGAGCATCCAAACAATGCTTTATGACTATGCCACTCAAAATGACAATTAAGTTTAAAAAAAAAAAAACAAAAAAACAAAGTAATGAGCACTGGAGAGTCAATAGACTGCCTCTCAAGAACATGTTTTTCCTCCCCATCATACCCTCACTTGTGTCAGAGTTCTTTCTGACCTCATCTCAGCCACTAACTTGGTCTATGATCTTGAGCAAGAAACTTAATTTAGGCCTCATTTTTAGACAACTTTATCACTATATATATTTGTTGTACAAAATAATGGGCTTCATTATGATATTTTGAAACATATACATATAAAATGTATGTTTATTTTCATATATGTGCATTAAGTACCTTGACCATATTCTTCCTTTATTATATCCTCTTTTGTCCCCCAACCCCATAACATTGGGCTTCTTTCTCATATAGTCCTCTTTTCCTTTCATGACTGTTATGTCTGTGTAATCACGTCTGTGTGTGTGTGTGTAAAAGAGAGAGTCTGTGTCATGGGTGTCATGGCATACATGTTGACATCAGAGGGCAACCTCAGGTGTCAGTCATCAACCTTCTACCTTGCTCAGAGACAGGATCCCCCTTGCTCACTGCTGTGTACACAGCACTAGCTACTCCAGGAGCATCCAGGGATTTTCCTTTCTCCGCTTGCCATTTCCCAGTAAGGGCAAGCTATGATTACAGATACTTGAAATACTGTGCCTGGCTTTTATCTGTTCTGAGAATCCAAAATTAGGTCATCAGGCTTACATAGCAAGTACTTTACCTCCCCACCTTCCTTTTAAAAATCCATATTCCTCATGAGAGAAGACATGTTACTTTGGTCTTTCTGAATCTGGCTTAGTTCATTTAACATGCTCTAGTTTTGGATATTTTCCTGCAGATAACATGGCATTATTCTTTATGGATGAATAAAGCTTCATTGCATGTATATACCTTTTTTTAATCTATCCATCTGTGGGTGGTCCTTGGTCTGATTCTGTAACTTGCCTGTTGTGACCAGTGCCCTAAAAACCACGGGCAAGCAGGTACCCCTTTTGTATGATGACTTGGATTACTCTGAATGTACATATCCAGGAGCGGTGTTGCTAGTTCATATGATAGTTTTGGCTTTTTAAGAGGAACCTCCACACTCATTTCCATAGTGACTACACTAACTTACACTCATGCCAACAGTACATAATAAAGCTTTCCATTTTCTCCTGCATCATTGCCAGCATCTGTTGTTTTCTTTATGGTAGTAACCATTCTGACTGGGATGATATGAAATCTCAATGTAGTTTTATTTCAATCCTTAGACATCTAAGTTTCAACACTGATTATATTTTATCTTTTATTTTAGTGTGTGTGTGTGTGTGTGTGTGTGTGTGTGTGTGTGTGTATGTATCCACAAATCCAGTATCTGAAGACTTAACATTTTTAGATTCAGTCTGTCCTTCTTTACCATGTGAGCTCCTGGGATTGAACTCCGGTCATTGAGCTTGGCTTGTAGGCATCTTACCCTCATGAGCCATCTCACCAGCCCTTCACCTCACTTTTAGGATTAATTAGAATGGGCAGTTCCTCACGATAAATGACATTCTGATCATTTAGTAACACCAGAGTCTTAGACACATGATTAACATGAAATGACTCTCAGGAGCTTTCACTCTCACCTATTTGGGATACAAGGTCATTGACTGTCTCATTCTCCAAGCTGTAAAAGTGTTTTTATAGTTCTCCAACTGGGTCTTTGTATGATGTTTCGTTTGCATTTGTTTGTAGGTTTCTCCCTCTGCAGTTTGTGACTCTTTCTGTGCACAGTGCTAAGAACATGTGCCTCAAAGTAAAGCTGATAAACGGCCGCGCCTACTATTTACAGCTCTGTGCCCCTGTGAATAAACAGGACACCATATTTTCTCAGTGGGTGGACCTCATCTCCCTCCTGAGTCAGGAGAAATTTAGAACTTCCAGACTATCAGAGGTCTCAAGCCTCTCAGAACTAACAAACAGCACAGACATCACAGGCTCAATGAACATCATGGACATTACCGCTTTCACAGAGCTGCAGACCATTCACTCGCAGGCGCGCATATACTCTGGTAACGTCATGGAAAGTGCAGACTTCTCAGAATTTACTGATGTCACTGATATCACAGATGTCACTGATGTCACAGATATCCCGGAAAATGGGGTCACAGAGGTTCCAGATATAAAAATTGTCACAGAAGTCACAGAAGTTATAGAAGCTGAAGAGTCCACAAACCTATCAGGGGTCACAGTAGTATTTGAAAATGACGATATAAAAAAGGCCAAGCAGGAGGAAAAGGTATGTATTGTGGAATATTTCATTCTTTAGTGATCGAGCATGAGAGCTGAAACCATATTCTTCGTTAACACTGATGAGAAATGCTAAAGAACCAACTCACAGTAACATGGTTTTAACAATGGGCTCAATCCCTGAGCCCAGTATAAATCATTAGATATTCTCTGAAATAGTGACTATTCTCCCAGTGTCAGAAAGTGGCAGTGTGACAGGAAGAACGTGGGTGTCAGAATCTGAAGGCCTGGGTTAGAACCTTAAACCTACATATATTACATACATGGCAGGCTGAACTGCCAAAGCTGTGCAAGATGTGATGTCATCACTCCTAAGGTGAGAGAATACTTAAATGTGAGAATGGACTGACAAGTCAATGAAAAAAGGTGATGGCAGAAATTAGAACATAAAAAAAGTTAATGACTTTAGAAAAAGCCAGGAAGTACCAAAGGAAAAAAATAGAATGCACTATGAAATTCACTCGTAAATCCTGAGTACCACATTAGGAAGTGAGGACTCAGCAAACTTTGAGTTAAGTAACAGAGCTTTTTCTAGATCAAAATTACAGGTTGAAGAGATGGAACAGCAGTAGAAAGCACTTCCTGTTCTTACAGAAGACCCAAGTTCAGTTCCCAGAACCCACACCTACAGTTAACAATGGCCTATAACTCCATCTCCAGGGAGCTGATGCCCCTGTCAGCCTCCACAGGCACCTGAACACGTCTCCCCACCCTGCTCTCTCACACAAACACAAGCAGACACAGAGAGAGAGAGACAGAGACAGAAAGAGAAATTAAAATATTTTAAAATATATTAATCTGGTGGCATGATGGATTATAGAGATAGATCAATTTGAAGACGAGTGAAAAATCTGTGCTAGATCCTTGATACAAACAAGATGATGGTTGAGGACAGACATTTCACAAAGGAAACCACTCATAAGTAATAGTAAATAATAGCAAAGTAATGAAAGTATGAGAACAGCCTAAATGTCTGCCTAGGTCAGCCAGGCCAACTCAGAACTACCAAGAGCAAGTCCCATTCTTACTCATCTTGTTTTAGGGGCTCCCAGAGCATCTGTCAAGCTCACATCAAAAGCCTGTTACACAAATTAGTGTTGTGTGCTTGTTAAAATTGTTCAAAAATGTTTCCTGGCCTGAAATGATGTTCATAATGTACAACTGAGGAAAAATATGATCTCTTGGATATAGAAGTCCATTGATACATACACACTAAAAGAAAAAACAGGGGCTGGGGAGATGGCTCAGTTGATAACTGCTCACTGCACAAGAATGAGGACCTGAGTCTGATTCCTGGCACCCAAATAAAAAGCTGGCCATGGTGGCACACACTTGCAACCCCAGCACCAAGGATGCAGAGATGGACAGACTCCCTAGGGCTCACTGGCTAGCTTGTCTAACCTAGTCAGTGAGGACCAAGTCCCATCGAGAAACACCATCTCAAAAGATAAGGTAGAGAGAGAAGATGCCCATGTGTATGTCTGGCCTCCACGAGGACATTGCACACACATGGACATGCACTTGAACATATACGTGCACACACACATATACACGCATGCACACACATACATACACATACTGTGAAGAGCAGTTTGTCTCTACATTGAGGGAGTATGTGCAGTCGATACCTTATTTGCGCCTCTGAATTCTGTTTCCTATGCTATAGGTAAATACTTTAAATAGGAAATATCCAAATAGCTTGTCACAGTTTTTAGTGACAGGAAGGAAATTCTGATGGTAATTTTTCCCAGGCCTGGTGGCACAAGCCGTAACCACAGCTACTGAGAGCATCAGAAGCCTGTGAGCCCGAGGCCTGCCCAGACCACAGGATGAGCTCTAGACCGGCCTAAGAACTTTGTGAGACCTCAGCTCAAAAAAACCAATCCTCAGTGCTGTAATAAGTACACAGATGTAAAATGTTAGACTACAAGTGTAGGTGACAGTTTCAAAACGCAAAGTGAAAAGTCGGATGGAAATTAAGTGTGGCAGAGGAGCCATTGTTTCTGGGCAGTGTTGCCAGGCAAGGAAGCATTTCCTAGTTTCCACTTCATTCCTCAAAGGATCTTCTTTTTATGTGTGTGGATACTTTGCTTGCATGGATGTTTAGGCACCATCTGTGCAGTGCCTATGGAGGCCAGCAGAGAGCATTGGATCTCGGGGGACTAGAATTTCAGACAGTTGTGAGCCACATATGGGTGCTGAGAATTGAACCTGGGTCCCCTGGTATAGCAGCTGGTGTTCTTAACCACTGTCTCTCCAGACTCCCCTTACAGTCTCTTAAGTTGTCTATAGTAAACCCACATTATTTTCATTGTAAGAAAAAAAAAAATGAAGTTTTCTCTTTGGACACTAGATTACTGCATAGTCTTTCTTTGGTTTTTTTTCTTGTTGTTGTTTTGGTTTTGATACATATTTATACCTTGCTATAGTAGTCCAGATTGTCCTTGAATTTGCAGTTCCTGCTGGAACTGCAGGAATGTGCCTCTAGGTCCAACAGTACTAGAATGGACCAGTACTGGCTGTGGGAGGAAGAAAGGCAGACATGAAGAATGTTAGAGACACAGGTATGGAATTCTCTGAATGACTGTACTGAGGCCCACATGAGGCATTTTGACCATTCTGATGTGATCACTGAGAGACCTGGAGAGGTGGTATATGACAGAAAGACAATAAAAGCACAGGAGGGGTTTTAGAGAATTGCATTTTAGATTAGGCTGAAATTCTTGAAAAACATCATCATCATTATTATTATGAGCCCCAAGTCCCCATTACCTATCAGATGCTCCTAAGAACAACCTGACAGAAGAGTGGATGGCAAAAGATTTCTAGAAAACCTTCCTTAGCCTGTAATTTGAAGATAAGTGTTGTCATTAGACACTAACCGTCTGGTGTGAGGTGACGCTGGTGTATGGCACTCAGACCTGAATGTTCTGCATCAGGCCACAGTGGCACAGGCATCAGGCACGTTTCCATGCCACCAGCCTCCACACTTGCCCAGACTCTTCTCCATAGCCATGCAACACTATTCCTTGCTCCCTGTCTCTGGACATGTGAGCACTCAGTAAGTATGATGAAATGACCAGAAACTGCTCCATAAACAATGTTTCTACATGATGTTCTTCTGTTATCTGATTTGCCCCTGCTTGTTATCTCCCAAGGAAAATATCCTGAAGCATGGGTGTCTACGAGATACAAAGAGTAAGAATGAGTTCAGAGAATCCCCCAAACATGTTACCATCTCAAACCTAACACTGACTTTTCAAGGGGAAAGGTGTTTTCAGACAACTCTGACGCCTATAAAAAGCGAGAACATACCCAATGAAACGCGAGATAAAACCTCTGAAGAAAAGATGACTGATCTTCGAAATGCACAACTCAAGGCCACAGAATCCAGGTCAGTAGCATGGGAAAGTGCTGTGGGCATTCTAGGGTGTACACCATGTACACAGAGGTATGCTTGCTTCCCTGCAACTCAGGCATTTGTCTCTGAAGATTCCCAGATAGATACAACGTGACAGAATGATGATGTAGGCACCTCTTAGCCATCCATTTTTGGCTCAGCCTTGACTAATCTTTATTTCCATACCAGTGTCTTGTGCTACTCAGCTGGTATTCTGGCTGTTGGCCTAATGCCAAAAGCATGTGTTTCAAGAAATAAGCAGAAGCACAGGGCTCATATTTGGGAGCTTGGAGTGTTGACTTCTAGAAAAATGGTGGGCACTTTTATCTCTATACTTACCTACACTTTCCTCTACAGAGCCTCTATATATCCCTTACACATCTCTGTACTTCCAATTATATGAAAACAACTATTTTCATTAATACCTCTATTGCAAACCGATTGCAAACTAAATGTGAGCAGAGAGAGCCACAGCCACTTCCGCATTCTTATCCTGTCTGTTCTAAACAAGCTAGCCAGGGTTACATAGTGAAACCTTGTCCAGTGTCCTCTTCTGGACTCTGAGGGCACCTGAATTCATGTGTGCACAACCCCCCTCTCCCAACACACACATATACAAATTTTTAAAATAAGAAAAACAATAAATTAATAAAAAATAAGTAACACGAGTCTTTAAAAAAGAAAAAGTATCTACAGTAAGCTACAACAAAGATCAATTCTTTAATCATCAGCTATGTTCAAACTGTGACTTCTTCCCATCCTGCTATAGAAATAAAGCCCCATTGTGTGTGTGTGTGTGTGTGTGTGTGTGTGTGTGTGTGTGTAATGAGCTCTTTTAGCTTGTAAGTCCTCAGTTCTGCAAACTTTATTTCTCCTAGTGAGTGTATGCTGTGTCCCAGGTGACTTCCTGATTAGCCCTTCTTTAGTGCTCATATGGATCACCTGTAGGTTTTAATTTCAAGACACTATGCCCCAATAATTACTTTCCTCTTTTGGTTGTATCCTTGATATGTATTTTTACAAGTCAAGGGGATTTATTGTGTGGATCGGCAGTTGGTTGCAGGAAAGCTCCCCCCCCCACACACACACAGCATGAGTATAACAGCTATCCAATGAGAAGCAACTGAAAACTGCTTAACTTGTTTTTTCCCCTTATTGTGTTTACACTTGTTTATTCTGTGTTTGTATGCTAATGTACGGAAGTCACTAGGTTCTCTCCTTCCATCTTGTAGGTCTCAAGGGTCATCGTTAGGGTTGGTGGCATGTGCTGAGCCATCTTGAAGGCCCAAAGCATATTTTCCAAGTGTGTGTCTGTCTTCTGAAGTCAAGTTACTGTTTCTATCTTGAAACAATTTCACTGGAAATTTTATGAATTGTCATCAGTTACTTAGAAAGATAATATTTTTCTTTTCCCATTTTGCTTATATCTATATAAGAATATTATGCAAAATGATTTATTGGCAGATATTTGTAATTATTAGGCAGATTCTCTCAAAGATTCATACTTTAGTTGTCGGCCCAAGTGTACCCACCTACACACTTTTTCTTTTTTGTCTTCCTTAAATCACTGCTTTGTCTCTCTTTGTCCCTCTCACCATCTCAAATTTATTCACAGCACATTCCTAGCTGGCATAATACATTTTGTTTGTTTATGATCTGCCTCCTCCACCAGAATAAAGCACTTCAAAAGACAGGAACTTGATTGTTTTTACTGTTTATTCCCTGTTCTGAATGTATACGAGGTGCCTGGTAAATATTATCAAGCAAATGAATCATACTTTGCCACTGAACATTACTTTTGTTGCTTCAATGAACAACAAAAAAAGAGAACTCTCCTGTGTAAGTGAGGCAATGATATAATTTCCTTTTCTTCTAGCTTATTTTAGTTTAAAAATCATATATTTTTCCATCTTGTTTTGTTGGTTACAGAATAAATCTGTAACATTTCCTTTTGCTTCTCCATGCTTCTTTTGAACTCAGGTCAGTTTGAATCTACTTTATACGTGTTAAACTTTGTACTGATATCTTTGGGGAAAGAGTGCTGGGGATCGAAGCAGAAACTCACACATGCTAATAGTACAACTTTACACTAACAGATGTTTCCCATCTTGAAGGTTTCATAATTCCATTTGTATAGGTCTAGGTCTCTTAGGGCCCTCACTAAATATTTGAGTTTTTAATTTTTTTTCAATTATCTTTTTTTGTTTAGTGTGTGGGTGAGGATGTGTACATGTATTTTATAGTCAAAGGAAAACTGTCAACTCCAACTTGGAACTTGCTATGTAGACCACATAGCTCTGAAAAGAAATCTACCTGTCTCTGGCTCTCAAGTGCTGGATTAAAGACCTACAGCACCACACCTCATCACACCACACACATCATCATCATCATCATCATCATCATCATCATCATCATCATCATCATCGCTTAGTTCTTATGATTTTTATAAATCATAAAAACTTATGATTTTTATGGGGTGGGACAAGGAATGAATGTATCAGGATGCATGTGTGCAGGTCATAGGACAACTTGTGGGAATTGCTTCTCTCTGGGGATCAGACTCAAGTTTTCAGGCTTAGCAGCAGGCGCCTATAACCTCTGAACCATCTCACCAGCATCCTTGTTTTGTTGTTTGTTTGTTTGTTTGTGTTTTTGGTTGATTGGTTGGTTAGTTGGTTTTTGAGACAGGGTTTCTCTGTGTAGCTCTGGCTGTCCTGGATCTCACTTTGTAGACCATGTTGGCCTCGAACTTGGAGATCTACCTCTGACTCCCACCCAGCCCGGATCCTTCTCTAGAGTATGAGAGGGATCTGGAGACAGCTAATGCCCTTGATGGAGGGCATCATATTCCCTGGACCTGGAGTTACAGATGGTTGTGAAATCTCTATGTGTGTGCTGGGTTTTTTGGGAAAAAAAAAAAAAATTAGCCAATGCTCATAACTCATGAGCCATCTCTCCAGCCCCAAAGGGAGCTGAGAAGGAACATTCATTTCTCTCTTTTTGTTTTTTTGAGACCAGGTCTCACTATGCAGCCCTGACTGTCCTAGAACTCCCTATGTAGACCAGACTGGCCTCAAACTCAGAGATCCATCTGCCTCTGATTCTCAAATGCTGGGATTAAAGATATGCCACCAGTGCCCAGCTGGGTTTTTGAATTTTTTTTTTTTTTGTAAAAAATAAAAATTACAAAGATAACAGTATGAAAAGTGCTCTGTAGTCCCAGGTTTTGTTAGTTCCACTATATGATGAACTGTGAATTCCTACATAAGCAGCAAAATAATGGAATTTTAAAATACAAAGACACTGTAATTTAGCAAATCTTAAACTCTTCAAGGCTTTCCCCATTAGCTTTCTATGCATTAATCTACTAACTACTAAGAAGAAATTAATAAGGGAAAAAAACGAAACTAAATTTTTATTCTAAGTAATCCTCTTGAGGTTTTGTCCCATGGGACATAGTTGTATGAAGAATAGTTTTGGAAAGCCATGGGCTCCTTTCTGCTGCCTGTTTGCACTGGGAAAAAAATTAGTAGCTAGTGTCTAATTTGAGAATGCTAATTTCAAAGGAAAGATGTAATATTTTAAGAATAGAATGGAATTCCCCTACTCTTTATTCCAGGGGCATTTGTGGGATTCAAGCAGGAAAGTGAGGTTGACAAATACATTATATATATATGGAGGAAAGGAGGTGGGGAAAGAATATTATTGAGTAGACATAACTTTTTTAAAAAGATTTGTTGATGTTATTTATATATATGTTATTTTCCCCCTAAGACCATTAATTCCAGGGACAGTTTATAATTGTTTGTTCTGGAGTGCAAAATTTTTTAAAAGCTAAACGGTGACCTTGCTGAATAGTGTGCTTCTCTGGGCACTGCTGTTTAAAATGCAAAGTAAGCAATTTATCCCATGTGGAATAAAGAGAAAGGAACCAAGCTTTTCTCCATTGTCACAGGGGGTCTTAGAGTGATGAAGAACTTACTTCATTGAAAGTCTTTCATATACAAAGTGCTGCTGTAACCCTTTGTTTTGACCAGGATAACAGGTCTATTTTAATTTGCACCTGTTTTGTAAGGCACATTCTCTTTGTATTGTCTCTTGACAATTTTTGTCATTAATCTCTGCCTTCAATCTAAATCATCAGACCTATTGGCACAGCTATGTGAATCCTTTTTTGGGAAATTCCAGAGAATTAGTACTTTAAGTCTAGTTCCTGAAAGATCCATTGTAGAACATAAAGTGAATGTATCTGCCTAACCCCTTGCAGGAGTCCTAACCGCCTCTATAAGATTACATAGGTAGGGAAAGTCTAAGGGTAACTCTTCAACAGATTCTCCTGCGCCCCACCAAGAGGGGAGCACTGGGCAGCAATGGGTGGAAATGCCAGCAGCCTGTGACTGGTGAGAAATGGAATAACAGCAGACTTTATGCTATTACCTACAATCTGATTTTGCGGCTTTTCTGAGCTGAATAACCTGCAAATAAACAATCTTACCCTGGTACAATCAATAACAGTCTAGGCTTGTTAAGCACAGCTCATTACTACTCACAATGCATTTGGAAAATGACTAGTTATCTCAGACCCAGCTATTCTCTTCTAAATATCTGTGGTCATGGTGGCAACTCTTTGAAATGTGCTGTTTATTTTCACAGGAGTACAGGAGCGGATTCAGACACTACAGGTAAGGAACAAATTCCAAGACACGTTTTATTGTGCTCTTCAGAAGACAAGAGTCATTCAGGGTTCTTGGAACAGTAAATGGTTAGGAATAAAGGGCTCCAGCTCGACTTTCTGATGCCTTCCCATTCTAAACACTACACTGGAGAGACTCTACCAAGCCCATCTTCAGACTCTTTCAAATGTGTGGGTCACATTTGACTTCCCAGTTCCCTGAGTCTAATCCATTAGGCATGACCCTCTCCAAGGTGAGCTCTACAGGTGGATCCAACCCACAGCAGCAACAGAACCTCCTATTCATGTGTACTTTTGGAGAATATTTTTGGTAAATTAAAATCACTCAACTCCCCCTTTCTTCCCACTAGTATCTTTAGCCTAACACTCACTGAAGGGTGACTTGTTTAATGTTTAGGTATGGAGATTTCCTCTCTGCACATTCCCATGTCTTAAAGGATCTTTCACTTCTAATAACAAACGTGTGACCAGGAAGTTGTCATATAGGATAACAGGAAATTGTGCCCTTTGCTGACTGCTGACTCACCTCTAGCTACCACTCTCCAACCTGTGAGCTGGAATAAGCCTTGGCTACATCGTACTCATAAAAATATACAATGGAAAGAACACCGAGGAATATTTAACTTGGTTTAAGTGGAGAGGAAAAAAAATGACATGTGAAGACATTTGTAGTCCTATTTAAAAGAGTCAGTTCTACCAAGAAAGGAGGTGGGGAAAGAATATTATTGAGTAGACATAACTTTTTTAAAAAGATTTGTTGATTTTATTTTATGTATTTGAATGTTTTGAATGTATGTACACCATGTGTGTGCATGATACTGGGAAAGTTCAGAAAAGGGCATCAGATGCCCTTGGAACAGCTGTGAGCCATGAGGTGAGTGCTGGGAACTGAAACAGCAACAAGAGTTCTTAACCACTGAGCCACCTGTCCAGCTCAATATAGTATAGAGTTTTACACAAGTGGGGTTTATTTTTATATTTTCTCGTTGGGCATCAGTATCTAAAATGCCCACTGAGCTTCACCACAACGTGGGATCTGTGTCTGACTACAGTGTTGAACCAGAGAGCACCATAGAGAAATGCACTTCTGTAAAGAAAATGCAAGATGGGGACTGGAGAAACAGCTCAGTAGTTGAGAATGTCTGTTACTCTTTCAGAGGATTCCAGTATGATTCCTAGTTCCTAGGTTAGGCAGCTCACAACTGCCTGTGATTCAAGCTATAGGAACTCTGATACCTCTGGCCTCCATGGGCACACACATGGCATATACTCTCTCACACACACACACATACACATTACAAATAAGAAAATGCAAGATCTCCCTTTTAGTTTGTAGAATTTTCACTCATCAGCTTCCACCACTAACTATATTTTGTATAGAGGTCAAGACACTAAAGTTTTAGAAACTGCAGAGTTAGCCTGTTCAAGTAACACAAACAAGTGTCCTTCTTGCCTTTATCCTCCTTGGTTGCTAAAGGCAAGGTCCATCTAATGACAGCCTGTCTGCTAATAAGTGTCACCAACTTGCCACTAAAGATAGAGACAGAACTAGGTTTAGTCAGCTATGGATGCGTCCAGTTCATGCAGGGTACTAATATGGTTGTCTTTATCTGACATGTGACTGTCTTCTATAAACACAATGTTTTTCAACTGCACAAGCACATTAGTGATGCTTATGTATTTTATATGAAGTACTTTGGCAGATGCAGGAGAGATTAGACAAAAATATCAGGCAAGTTAACTGCTGTAAGACTGTGTTAGCCAAAGAGAAGCCACTGAAAGACAGAGAAGTGGTAATGTTCGCATCAGATTTTAAGATGGTTCTCTATGGACTAAATTTCTGAGAGAAGTTACAGAAAGAGCACAGAAAGAGCAAGTAGGAAGTTTTCCTAACAGTCAAGGTGGGGGATGTTAAACAGTCTTTAACAGAAGCAGTCAGAAGTAAAACAAGGATATGTATATATAGTCAGAGTCACTATTGACAGAGGCTGGCACTAAAGTACTTGAAGCATGAGGATATCAGTTCAATCCCTAGAAGCCACATAAAAAGCTGGCTGTAGCAGTAAATACTAGTAATCCCAGCACTAGGCAGAGACTGGAGGATCCCGGCAGCCACTGATCAGCCTAGCTGAATCTGCAAGACCCAGGCCATGAGAGGCTGTCTCAAAATCAAGGCAGACATCTCCTCAGGAGACACCTGAGGTTGTTCTCTGGCCTCCACATGTACACATATGCACACATACACTTACATACATGTGCAGCCACGACACATGTGTGCACACACAGAATCATTGTCAGTCTGCCTGTAGAAACAAGAGACAAGGACAATTTGGGAGACAGTATGACTAGGATATATAAGTCCATGAAACAATCTAAAAAAGGGAGTCAGAGGGAATATTGAAATGCTGAAAAAAAGGCAGTTGAACACTGACGCTGAGTCATAGGCCACAGGCTTTAGTTCTAACCCTACTTTCTCCATTACATGAAAGTGTCATTTAACTTCCTCTGTGTATGGCTGGGCTGTTGGGCTGAGGAGTTTTTTGACAGTTATTATTTTGACAGTTATGATTCTAAAAGCTAATAGCTTGTATTGCTGATAGCCCATTTCTGTAAGGCTAGCAGGCACCTTAAAGTGGGTGTCTTGAACATCAGGGACTAAACACAGAAACAGCAAAGGAGTAGCAAAAGTCCACATGGCACAATATACAATGTGGCGTGCAGGTTGGCGCAAAGCATTAACTATTTTCCCTGTTTGTTTTCTTTCACATGCTTTCCCATTTCTTTCTTCTTTCCTCTCCCATGTCTTCCCATTTTTCTTACTTAGGCTTATCTAGTTTTTCAGTTTTCCCCCTGATTAGCATTTCTTTCCCCCTTTTCACCCTCCTCTAAATCATGTTTTCTCCTTCCACAAACTCTTAACATTCATTATTACTGTGCCTCAAGAAGGCAAAGACTACCACATCCTAAACCCTCATTCTATTAAATCCAGTAAAAAAAGACTAAAGATGTGTCTGTAATTCTAATTTTTAGGTAAAGCCAGAATAATAAGGCAGCCCAAAGAAGGAAAATAGATTCCTGGTGCTGAGCTAGTCTAATTCTTCCTCTCCCAGCTACTAGGCGGTGCTAGCTGAAAACAGTTATTTGGTTCATCTCCACAATCTCCACGTACCTCTGCAGTGGAAGGAGGTTACATTCCTTCTTTCTGAACAACGTGTTGTGGAAAGTGGCACTTCAAATGCACTGTGTCTATAAGCAAGGCCAAATAGTGACATGGCAGATCCCAAGCCAGACCTGTCTCTTTGGACCTGAGTCCATCTCTCTCCTTTCTTGACTTTTAATTTCTTACCTTTCAAGGCTTCATTCTGCTCAGCCTTTCTATAGTGATCCCAAATGGTAGGCTTTTCTACGATGCCACAGTATTTTTCCTAGATGAAAAAGAACTAGACCAAAGACAGAGGTTGGAGAGGAAAAATCATATACAAAGCACTCAGTTTCCTTCCCACCCCACCTGCTTTTTTTTTTTTCCCCCATCTTCCTGTTCAATATTACAAATCAAGTTCTAAGCAGCCAGGCTCATTCCCTGTTTGTGAACCACAAACTGAAAATAAATGGGAGGGGAAACCCCAGAAAGGACCACATTTGTGAACCAGCAGTGAACTGCCCTGGAAAGGACATAGACAAGTGGCGAGGTGGTTAGAGCATCATTTGAATTTGAGACCCAAATTAAGTTTTCTCCTTGTGTGCCCTTTTCTCTCTTGTCTTTGGCCCTCCTTATTTTCCACCTCTTCTCTAATAATATCTCTTCCATTTTCCCTCACTCTTACTCCTCTTCCCCTCTGGCTCTCTCTTCTCATATCAAATTCTCTTCATTTCCTCAACCTTGAACCCCATCTGTCTGCCCCTTTCTCAGGGGGACTGCACACAGGACAAGTAAAAGAGAAAAAGTCACATTCAATGGGAAAACCTGTTGGATGACCTAAAGGTGAGTTTTTAATATGGTAAGTCTCTGTAGATTTAAATGATAGACATTGACACTCTCAGAAAACTGTAGTAAGTTGACTCTTAACATGAATATCATTATGTTTACTGTAGTAACAATGGAGGTGGAGTTTTAAATAAAGAGGTAGAACTGTGGAGGGCTTTGCTGTGGCTTCTTCTCTAGACTCTTCTCAGGGGCCAGTTGGCATCTCCAGCAGGAGGCAGAACAGAGGGGTCTATTAGTGGCACTGGAAGAGAATTACATGCTGCTACAACTACATGGGAGTTATTTCTCTCTTTATACTGGTGGTCCCGGGGATTGAACTCTGGTTGTCAGTCTTGCCAGCAAGCTCTTTTATCTGAGCCATCATGCCTGTACATAGATTTTTTACTTTTTTATGTTATGAAGAAAAGCTTCATCATAGTTTTGTTATTTTTATTTTTAGTATTATTTTTATCTTTAGTGGTTCTTGGGGATAAATCTAGGGCCTTATACATAAGTGCTCTATTACTGTTCTACATGCCAAGGTTTTAATTTTTTCATTTTAATATTATTTTTTAGACTTTTTATGTGTATGAGTGCTTTGTCTGCACTATGTACATGTCTTTGTAGGTTGGGTAAAGGCATCAAATTCCCTGGAACTAGAGCATAGTATAGCAGATAGTACTATGTACTGTATGGACAGTGGTGAGCCACCATGAGGGAGCTGGGAACCGAACCCAGGTTTTGTGTAATAGTAGTAAGTGCTCTTCACAGCTAGGCTATCTTTCCACTTCTAATTTTACCTTTTAACTGCTTGTTTGTATCAATTTTTAGTCTTACACTTAAAAGTAAAACCTTTCAGGACACTTCGTATATAAGTATATATTTTGTATTCAGACCTCTGAAATAAACTTACTTTTGTGCTTTTTGTCAGATCAGTACAAACTACTAAACTTAAAACAAAGTCCAACTCAGGAAAAGGGAATCTCTGCAAGAGGAAAACAGCAATATCTTTTTTATGTGGCAGAAATAAAGGCTACTACTAATCACTCAGTGCAAATCCATGCCAGTCTAGTTTCTAAATCCTATTTTAGATGTGGGTTTTTTCCTTGTTTGTGATATATATTTTAAAAGAAGCTAAAGAGCTATGCAAAATTATAAGTATTTATAAACTCAGCTTATGAGGCATCTTTGATTTGGGCTTGTTGGGAAAAGTTTCTCCTCTTTGTGATTTTACTTTCATCATTGTAATACCGGCCTCATTTTGCTTCCTGAATTGTTTTGGAGCTCACTGATGATGAGGATTGTGTTCTTTACATATTTGTGTTCTAGCTGAATACTTAGTGCTAAAGGAGTAGTTATTGAACCCATAATTTGGCAATACATTACTAAGTGACAATTTACTGAGTGTCATTTTCAAACAGATTTTTAAGAAACCCCATGTAAAGGAACCTATTGGGCTGGACATGTAGGTCAGTGGTAGAGCACTTGCCTGTCCTGGCATATGCGAGACCCTGACTGTAATGCCCAGTAACCCAAAAGCCAAAAAAAAGGAAAACCAGGAAGCTATAGATAGTCTCCACCTGAAGAACTGTTTGTATTTTTTAAAGTTGCTACTTAGGGGCTGGAGAGATAGCTGTGTGTGTCAGAGCACTTGTTGCTCTTGCAGAGGACCTGAGTTCAGTTCCTAGCACCACATAGCCACTAACAACCATCTGTAACTTCAGTACCAGAGGATCTGACACTCTCTTCTGGCCTCCATGGGCACCAGGCACACATACAGTATGCATATATAAATACATGCAAAACACTCCTACGCATTAAAAATAAAGTTACCACTTAATTATGCTTTAGAACCAGCTGGTCATTTTACAGCATGTTTTTCATGTAATATCTTAGTTGATGTGCACAGGAATCGATAGAATACTATTGTTTCCCCTGGTTATAGATGGTGAAATGAAGCTTGAAAGATATTTGCTCAAGGTATATGAATACCTAGCAAATGGTGGAAATAGCATTGAATATGAGAAGCCTGTAGCCAAGCTAAAAGAAAATTGTAACTCACAAGCTTACATATATTTCGATTTAAAAGTACTCCTCTAGAGTAAAATCCTTTGCCCATTCTCTTGGCTCGTAGCCCAGGGGATTTGCC
Source organism: Psammomys obesus (assembly GCF_907164565.1). Lineage (NCBI taxonomy): Eukaryota > Metazoa > Chordata > Mammalia > Rodentia > Muridae > Psammomys > Psammomys obesus. The sequence continues at coordinate 2,421,074 of NW_026596166.1, read as the reverse complement.
CTCCTTACCTGCTGTTCTAAAGATGGAAAGAATGTCTTTCCCATCTCTACATCAGGGAAAAGATTCCGATGAAATCAAGAAGAGACCACTGCTGGGAAGTGTTAGAATTGGAAGGACACAGAAATGCTTTGCAACTTAGAAATGACTTTTGCCTTATAAACTGTTTCTTTGATATAGATTATCTGTGACAAACTAGGGAAACCACTCTTAAATATGACTGGTTATTACCACTAATAAGAGTCCTTCAGAAAGCTGGTATACAGGACCTTAGAAAATAATTCAGAAGATTCTTACTAAGACATTCTTATCAGATGACCAAAGAAAAATGAAAAGCATGTTCACAATATGCGTAAGTTTAAAACAATGCTCACAACACAAGTGATCATAGTGATTTGTTCATATTAGAAAAAAACTTGGAAACAACCCAATTACCCATCAACAGATGGGTAGTTAAACATATTGTGGTTATGTTCATACAGCAACACCACTTAGCAACCAAAAGAAACAAACTATTAATAAATGCTTCAACATAGCAATCACAGAAACATGTTGAATGAAAGAAGCCAGATAGTAAAATAATACACATGTGATTTAAAAGAAGGTTTGGAAAGATAATTTATAAGCTAGGTCAGTGGCTATCCCGGGCATGGCTGGTTAAGAAGGCAATGACTGCAGAGTGGTACAAAGGAATTTTTGGAAGACACGGAAACATCCTATCATTGAAGTGGCTTTATCTCCATGTAAATATTTGTCAATAAAAATATTTAAAAGTGGGCATGTTTTATTTCATATAAGTTACACCTTGACAAGTTGATTATTAGAGGATATATCACTAAAATAAACAATGAAGTTCTGTAGTTTGGATCTTGAAAGGTCACCAAAGGCCTATGCATTGAAGACTTGGGCCAAGGTTTTAGCATTGTTAGGAGGTAATCAACTTTCAGATAGTGGGGCTTAGTGGAAGAAACTTAGATCATTGAGGGTTGTGGTGGTTTGAATGAGAATTGTCCTCTGCCCTGTATTGGTTGATTGCTTGGCCCCAGTTGATAAAACTGTTTGGGAAAGACTAGGTGTGGACCTTTTGGAGAAGGTTGTTAGTAGGAGCTGGCTTGGAGGTTTCAAAAGTCCAAGTCATTCCCAATTAGCTCTCTCTTTCTCTCTCTCTCCCCCCGTCTCTCTACCCCTCTCTTCCTCCCTCCTGCTTGTTGCATTCAGATCAGATATAAGCCCTCAGCTACTGCTCCAGCAACATGCCTACCTATCTGCCTTCTACACTACTCCCTGTCATGTTGATCATGAACTCTAACCCCTTGGAACCATAAGCCCAATTAAATGCTTTCTTTTCTAAGTAGCCTTGATCATGGTGTTTGTCACAGCAATAGAAAAGTAACTAAGATAGGGGTGTGAGCTTCAAGAGCATATTATGACTCTATATTCCCTCCCTCCTTTTCTCTTTGCTTCTGGGCCACCATGAAATCAACAGTTACCTCACATGTTTTCTCAGCACTGCTTAAAAAAAAAACAAACAAAAAACTGCTGAAAGGAAAACTTGGGCTAAACTAACCTATTGAAGCTATCGAAAGACTGAAGATGAAGACAAAGGCAACTGAATTTTGAATTTTGGAGTTTAAATGCTTATTTGGACTTATGATACTTTTTGACAAAATGCCATATTAAAAAATGCTTAGCTATGGATGTAAAGTAATTTGGCATGGGAGTGTGCCATTCCTATATTACTCATGAGAAAGGAATGGGCAAGGATTTTCTGCAAGAATAGTAGACAGTTGGGTGGAGTTTGTGATGAAAGCAGGTGATGTAACTTTCGTGAATATGAACAAAAAATAATAGTGGTCTGCTATTATTTGATTTTTATCTATGTAATCCTAGTTACTTGTTCAGAGAGGAGAAAAATGTTCCAAGGTCACAGATAACATGTTTCTCAGGACTGGGGGTACAGCTTAGTGGTAAATTCTGTCAAGCAAGTACCAAGTAAAAAAAAAAAAAAAAAAAAACAACAAATCAAACCAGATGACCAACCAACCACAACTCCAAATACAGTCCCAAATACTGGACATTTCTTCAAGGGCAGAGTCTACCCCTTTCCGTTGACTGTGAACAAGAATTACTGACTGGCTTCTGAGACTAAGTCATAAAAAAGCCTGTGGTTTATGTCTCAGTCACTCTCTTGTTCTGGGGTGAGACAGTTGTTGCCACCCAAAGGGAGAGCCAAATGACCAGGAAGAGCCTGTATTAAACAGTCATGGGAATAAGCCTTCTTGAAAGCCACCCTTAAGCCTCAGTCATGACCCCAGATGATGCCTGTCTTAGCTGCCACCCTGATTTATAACCACAGGAGAAGCCATAAACCAGAGTGACTCAATAAAATTGCTTCCGGTTTCCTGAACCACACAAACAGATTACATTTGTATACAATCGTGAATCACAAAAATATATCCCTAATTTTACTGCCAGAACCTGTTCTGTCTATATTTTATATGTACGTTTCAGGTGTTTTATGAAATAATGCTAATTGAAGTTTTAACAACCTCGTAGCTACCACCATGTCTTCATTAAAGCAAATTCATGCACTTTATCAAGATTTTCTGTGTATTCATACATATATACATGCATTTAAATCTACAGGGAGAGGAAAAAAATCGCATTTTCATTGCTGTTACCAAGTTGTTCTCAGCTCTCCAGTGCCCTGACCTAAGATTAAAGGGCTGAGAGACTGTTCTGCTTTCCTGCCTTAAAATGTTATCCAGGGGCCATGGGGCCTTTTAAAAGCTTTCTCAAAGACCTTGTTTAGTTGAGGCCTAGCAGGAGCTACACATTGTTTACATCTACTTGATTTAAACAGTCTAAAGTCCCAAGCATGCTTTGAAATAGTCCTCTAAAAATTACTCAAGAAATAGGGAGAAGTGTCCTTTCCCCTGGGTGGTTTAGGGTAAGCTCTACAGGGAACCACTTGGAGGCTCCTGGTCTCCCACTCCACCAACATACCTTGTTGAGTGACAGCACTACTGCAATTCTTCTGGAGTCTCACGGGAAGGTTAGAGCTTCCTGTGAGAGCTCTGTGAAGTCTACTATATCAGCTTCCACTGGAAGATTTTAACAAGTTCTAGGTAAATTTGCTTCTTATACCTGATCTACAATTTCCATCAAAAATTCACAGCTTGACTTCCCCTACTCTGTTTCCTGGCAGCAGAGTTGACACAGCTACTGAAACTTCACATTGTAAGCCTTTAAGCGCTATTATATATTAGAAACAAGATATCTTAGCTTGCCAGAAGCTTGTATAAGTTCTGGAGCTAAAGTTAAGTGCAAGCAACTAGTCATCTATTCTGTCTTTGGAAGGGACTTTTTGATTTCTAATTCTTGGCTATAACAATTAAAAAGGGAATTATAGTAGCTATAGTAACCCATGAAGCATAGCAATGATGCAGGAAAGTACAAATAGTTTTATTTGCACTGTTTACCATATCTACCTCTTGCCACTTAGATGGAAGAAACAGATAAAAGCCATCACCCTCAAGCAGAAAAAGGGCTGAGAGACTGTTCTGCTTTCCTGCCTTTGCTTAAAATATTACCCAGGGGCCATGGGGTAAATAAAAATGAGGTCATGATTTTCTTATGAAATAAGATGATCATAAGCAAACATGACAAAACTGAAGTTTGTCTTTGACTCATCTTTATTCTACCTACTCATATCTATGTCATCCATTATCTAGTCAGCAAATATTTATTAGGTACTCCCTTGTATCAGATTCTGTAAAAGACATCTCTACAAGTCTATTTGGGAAGACAACAGAATAAACAGTACATCAGGTGGTGAATAAGTATACTGAGAACTGGAGTAGTGGGGATACTAACAAGGGAGTACTTGCAGACAGCATGGAAGATGTGGCTATTTATCCAGCGTGTACCAGACCTCACTGAGAACATCTGAAATGAGACCTAAATGAAGTAAAGCAGGCATGTGGAGACTACTTCAAGCACAAAAAACATCAAATGCAAAGGCTTTGAAACAGAATCCGCTGGAACAGGAGGAGCAACAATAGCAGAGTTTGATGTGAAATGAGAAAGGGAAACTGTAGTAAGAGCCGAGGTCGGGGAAAATAAAGACCATGTTGACCCAGAGAGTACTGAAGCAGAGTGACTTGACTTCATCCTTATTTAGCTTTCTGGCGGCTCTACTAAAAGGAGAAAATACTGATGGGAAGAACGTTACTGTGATAATGCAGGCAAAAGGACATCAGGATTGGCAACACCAGGGTTGGAACCTAGATAGCTTTCAAAAATTATTTGCTTATTTGTTTATGTGCATGCTGCCCTTGCATATATGTGGCAGTGAACATGTGATGGTCTGGGGACAACATTGTGGTACCTGGTACTCTCCCTCCACAGATCCCAGAGATTAAACTCAGCCTGACAAGCTTGGTGGCATACACTTTCATGCCCTGAGCCATCTTCCTATCCTGATATTTGCCGAAGGTAAATATAACAATCTCATAGCGGATTTTATATACAATGTGGAAGAATGCCTGAACAAATAAAAACAAAATAAAATAATTTTCACATTAAATTTTCAATGTTTGTTATGGTATCAACTGAAGATGCTGAGCTGTCAATTGAATATAGGATTTTGCAGCTTAGGGCAGAACTCCAGACTACAGATAGTTTTGAAGTCTAGAAGTTTAGTGTGTTTAACTAGAATCTGAAGCCATGGGACCAGATGAAATCATCAAAGGAGTTAATAAAAAAGAACACAATGATAGGGCCAGGGATGCAGCTCAATGGTAGAGCAATTGCCTATTGCGCATGGCCTTGTCTTTTGATTTTCAGCAACATATAGAACATGATGCTAACAATAAAAACAAATAATTCAGTGTCTGGGCACTGCTCTAAAGCACTTGACATATATAAATTCACTTAATCTTCATAGCCAGAATAAGATGCCTGCTTTTTCACTTTCATTTTATAAATGAGTAAGCTAAACCTCAGAGAAATTAAATGACTTTCTTCTGATTGGATGGAGAGTACTGCAGCTGTGATGCAAATCCAGAGAGAAGTGAACTGTTCAATGTCAGAACTCTCGGACACCCCAAAACTTAACGTTTGAGGAGACAAAGAGCAAGCAACAGAGGCGGTATCAATGAGACAGGAAGAAAAGAACTATGTTAAAAGTGTAGAGAATTCTTGGTGTTGGAAGCAGAAGCAAGAAAGGGGAAGGGCAATGTCATTGTTGGAAAGCATGGCAGACGCGCAATACATGATACCACTGTGGCTTTAAGGCCTACCACCTTCAGAAATCGGTATGCAAACGTGGCTACCCACCTAAGTTCAGGAGAAAGTATTACTGGAATGCCAAGGCTAACACAAAAGACTACCTGGGCTGGGCAAACGAGACACCTAAAGTTTGTCTCTCAGATTCAGATATGGGGTTTGTGAAGGAAGAAAGCACCCAGCTATTGTAGCATTCAGTTCCTCTTGAAGATTTTTTAAAAATTACTTTATGTGCATATTGGTGAGGCCAGAAGAGATCTTCGGATTCCCTGACAGGTTACAGACAGTATGTGCCACCACTTGGGTGCTAGGAGCTGAACCCAGGTCCCCTTCAGGAACAGCAAACACTCTTTACCACTTACCTTTCCAGTCCCCTAGAAAATATTCCTTTTTGTACCTTCCAATAACCCAGTCCAGACAGTTTTCCAAACATTTCCTCCCAAATGAACACCCATGCTAGGTACTTTTGCCTTGCTTCCCTAGTTGCTTAGGTTCCCCTGTTTGTAGGCTCCACTCTAATAAAATGATAGTCAATCACTATTAGTGTGAAGAAATGGAACAGCTGCTACTCTCAAAATATGGGAGATTCCTTTATGAAGTACAGTAAAATTTTATTATTTTACATCCTAAAGGTAGTTTCCTTTTTTAAAAAGAGAAAACTATGGAAAATATGAAATCTATTCTTTGACGAATAGAACCTTTTCAAAACCCCCATATCATACTAATTCTAATTACGGGCCTTTCGAGCAAAAAAAAAAAAAAAAATAAGTGTAGCTGTAAGAGTGGAAAGCATAAAAAGTTGCAGGCAAAACTTCTGGAGTTTTATGAAGTAGATGTGTGGCAAGTCTTTCTGGACTTAAATTTTCTCATTTGTAATATAAGATATTTGTGTTTCCAATTTTATGGCTAGCAGCTTCTGCAAGTGGAGTTAGGTGGATAGTACGGGAGGTAAGACAATGTAATATTCATCCTAAAATAAAATATATAAAACAGTAATCGGTAAATCATTTAAAACCTGCTGTTTGGAGAGTTGTTGGTCCTTGTCAGAATGCAGTCCACCTGCTGAGTCACCCTGGCAAATTTGTAACTAAAGATTGTGGATGAATAGAGAAAGGCAAACTATAAAATCAAGTGCAAGAAGGAGCATACTAAGTATCCTTCTTCTTCATCTTGATAGCTGCTCATATCATCTGCCAATGTGTTAAATTAGTAAAATGCCATGCTATTTTAAATTTGGAAGAACATATAAACATTGTATTTTAGCTACTTGTAAAAAGTCTAAAACTCATAGTGACATTGGACACTATGTCTTCTTTTTATTCTAGTAAAAGAGACTTTCAGAACTGAATTAGTTGCCTAAGCACTCTTTTTTTTCTGAAACAGGTTCTTAATATATAGCCAAGGCTGGACTTGAGCCTACAGCTCTTAGCCTTCCTAGTATAATGATTATAGGCTTTTAATTGTATGAAGTATATATAATGTAATTTTATAAACAGAAACTGAGTGAGACAGAAGTTACAAAACAAATTTGATTCTAAGATAAAAACATTAAACAGTTGCTATAATGAGAAGTCCTGCTGTCTGTAACTGGCATCGACTCATTGATCGTAGCTCAGTGTCATTCAATTGTCCTTAGAAATGTCTACTCTCTAATACTGAACACGCTTCTGTAATAAGCATTGTGCTATACGAATTGAAACAGCTGATAGACTCCATCCCGAAGGAGTTTACAGTAGATGGGGAAAGAGGCAAGAGAAGTACAAACAGTGAGAAAGTATGGAACGTGAAATTAAGGTATCAAAGAAAGAAAAAGTTCATGTTAGGAGCAAACCGGGGGGTGGGAACAGAGGGAAAAAAAAACACAGTCGGAATACTTAGAATAAAGGGAAAGAAGGTAGGAGTTGAGATTCTAATTAAAGGCTACAAAATTTGTTAGATTAGAAAAATAAATTCAAGAAATCTATTGTATAAAATATTAACTATAGTTAATAACGTATAGCATACTTAACAACAGTAAATTTTAAGGTTCTCACCACAAAAATGTTAATTAGCTCAATTTAGCCATTCAATAAATATATACATACTTGAAAACATGTTATACATCACAAATATATGCCATTTTCACAAATTAAAATTTTAATTAAATTTAAAATAAAAAAATAGACATTGCACATCACTTTTCACCACTGTGTTATAGTAACTGAGAAGCACAGGAAAAGGGCTTGTTTGGGCTCAAGGTTTCAGACCGTTGCTACTTCTCACCCTTGCTTGTTGGCCCACACTCATGAATATGGGAACGTGCAGTGGAGCAAAGCAGCCCCATCCCATGCATGCAGAGCCAGAGAAAGAGAGGCTGGGTATGGGAACAAGAGATAGTCTCCAAAGGTAATGCACAGTAACTTCTCCCAACTGCACCTCCTCATAGCCCATTCAACATGTCCTGTTCATTGGATGAATTAATCCACTGGTGAAGTTGACATCCTCTCAAGGTTGGGAATTTGAGGGCACCACTGAGGCAGACTGTTCTTTTGGGTAAGAGATTTATCAGGAGACCCATTAACGTTATGGACAGACAGACAACACCCTGGAAGGGGCTCAGAGAAGTCAGGCTCCAAGCTATAGATAGGCAGACAGCATGACAGGAGCTCTGATAAGAGTTCAGGCACTGGAGGCACAGTGGGGGGTCCTTTCTTGTAGGTCCTAGGCAGTTAGGCTGTCTTTGGTAGCTAGGAGGGGAGGGCTCCTGCATTCCAGGGAGGGAATTAGTGACTCAGAGCATGTCGGGGAAGAGGGAGACAGCACATTTAGTTAAGATATACCCACTATATCAGTGGTTCTCTGTTGTCTGGCACTTCCTTGAGGAAGTGGGAATTGAATTAAGACATTTGTTTTTCTCTTGCAATCAGGGCACCTGGGGAGTCTGTTAGGTAAAGGTAGGGAGCTTGCTATTTCCTTTACAAGGGTGTGAGAGGGAAAGGCTACCACAGGTAGGTGTGACCTTAGATTAGCTCAAAACCTAACACTCTCATGATCCAATCCTCTGTTAATTGTGCCAAAAAGCTGTGAACCAAGCCTTTAACATATGACCCTTGGGGAGGGAGGGGGTCACTTCATATTCAAAACACAATGGACATAAGGCATTTGTCTAAATTTGAATGACAAGTACACAGAGATTAGAAGTCTGGATTTATTAACCCCAGTATAAGATGCTCAGTATCTAGGCTATCAGTCATTCATTACACTTTCACTCATACATGTCTTAGGGGCCCTGTAGCAAGCTGAGGACATTTAGTTAAAGTATGCTCTGTGAAAATTTTTATTCTGGAGAGAGGAAGTAGGTAAATTTGGAGCTTAGAAAATTTTCTGATGAAGATATGTTTGCAACTGAATTTCAAAAAAGCAAGTCAGATCTGTTCTTCAAGTGATTGTAAATTTTCATAACTTTTCCATATCAATTTCCCAATTAAATTTATTTGCATGAAAAATATCAGCTACTAGTTTAGCTCATGTTCGTATGTGAATGTCGTGAATAGGTCTTAGTAACACATGGCGTAAACCTTCTATTCTCAGTCGGGAGTGGTGGTGCACACCTTTGATCCCAGCAGAGCCAGGCAGATCTCTGTGAGTTTGAGGCCAGCGCGATCTACAAAGGGAGTCTAGGACAGCCAACGCGACACAGAGAACCCCTGTCTCGAAAAAAGAAACAAAAAAGAACCAAACCCTTCTATTCTCAAACCCATTTTGACTGAAGTGTAATTCCGTACCTGCTTCAAACAGCTTTCATGCCTGGCGTGGTAGTAACTAACAGTTTCTAGGCATTCTGTAGACAGTTTGTTTGCAGTTCAGAAATTCTCACTTCATTGTGAAGAATATGAATTAAGACAGTTCAGTTAGATAGATTTGGAAGTTGTCCATCTGTACTCAAAGTCCACTGAGAAACGTTTGACAGAAGGAAAGAGGTCTTTAGTGGTATGTAACAGAGTTCTGTCCTTGGCTCTATCTTTCTAAGCACTAGTCAACAACTTTAAATACTTAAATAAGATTTGAGGATTTGAGGTTGATGATCGAGGAAGTGTAGGATCCAAAAAGATGTTGAGTACCTGAACTGATGGTTTGCTTAATTCAGAGGACATAGGGTTTCCTGGGAACACCAACAACCTGTAAGACGAAAAGGGTAAGGATGTGAAAAGATGAGAGGGTATACTGGGAATGATACTTAAAAACCACGGTGGGAGGAAATAGAGACACGACAACTCGCATGTAAGGCACTGAGGGACAGTTGTCTATGCCTATGCCCCTGGAGAAAGCTCAGCAGGCTGAAGCAATGGATTTTGGTCCAACAGAAGAGATTTCTGGATAGAACATATTTCTGTCTGGTCCTAGTCCAGTCCTTCGTGGACTCACTTTTCATAACCCTTTGGTGTCCCCCCTTTTCAGATGGTGCCACGGGCCTGCCCTGACAGCACGGTCTCGCGCTTGGGGACTGGCCTACGTGAAGTCCAAATCTTCTCCAGAGAATTCTGTGACGATAGCCGTGGCTCTTGCCGTTCTCCATGGTTTGCAGAAACCAGTGTTCTGCGGAATCGGGCAATTGTGTGGTACTTTACACACATCCAGGGGTTTGCGTCACGGTTTGTTTGTTTGTTTGTTTGTTTGTTTAAGAGAGTGTTAGCATTTTTGACGTGCCTGACAGGACAACAGGAATCTCTTCAGAGGGACCCGGATTTTCCTCAGGAGATGACTGCTCGCCTGGCGCAGAGGGGCCGCGGGCCGTCGAGCGTCTGCCGCCTCAGGGGAGCTCGGCGACCCCACTCCGGCGGGGGCGGCGGGCCGAGGCGACTCAGCGGTCGGAGCGAGCGCTCCGTAGTTCCCAGGCGCCCGAGTGCGCGCGGCCGACCGCCCGGGAGTGGGGCGGGGGGAGGGGGGGAACGGAGCGGACCAATGAGCGGGCCCCGTCTCCGCGCGGGCTCGGGATTGGACGGTGCGTTCCAGCCCTCTCGCGGGGCCGTGGGCGGGCCCGGCGCGCCGGGAGTCCCGGGGGCGCGTGCGCGGGCTCGCGTCAGCCGCGGGGGCCGGTCTCGCGCGGTCTCGAGGCGGAGTCGCTGGCGACGGCGGCGACGGAGGAGGCTGGCAGTGGGCAGGGGGCGGGGCCTCGGGGGTTCCGAGGCTCGGCTGTGGCGAGCTGGGGGGAAACGCCGGGAGTTTCTGGCTTCTTTATCCGGTGCCTCGAGGGCGGCCCGCCGGAGCGCTGTCCCCTGGGCCGGCGCGGAGGAGCGACGGAGGGGCGAGCGGAGCGGCCGCCGCCGCCGGGGCGCGGAGGTAAGGGACGGACCCGGGGCGGCGGGGCCGGGGCGATCTTCATCAACAGGTTCCCCGGGAGCGCGGCTGGGGGGGAGGGGCGGCGAGGCTGGCACCGCCGGCCCCGACCCGCGGCCCCGCGAGGGCCCCTTCGGGGACCCCCCACCCCCCACCCCAGGCCGAGCCCGGCGCGGCCGTGCCAGCCCGATCTTTGTCCCTCGGAGGGACGCCGTCTGCGCGGTGCCCCGGGCCGTCCCGCCGGAGTTGCGGGGGGCGCGGCGGGGAGCCGCCTGGTCGCGCCCCGGCGCGGGGACTCCCCTCTCCCCGCCCCCTCCTTTCCTGGGCCCGGTTGGGGACCGGCCTGGGGAGCGCTCTCCCGGGGAAGGCGGAATGCAGCCGGCGCTCCCGTGCCTGACTCAGCGCCTGGTGTCCTGCTAACTCGCTGCGTTCTTCGGACAAACAGCATCTGCTTCCTTGTGGCCGCGGCTAAAGGAACCCCGGTGCCCGTGGTGCTCTCCTGGGAGCCACCGCGGAGGGTTCGAGTTGAACTTTGAAGCCTGTAAAAATGCTCGTGAATTGAACTTTCAATGAATGCCGCTCGGAACGATCCTTAGGGCGAATTATGTAACCTACCGAGGCTAGCTCACCTTCTGTCCAGCTGGTTGACACACAGTCATGTGTGTGGAATTTAGTTTCGCTCGAGAAGTTTCCCAAGATATTTCACTCGGAAAGTAAGACAGTAGCTAGGAGGGTTTTTTTTTTTTTTTTTTTTTTTTTTTTAAGAAGTGGTATGTTGTGTCTTTAGAATTTTAAGGATTTAGGTACGTAAAGCCAGTGTAACAAGCATTCTAAAGTTTTGATTTAGCGGGCAGGGTGAAAGGTGTTTCTGGTTTTAATGAGGCACTATCATGTTTTAATGATAGTATTCTAATTATCCTTTTAAATTATGCCAGACATTAATAACCTGTTAAATTTTGCAACAGGAACAAATTATGCTGATGTCTTTGAAGTATAAATATTGGTGGTAAGGAAATTATTAAATACCCTTTCTTGAAGATGAGCCGTTTTTCATAGGATTCCTGTGGAGACGATTTCTTTTTTTAAAAGTCATTCTAAACTGTTGCAGTAGGCTAACATTAAAATGTAAAGAGTTTGATAGATAAAGCAGACAAAAATATGAAGAGATTCATAATCTTTTTTAAATTGAGTAGGATTTGCCACAAAGCGACTAAAAGTCGTCAACTTGGATTTGGCAAATAAAGGTGGATCGGTCGTGCTAAATTGTTTGAGAATGTTAAAATCGGTGAGAGGCTTAATATAATTCTACCTGAGTGTGATCCAAAGCAGTACAGTGGTTTAGCTATGCGTATTGTCTTCTAAATTGTGATAATAAAAAAAAAAAAAGATTTTTACTTCAGATTACATATGCTTGTGTAGGGGGCTCATTTACACTTGAGTGCGTGTGCCAGTGGAAGCCAAAGGCATTGAATGCCCCTAGAACTGGAGTTACAGGCTCTAGTGAGCTACTCTGGGTGCTGGGAACGTAACTTGGGTCCTCTGCAAGAACAGTGTGTATTCTCTTAACTTTAGCTGAGCCCTCCCTCTAGCCTCCTGGACTGACGAAAAATCTCAGACCCACTCTCCGTAATTCCCTACCAGTGAAAGCCAAAAGCCAGACCTGCTGTCTGTCTTGACGTGTCTAAAAATCCTACCTTTCTTTAAGGTGCTGTGTAAACCAGAGTTGTAAGCCACTGTTTGGAGTTCTCTTCTGTTGAGGTCGATCCAAAGACATGTGCACTACGTGCACTAATAAACTCACGAAATTGAGGCTAACTGCCTTGAACTCTGTTGATCATACATGTTAATCACAACTACAAAATGCCTTCACATTAGTATCTACACTCAATTTTGACCGAAGTGAGCACTGTGGGCTTACCTAGTTAACACATATTTAACTGTCATGGCACTTAGGCTTCTAAAAAATTCAAGATGATAGTATTTAGCCTATTCTTGTAATTTTTCCACAGGTAAGATTCATGTTTTAATGTATGCTACAATCAACAGTATGTTAGAACTGTTCTTGGCAGAGATAACGAAAAATTTGGTCTGATTTATGTATGAGTACATTAATGTGTCCTATCTCTCTGATGTTTTCCTGATTTCAGAGTGTTTGGGAAAAGTAGTACCCTGACATACATGTTTTCAAGTATAATTTTTCTGTTATACACGTTACCGAATTACAGGACCATTAGGTTGGAAATAATCTTGTTGTGTATGTGGTCAAACCTGTTCATTTTCCAGGGACAGGAACGTGAGGCTTGTGGAAAAGTGCTAGGGAGTGTGCTGAGTTCGCACTGAGTTCGGCACGCTTGCCTTGGTGTTCCACTTTTGATGCTGTTATCACTGTACATTTCTGCTCCCTTCTCCTCCCCAGGATCTTGCTTTGTATGTAGCCCAAGCTGGCTTACAGCTGGTAGTGTAACCCAGACTGGCCCCAAGCTCCTTATTCTCTTGCTGAGGCCTCCCAAGTACTGGCATCACAGGTATGTGCCACCACACCCAGCCTCTCACTCTAGTGGTTAAATAAATCAGTAAGTTACTTTCTCCACATCATATGAATAACTGGCAAGTTTGTGCATTGTCCTGTCCTCCCACATCCTTCTTCTGCCTATTTTGTTTTGTTTTTAATAACCATACCAATTTATTCCTTTTCTGAAGATTTGTTTTTCCAGTACTTCAAACAGTGCTTAATGAATATCCTTCTGTGTGTCTCTGAAAACCGTGTGGTTTCCCGAAATGTGTATCACCTGCAAAAGGAACTGCTGACAATGGGTTGCTGTGCATTTTCAACTTGGCGGTTACAGACAGTTTATCCTTTAAGGGCAAGGGTTTTTTTTTTTTGTTTTGTTTTGTTTTGTTTTTGTGGGGTTTTTTGGTTTTGTTTTTTCCCTGTATTTAGTCTGTGAGTGGAAGTGATTTTTCATCTATGCCCATGGTTAACATTGTCAGATTCTAAATTTTCTGACCATTTGGATGAGAAATATTGTATTTGTTTCCTTTCTTTAAAAAAAAAAATTAAAATTTTATATATTGGCACATCAAGAAACAGAACAGTTTCATGTGCCCTCCTTTTTTGAAGTCAGCCTTCCCCCCAACCTTTTTACTCCTGATTTCCCTTCCTGTACTTTTTCATTTCATTTTAATCCTAGCAAATTTTGACACTTTCTCCCATTCATATGAAGTTTTTACAGTGTCTTAAATCCTCTTGTGAAAGGTTCCCACGTGGAACACAGAGACACACGGAATCTATGCTCTTTGGGAAAGGTGTGGTTTGAGGAGTTGAGTGCTGTTAGGAAACCCATGTGTGTCCTGCTTGAACTGGAGATTGTCCTTCCTCCACAGGCTTGTGCACTGCCTTATACACCTGCTTTTGTCAGCACCAACTTTGGCTTGTCAGCCCTTCTGGCTTTCTACATTCTATTCTTTTCATCCCTTTAACTGTTTTCTTGAGGGCCTTTTCTTACTCAGGCCACGTCTTGCGAGCCCATGTAAAGGTGTGGAATACTTCATGCATTTGCATACCATCCTGTGTTTGTGTCCGTGAATCTTTGCCTTGCCGCTGTTAGTATATGCGCTGCTGAAGCAAGCACCATCCCTGCTTTTCTGATATGTTTTTAGACTCATCCATGCTGAGCATATCCACAGTTCCTACCAATGTATTGCTGAACCTGGTATTCTGTAGTATGAATGTACCATTTGTTTATCCCTTCACCAGCTGAAGGACATTTAAGTTATTTTCAGGCTTTTTGTGATTATCTATAAAGTTGCATAAATCTGTGTGAATAGGTTTTTTTTAGTGTGAGCTTCTCTTCCTTACTCTATGGTAGGTACTGACAAATGGTAATCCTGAGTCACATGAGCAAATGTGAGCTTAGCTGTATTTAAAATGAAATAAAACAGCAACAAAATAAAAACAAAACTGGTCTTCGGTAGGCAAAACAGTAGCCCTTGAAGTTATTCTAATTATTAGAGCCTGTGAATATATTTGGTTATGTGTCAGTTTAATTAGGTGGTTAATCAGCTGTGTTTCGACTATGGAGTTATTCAGGTGGGCCTAATTATCATGGGTCTTTAAAAGGAGAAAGAGGAAGGATGGAATCAGGGGAAAAAATGCAGCAGTAGAAACAGCTTCTAGATGAAGAAAAGCTGATGTATTTGAAGATGGAAGAAAGGAAGCCCCAAGCAGAGGAATGTACTTGGTTTCCAAAAGGTAGGAAATGGATTAGCCTTTGGCACCAGCAGCTCTGATAACACTTTAATTTTAGCCCAGGAAACCTGTCAGCCTTCTAATTTATGGAATTAAAAATCCTTAAGTATGTGTTGCTTTAAAGGCTATTGTGTTTGTAGTACTTTGTTGGAGCTGCCCAGGAACCTAGTACACTTGAGAAATTATCTTCAAAGTAGCTGAACCACTTTGTATTCCCTCCAGTAATGCATGAGAGTCCCTGTAGCTTCACATGCTTATCAGCCCTTGGTACAATCAGTCTTTTTCATTTTAGCCATTCTAATAGGCATTAGAATAGTATGTCATTGTATTTTTAAAATTACAGTTCCCTTATAACTAATGGTGTTGACTATTATTTCATGTGCTTATTTGCACTCTTTGTAAAGCAACTGAATTCTTTGTCCGTTTTTGTCATTTTTTTAATTTTTTTTCTTTTTAGACAGTGTCTTACTGTGTTGTCCAAACTGTTCTTGAAGTTTTGATCCTCTTGCCTCAGCCTTCTTGGTAGCTGGGACCATTGCCAGCTTGCCATTTTCTTATTGTTGAGTTTTGAGAGACTCAGGTATGTACTTTAACTGCTGAGATACACCCCCAGGCCAAGTTTTGATAGTCCTTTTTCTTTTGTCAGATAAGTAATTTGCCAAGGTTTTTCCCCTAACCTATTAACCCTTTCATCTTCATAACTGTCATTTGAAGTGTTGACTTTGTAAACTTTGATGAAGTCCAAATGAACAATTTTTTATTTTATGGCTCTGATCTGTAATGCTGTATCTGAGGAAATCTCCCTGACCCAGGCTTACTGAAATCCTTTTTTACTTTTCCCCACAAGTTATATGTTTTTACATTTCACACTTAGATTTGTGTTCTGTTACATTAATTTTTATATAAAATATGAAAGGTCTTAAGTAGTTACATTTCTTTGTCTTGGTAGTTCATGACAGTTGGAAAGACTTCTTATTGAAATGCCCCATTTTTTTTTAAACAACATAATATTGATATGTTCTATTGATCTATTTATCTATTTATTTATTTTTACTAGTGATACATTGTCTTGGTTATTGTGTAATAAACCTGTCTTAGTAAATGGTAATGTGAATATTCCAAGTATTCTTTTTCAAGTTCATTGTGGTTATTTTAGTTCCATTACTTTTCCATATAATACCTAAAATCAGGTTGTTAATAGCACCAAAAATACCATGTTGGCATTTTGATTAGGATTGATTTATTTGTAGCTCAACTTGGAATCTTGATGATCATCTTGTTTTTTTTTTTTTTTAACTTATATTTAATTTTGTGATACTAACGATTGAAACTGGGGTCTTGAGCACCTGGGCAAGTGCTCTGCCACTAAACTGTATCTCGAGCCTGTATCTAGTAATTTATAATACAACATTTCTCATTTATTTTGATCTTTGATTTTCTTCATGACAGTTTTAAAGTTTTCAGTATCTAGATCCTACAGATTATTAGGTCTTGGAGTATTTCAGTCTTTTTGTTCTATTATAAATGGCAAAATGGTAATTAAAAGTAGTTTCTGATACATGATTAATATGTAGAAATTCAATTAATTTGTATAAGTTGATTTTATATTTTGTGTTTGTTCATCCTTTGAGACAGGGTCTCACTGTACAGCATAAGCTGCTCTTGAACCAATAAAATATTCTGCCTCAGCTTCTA
The DNA here is from genome assembly GCF_907164565.1 of Psammomys obesus. NCBI lineage: Eukaryota > Metazoa > Chordata > Mammalia > Rodentia > Muridae > Psammomys > Psammomys obesus. Next base: position 2,404,528 of record NW_026596166.1, on the reverse strand, counting down.
AAGTGCGGCACTACCCCCACTCTCCATTTCCTGATGCAGTGTTTTGCTGATTTTATCTTGACTGACTTTGAAATGCTAAGTGCAAGTGATCCTCCTGCCTCAGTCTCTCAGGTGGCTGGATTGTTAAGCATTTGCGACCATTCTTTGCATACTAACTTTCTAAAGTTAAAACAAGATTTATTTTATTTTGTATGTATGAGTGGTTGGCTTGAATGTATGTCTGTGCACTAAGTGCGTGCCTGATAATGTCAGGAAAGATTATCAGATCCCATTGGGGGAAAAAAAAAGAATATCAGATCCCTTGAAACTGGAGTTATAGACAGCCACCATGTAGTGGCAGTAATCAAACCTGGGTCCTCTGCAAAAGCAGCATGTGTTCTTAACTGCTGAGCCATCTCTCCAGCCCTTGGTGTGTTTTTTTTCCTAGACTCATTTATCGAATTCCCTTTTTTCCAGGGTAGAGGCTGATATATTGTGATTTCTAATTAAAGAGTTGTAGCATAAAGATTTTTTTTTCATTTTATCTGAATTTTTTTGTTTTCTTTAATTCTCTCTCTCTCTCTTTCTCTTTAAACTTTCACTGACTAGGATTTCCAGTGCTTTGTAGGACAGATAAAAGAGGATGTCCTTGACTTGTTTATTGTCTTAAATGGAATTCATTCCATTTTAACCTTTAAAATATAGGTCATTTTATAGATTCTTTGATTGAAGTGAAGCTTAGTGTTTCCCAGATTATTGAGGTTATTTTTTTTGTCATGAATGGATGTCAAATTTTGTCATCTTTTCTGCATCTGTTGAGATGATCATGATTTATTTTAGCCCCTATTAGTCTATTAGCATGATTCATCCTAGTTTTCAATGTTGAATCAGACTTGTATGTTTCTATTTTTAACAAAAATTGTTTTGGATTTCTTTTTCAGAATAATGCATATTAACATTCTTAAAATGAAGGAGGTCAGCAGTGGGGGTGGCATAACTCAGTTTTTATACTGCTAAGAAAGAAAAGAAAAGAGAAAGATGATTAAAGATCTGATAAACTAAGATGCTGTAAGATGTTAAGGTTCTCTTAACAATTCTGTGTTTTGCATGTTAAAACTTGTTTGTATACGTGTGTGCTCCTGCATGTGTGCATGTGTTAGAGATCTTCCTTTGTTGTTCTGCAGCACCTGTCCACCTTGTTTTTCCGAGACTGTATCTCAGTGGCCTGAGGCACACTGATCAGGCAAGGCTGGCCAGCCTGAGCCCCAAGGAGCTTATCTTCCGAGTCGAGAGCCACAGCACCCAGGCTTCTTCAGGTGGCTTCTGGGGGTTAAACTCAAATCTTCAGACTGGCAATAAGTGCTTTATCAGCTAAGCCATCTCAGTCGGGGGCAGAGGCAGGTGAGTGCAAGGCAGCCTGGTCTACAAAGTGAGTCCAGGACAGCCAAGGCTACACAGGGAAATCCTGTCTCAAACAAACAAAACAAACAAAGAAACCCCAACTAAAAAAAAAATTCCTTGATACATAATAGAGTTTGCAGACTGAAGAACTCTTCTCTAAAATTTCGAAGTGAACAAAGAATGTTATAACTGTAGTCAAACATTCTTCATAGGGGGTTTATTTAGACATGTTGTTAAATGGCTTTAGAAACTGAGTTATAGGGTTTTGTTTGTTTGCTTGTTCTGTTTTGATTTTGTGTGTGTGTGTGTGTGTGCAGATGTTGGTAGAAGCTTAATTTCCAATAAAATTCATACCTCCTAATGGGAAAAAATTAAGGTAGTGTACTCATTTCATGAGATAAATGAAGTGAAAAGAAGCAGATCAAAATGTGGCATAACCTGGATGGATCTCAGATACTGTTCCACTTACACAATGAACCTGAAATGACAGAATGAAGAAATGGATAAACAAGCCAGGTGGTGGTGGTGCACACTTTTACTCCCAGCACTTGGGAGGCAGAAACAGGTGGATCTCTGTGAGTTTGAGGCCAGCATACTGTACAGAGTGAGTTGCAGGATAGCCAGTGCTATATAGAGAAACTCTGTCTTAAAAAACAAAAACAAAACAATAATAAAAAGAATGAGCAGGTTAGTTGTTGTCAGGGTAACAGGCATGGTAGGGAATAGGTGTGATCTTCAAAGGGCTCTGCCAAGGGTCTTTATGAAGATGGGGGCGGGGTTAACCAACACTGTGAGCATGTGGTTGTGGTGCTGCACTGTAGTTGAAAAAGTTAGCAAAGAGTAGGAGCTTTGTATATTTTCTTACAACTCCATATGAATTTCAAAGTAAAAGATCTAATTTAGGGGAAAAAATTCCTAAAGTAAAGAGAAGAAGGTCAAGCAACTAACATCTTGACGATCTAGAATCTAGAGACATGCCTTGGAAGAAATTGTGTCCCCTGTAAAGGCTGAGACTATCCAAGCAAGAATTTAAGACAGATAAATAAATAAATAAATAAATAAATTCAGTTTGCACACTTGACAATTTCTGTAAGTGCCAAAGAACCTCTGTGGTAGGTATTCAGTTCTCTTGTTAGAGTACAAAGGTTGCCCAAGTGAACATGACTGTTAAAATAAAACTTTATGGTTCATGAATCACTTAATGACAGGGATATGTTCTGAGAAATGCAGAAGTAATGAGGTACTCTTCTTGAGGTTACATTACTGTCAGGACCAGTACACAAATAGTCCGTGTACAAGTTGCTTCTCTGTTCCTTCATTAGCATTACTTAGACCTTAGACTAAAATGGCAGAGCTCACCTGCACAAAAATGGTTTGTTGAAAACAGCTAGTGCTTGGCTTGATTTTTCTTTCATAGGTCAGTAAATTATTCAGAAGAGGAGGCAGGAAATTATAATCATGCCCTTGTATTACTGTGATGGAAAGGAACTGAGTTTTATGTGAGTACAGAGTAAAGGGACTTGATAGTTTGAGGGAAAGCTTCTGTTGAAGTAAGATGTGATGGCTCATGCATATAATCCCAGCATGTGGGAGGTTGAGGCAGGAGAATTACCTTTGAAGCTAGCCTGAGCTACAAAATGAACCTTGTTTCAAAAAACCAACAACCCCCCACTTTCACATGTTGAGGAACGGACTTACTAGGGGAACATACAGAAGCATAGAGCAACCAAATGCCCATTCAAAGAACTAAAAAGACTGGTGTTGGTTACAGTGCAGAGAAATAAAATTTGAGAAGTATTGGTCTGGAAATCTTAATGCAGTCTATTGGTAAGAAATGTGAAGCTGTCTGTTTAAGACATATATATATATATATATATATATATATTAAATAGGAGCAGGTTAGTGATTAGAAGTATAATATAAATAGTAAAAACGTTCCAATAATACAATTTTTATAATATGCATTATATATAAAAATCCGTACATATATAATATATATGATAGGCTATCATGTATATATACACATGTGTATATGTATATGTATACACATATATATGACAGGATCTTATAATATTCCAGGCTAGCCTCAAACTCAGTTTCCTCCTACTTCAGCCTCATGAATACTGGGGTTTAAGGTATTTATGTACAACTGTTTCCAGCTGCTGAATTTTATTTTGAACAGAGACAAAATTATTTGAGTTTTTATCGTGAAAACTTAGGGACTTAAAAGAAATAAAACTCATTCCGCTTCTTTATACCAGAGTATCTTAGACATCACATATACTTGTGGGCTGTTCAGAGTGGATTGCTTGCTTGCTTGTAAGTGAAGTGAAATATAAAGTAACTGCCAGATTGTTAACTGCCAAATTTTTGTGGAATGTGGGTGAATGGAAAAACCTACATCCTCATTAAATATATTTTGAGTTGTGAAGTTTTCTTCTGTCAAACTACAGAAGACAGTTTAATTTTGAGGATTAAGGTATCAGTAACTTAATAATTGAGCTGTTTAATTTTAAAATTTGATTTTATCAAACATTAAACATAGGAACTCAAGCATTTGGCCTTCTTGTTTTTTATTTTTATGTTTCCTTTTTCAAAGACCCTAAACATAAAGGCCTCTTAGGTTGTCTTTTGATCTTTTAAGGCAGGGGGAGATTACTTTCTGTAAATGTTTTAAGCTTCATGGGTCTTTTTGTCTCTCTTGTAGTATTTAGTTCTGCTGTTAGAGTGTAAACATAGTTACCCAAACAACCATGACTATGTTCCTATAAAGCTTTATGGCTTATGCGTCACTGTACATCACAACATATACTGACATGTATATGTTTTGAAACGTGTGTCATTAGATTTTTTTTTCATGGTGTGAATATCACACCATCTAAGCTTACACAAAATCAGATGTCATAGGTCAGTCACTCAGACCTGGATACAGTGTGTACTGCCATTTCAGCACAACATACTGCTTCACAAAGAGCCTTTTTTATAAGAAGAAGTAGGCTCTAAAGTAATGATTAGAAGTGTAGTATAAATAATAAAAACAATCCAGGGGTATAATTTGTTGTCATTATCAAGTATTCATGCTGTACATAATTGTACATGCTGGACCTTTATATGCAGTAGGTTTTGTTCACACCAGCGTCAGCACAAATGTGATGCATTATAGTCTCTTGGGCTCAGTGTGTTAATGGAGTCTGTCTTGACTCAAGTGTTTATGCAGTGTATTACTGTACCTGTAAAAACAAGGTGTGCTTGATTTGACCTTTAGGTTTTGCCTACACACCTCTCCTTTAAGTTAGCTCCCTATCCCCTCCTCTCCCCAAAAAAATCAGTGAGGGAAATAAGAGTTTTAGAAGAAACATTTAGTTTAAATTTAATTGGTATCTAACCTTGTTACAATTTTAATGGATTTGGGGGATCAAAAAACTTATGTTTATTTGCATGTACATGCTTGTACTTGTGTGTGCGTGCGTGTGTGCGTTGTGTTTTATTGTGTGTGTTGTCATGTGCCACAAAGCAAGTATACAGATCTGTGGACAACTTTCAGGAGTTGGTTCTCTCAACCATGTTGGTCCCAAAGAGTGAACTTCATTTATTAGGCCTGGTCGTTTTACTGGTTGGTTGGTTTGTGCTGGGTACGGTGGCAGCATGCCTGTAATCCCAGCACTCTGGGAGGCAGAGGCAGGAGGATCTCTGTTAGTTCGAGGCCAGCCTAGTCTACAAAGTGAGTCCAGGACAGAGCAACCCTGTCTTGAAAAACAAAACACAACAAAAAGTTTGTTGTTCGTTTGTTTTTAATTATGTATAGATGTATGTGTGGGTGTGTGCACATGAATGAAGTGCTCATAACTTGGGGTGAAGAAAGTGTTGGATCCCCTAAAGCTGGAGTTACAGGCACTGAGCTGCCTGGCATGGATGGAAATTCTCCTAGCTGGGCATGGTGGCGCACATCTTTAATCCCAGCACGCGGGAAGGTAGAGGGAGGCAGATCGTGGAGAGTTCAAGGCCAGCCTGGTCTACAAATTGAGTCCAGGACAGCCAAGGCTACACAGAAAAACCCTGTCTTGAAAATAAACACCCCCCCCCCAAAAAAAGAGAGAGATTTCTCCTATATTTCCTTATCCAAGATTTATGGTTTTATATTTTAGAGTTAGGCTTATGATCCATTTTGGGTAAAATATTGTATGAGATTTCATATCCATTTGTTGAAAAGATTTTTCTTTTCCATTTATTTCTGCTTGTCTCTTTTCCAGAAGCCATTGGCATAATCTGTGAGCATCTATTTGTTAGCATTTACTTTCCACTGATATGTCTCTTCTTTTGTTAGTACTACATAGTGCTGACTACTGGAGCTAGTCTGAGTTTTTCAGCTTTATGCCTTATAAAATTCATGACCTTTTTTCCCAGTTTTATTTCTTATAAAAATTGTTGTGAAAATCATACCTAGCACATGTAAATATAATTTAGTTTGTTGGTTTCTGTAGTTATTTTATGTACATTTTGATAGGAATTGTGCAAAACTTGAATATCTAAAACATAAGTAGTTAATAAAATTAAATCCTTGAAGGATTATAGAAACAGGATGGCTGTTGATATGGCTCAGTGGTGTGATCTTGCCTAGCACTCCTGAGGGCCCTGGGTCAATACCCATCCTCATCAAACATGAGGTAATAAATAAAATTCCCTTTGTTTACTCTTGATTCCACAAGAAACTGTCTATAACATGCCACTAGCAGATGTTCTTAATATATTACTCTATCAGTATTCAATAACTTTATATATTCTTTATAACAAATTTGTGGGCTTTGACTTTTTTTTCCCCTGTATGTATGTATGTATATGTACCACATATATGCAGGCCAGAAAGTCATCAGATCCCCTGAAGCTGGAGTTAGAAATGTTTGTGAGTGACCATTTGGATGCTGGGAACTAAACTCAGGTCCTCTTCAAGATCAACAAGTGCTGTTCACTGCTGAGCCATCTTTCCAGCACTCCTTGTAACAAATTTGTAAGCTGAGGGTTGAAACAATTCTTTTCTGCTTTTTAAGCTGTGCCCTGTAGTATCAAACACAAAATATTTCCTGAGTGAGAAACCTACAAGAAAAAAATGTACTAAACAGTATTTCTTTAGTCTTAGTATTAGAAATTAATTTGGGGCTTGGCATACAGTAAGCAGAGCGCTTAGCTAGTGTGCACAAAGCCCTAGTTTTGATTCCCAGCACCACATAAGCCAAATGTGATGGGGCACACCTATAAGCCAGGCACTCAAGATATAGAAACAAGATATTCAGAAGTTTGTTGTCATACTCAGATGCATAGAGAGTTTCAGACCATGGGACACATGGTACCCTGTCTGAAAAACAAAACAAAAATGCAGAGAACTTTGTGAATCTGATGTCCTTTCATCTCCTCATCTGAAACACATGCATACTGGAGAGTCAGAGGGTTCATAGGAATGGGGTTTTGAGACTCTTCCCTATCTGAGGATAGTACATGTGACCTTTAAATATTTTTGAAAATGATTCATTTAATAGATGCTTAACAGTTTAACCAAAGGAAAGTTAGTAGGTTTTTGGGGGACAATAAAAATAACCACCTTTTTTTGGGGAAAAAAAAAGGTTTCTAATTTTTGTTTTTTTTATGTGTTTGGGTGTTTTTTCCTGCATGTATGTCTGTGCACCTGTGTTCTGTAGGTCAGAGGAGAGTATTGGATCCCCCTGGAACTGTAGTTACAGATGTTGTAAGCCATCATGTGGGTACTGGGGATTAAACCTGGGTCCTCTGGAAGATCAGCCAGTGCTTTTAACTGCTGAGCTGTCTCCAGCCACCATAATAATCATCTCTCTCTTTTTATTTTATTTTTTTATTTTATTCTCTTATACTGTTTTAGAGCAATAAGTGTATACTGTGACTAAATCACATTGCCTTTTACTTTTCCGTAATTCTTAACTCAAGTGCTGTTGTTTGTTTCATTTCTTGATGTGGTAAGCTGTGTGCTGTATGCTGCCTTTGTATCTATTCCTTAAGTATTACCAACCACATTTCCAAGTTTTTATCAGTATTCTCTCTTTGGCAAATGAGGAAATTGAGACTCAAATTATTTTATCCAAAATCATATTGTAAGTGATAGCAAAGATTGGAATTCATTTTAACCTCAAGCTCTGGTTTTTCTTTGTAGTGTAGCCTGCTTAAGACTTACTTAACATTGTCTTTTTGTTAAGATTAAAATCTTTTTGAAGAAAGCCATCTTCAAGTTTACTTAGTGTTTAAAATAGAGTGCATTAGAGTGAAGGATCTTGAGCAGATTACCAGTTAAGCTCAATGTGAGTAGAAACAATGTCTTTTTATCTGAGTATCTTAGTGCTTTGTGTGGCTGTGATGTAATGAGAAATGTGTCTGGTCTTTGTTCTCCATTCCTGACATAGAGCTTTTAAATTCCTTGGAATTTCCTTAGTGATAAGAGTGTCTTTTGTTGCCATGAGGCACTTCTTGCCTGAGCCTCCTAAATAGCTTCAGGTTGGGACTGGTCACCAGAAAGATCAAGGCCTGATTAGAGGTTACTTCTATACCTCTGAGGAGCTGATGGAGTAGTCACCAGCAGCTAACGATTAAATCAGTCATGCTGTGAAAATAAAGATTACATTAAAAAAAACTCTGAAGTGATAGCATTCAGAGTCTTCTGGGCCCGTGTGTGTGTGTGTGTGTGTGTGTGTGTGTGTGTGTGTGTGTGTAAAAGTAACGATAGTGGTGCACGTTGAGAAGACATAGGAACTGTACCTTCTTACCCTCATGCTGTGCCCTCTGCATCTTTCCCATTTGGATATTCTAGAGTTGTATTCTTTTATGTAAACCAGAGATTATATGCAAAGTGCCTTCTTGAATTCCTGAGACATTCTAACAAACTTTTAAACATGAGGCAGGGGTCCTGGGAACCCATGCTTAATAAATAGCTGCACAGTCACAATTACAGGAGGCTCAGGACATTAGGCTGACTTCTGAAGTGGAGGCATTGTAGATATATGGGGGTAGGTGGGAATTACAAGATTCTCATTTGCTCTCTGAAAAACTGGAGAATCTTCAGGAATGCGAAAGAGACCTATACATTTGGTGTTGGGTATTTAGTGGGGCTGGAGAGATAGATCAGTAATGAATAGTACTTGTTGCTCTTGCAAAGGACCCAAGTTCAGTTCCCAGGGTGAACTCATAACCATTTGTAACTCCCAGAGAATCCAGGCTTCCTTCTAACCTCCATGAGCACCAGGCACACATGTGGTTCATATATATGCATGCAGGAAAAATATTCATGCACATAAAATCTAAAAGAAATTTGAAAGAAATATATTGTGAAAAACAGTTCAGGATGGAACATCCTATATGCTTAATTCCATTTTTACCATTTGCTTAAATTTTAACTTTGAACTTAATATTGAAATCTTTTCAATTCTAGTTACCCATGAAGTAAGATTTCCTTTTTATTTTTTATTTCTGGAACTCCTGTAGACCAGACTAGCCTTGAGTTCACAGAGGTCTATCTGCCTCTGCTTCCAGAGTGCTAGCCACTGCTGCCCAGCAAGAATTTGAAATTTAAAACAATTCTGTTCAAATTTTCTTTCTTCTCTCTCTTCCTTCCTTCGTTTGTTCGTTCCTTACTTCCTTACTTTGTTTCTTTTTTCTTTCTTCCTTTCTTTCTCGTTCTTCTTTTACTTTCTTTCCTTCCTCCCTTTTCTTTTTCCTCTCCTTTCCTCCTTTCCTTTACTTAACTTTCCTTTTTCCTTTCCCTTCTTCCTTTTCCTCTTCTCCCTTCTTCCCTCCCCTCTTCCCACTTTCCTTTCCTTTCCCCTTTCCCTTTCCCTTTTCTTTCCCCTTTCCTTTTCCCTTTCCTTTCCTTTCTTCTTTCTTTTTTATTTTTATTCACTTTGTATCCTGGCTGTAGTCTCCTCCATCTCCTCTCATTCCCACTCACCCTCCCTCATCTCCCCCTATGTCTCTTCCCTAGTCCACTGATAGGGGAGGACCTCCTCCTCTTCTATTTGCCCCTAGCCTAGCAAGTCTCATCAGGGCTGGCTGCATCATTTTCCTCTGTGGCCTGGCAAGGCTACACCCCCAGGGGGAGGTGCTCAAAGAGTCCCACCACTGAGTTCATGAGCCAGCCTCTGCCCCCCCACCACTAGGCAATCCATTTGGAAACTGAGCAGGGGTTCTAGGTCCTCTGCATACATGGTCCTTGGTTGGAGTATGAGTCTCTACGGGACCCTTTGGGCCCAGGTTTTTTTTGGCTCTGTTGCTCTCCTTGTGTAGTTCCTGTCCCCTCCAGGTCTTTCTCTCTCTCTCTCTCTCTTCTCCCATAAGGTTTCCTGCACTCTGCCCAAAGTTTGGCAACGAGTCTCCGTATCTCCTTCCATACCCTGATGGGTAGAGTCTTTCAGAGGCCCCATGTGGAGAACTCCCTGTTCCTTGTCTTCTACTTCTAATGTCTATCCTGTTTGCCCTTCTGAGTGAGGTTTCAGCCTCTTTCCTAGGGTCCTCTTTGTTGTTTTGCTTCTTTAGGACTATAGATTTTAGTATGTTTATTCTATATTATATGGCTAATATCCACTTATAAGTGAATATATACCATATGTATCTTTCTTCTTCTGAGTTACCTCACTCAGGATGATCATTTCTAGTTCCCTCCATTTGCCTGCAAATTTCATGACTTCCTTGTTTTTAAATGCTGAGTAGTATTCCTTTGTGTAACTGTACCACAATTTCTGCATCCATTCTTCAGAAGTTAAACACCAACAAAGCAAGTAATCCAGTTAAAAAATGGGGTACAGAGCTAAACAGAGAATTCTCTACAGAAGAATATCAAAAGGCAGTGAAACACTTAAAGAAGTGCTCAACATCCTTAATCATTCAGGGAAATGCAAATCAAAATGACCCTTAGGTCACACATGACCTCACACCCATCAGAATGGCTAAGATCAAAAACTCAAAAGATGACGCATGCTGGAAAGGTTGTAGAGAAAGGGGAACCCTCCTCCATTGCTGGTGGGAATGTAAATTTGTACAACCACTTTGGAAGTCAATCTGGTGCTTTCTCAGAAAATTAGGAATAGCACTACCTTAAGATCCAGCCATACCACTCCAGGGCATATCTATCTGAAAGATACTAAACCACACAACAAGGACATTTGCTCAACTATGTTCATAGCAGCATTATTCATAATAGCCAGAATCTGGGAACAACTTAGATGTCCCTCAGCTGAAGAATGGATGCAGAAATTGTTCAAATTTTCTTAACTTTGTGTGAATTTATGGGCACATTGTATGTAGAGGCCAGTTAATGTCTATCTTCCTGTTTGAGACAATGTCTTTTGCTGGCATGCTGATCACCAATTAAGCTAGGCTGGCTAGCCAGTAAGCCCATGAATCTGCCTGTCTCCCCTTCTGCAGCACTGATAATAAAAGTGTGCATTACCAGTTCCTGCTTTTTATATGGGTCCTGGGGATGAAACTTGGGTCTTTATGCTTGCATACCAATGGACTGGACCATCTCCCTAGTGACAAGTACATTTATTTTTAGGTTGGCTAGAAATTAAAGTGGGGGAATCTGTCATGTGTTTGAGTTACTTTTGTATAAAACAGTATAAACTGATACTGGTGATTAGCCCATGACTATCTGTCTACAGGTATACAATGAGAGGTTGCATGGTGCACGATGCACTAACTTAAAGTACTTTCATAGACGAGCCAGACATTGCCGGAGTAGACTCATCTGTGATTCTGAGCAAGGTAACTGATGAAGCCACCATGCCTCCTTATTTGCACAGTGGGAGTATTAGTGCCTAATGCAGTAGGTTTCATTTTGAAAGTTTACTGATAAAACGTAGTGTGTGGTGCATATTAGGCACTTCATAAGTGTATAAAAATGAGAAGTGGGAGACAGAATCCAAACTAGTTTTTGATATTGAAGGGTGGTAGAGATGAGTTGTATTTAGATACATTTTAAAATTATTGTTGTTGTGTTTTTATTTGGTTTGATTTTTTTGTTTTGAAACAGTCTAATTGTGTATCCCCAACTGTCTCCCAGTTTACTGTGTATTCCATGCTGGCCTCAAACTTGCTGATTGTCCTGACTCATCTTCCTGACTACCATTATATTTAGCTATGTTTTAAATAGATTAGATAACTGTCAATAATTTGCTTTAGTAACTTTATAGGAGTGTTTGAATTGGTTGTCATAATCCAAGAGTCAATGATGAGATGATTGTAATTTTATCTCTGCACTCATAGCAAAAGTTGGTAGGGAAAAAGTTTGTTGCTCTATTTTAAACAGTTCACTTAGGTCATGAATTAAAATTTTATGCAGCTTTTCTGTTTGAATCTCTGAACATTATTCTGTTGCCCCACTAGGTTATAGTTATTACATAGTTTTAATCCCTGTGCTAGGAATTGCACATGCTAGGCAAACTCTTTAGCCGCAGTCTGTTATGTACTGCCTCCCCCACCCCTGCCTCCCATTATTTATTTATTTATTTATTTATTTATTTATTTATTTATTTGTTTGTTTGTTTATTTGTTTACTTACTTATTTACTTACTTACTTACTTACTTACTTACTTACTTACTTACTTACTTACTTACTTACTTACTTATTTTGTGGGGGAACAGACTCTTAACTATGTAGCCTTGGTTGTCTTGGAACTCACTATGTAGACCAAACTGTCTTCGAACTCAGAGTTCAGCCTGCCTCTGCCTTCTAAATGCTGGGATTCAAGGTGGATCATTCCATTTATTATTAAATGGCAGAGCCAGAAAGGCGATTATTTAATTTTACCAGTATTGAGCTTTGTATTTTTTCCTTTTGTAAATTCTTTTAGGATGTTGTTATTTTGTATTCTGGTATAGCAGTTAACAATTCACATTGTATTGAGTTTTTATTCTGTTTGATTTTGATAGTAGACTTTAGGTTTCTTAAATATAAAGCTACAAAGCGGTAAAGGATTGTCACAAGTTCGTGTGTAAACAGCAAGGGAGTACCAGGCTATCTGAGCTTAGTCTCAAAACAGCAACAGCCAAACACAAAGGACAAGAATTCTACCTTAGTAATCTTTTTCTTGTCAGTGACTGTCCAAGTGTTTTATACCAGCTGAGTACTTAACATTCTTAAATAAAAGTGTAGCTAAATAACTATAGGATTAACCGTCTAATAATCTTCTGTGTTGGTCTGCTAGACCCATTCCCTCTCCTCTGAGATTGCTCAGACTAGAGCATTGTTTATACTCTTGGCAGTACTTTGGTGCCAAAAGTTCAAGTGTTCTTGCGTGTTGAAATATGTACTCTCCGTTTTCCCTGTTCTGGTGACGTTCTGAAAATACCGTTATTACTTCTTCAGTCTAACCCTATGGATTAGTTAGTCTGTGTCTTTATTAGTTTTCATTTTGATTAATATTCCTGTCCTGGTAACTCTAAAGTGATTATTTTGTATTTCCTCACTGACAAAGCAATAATGCTTATCCTACCTAGAATTTTTAATTTGTATACCAGCCAGCCATCTAGATAGAGGTAATCATCTACTAATTTGCCGACCTTTGAAATGTTTTTCCTTTAGTAGGCTGTAAATCAGTTAGTGTTAGAAGTTGAAATGTCTTGTAATTATGTTTAGATACCTAAAACTTTATGTAAGCGTGTGTTAAGGAAAATGATTGATTAGACATAACAGAAAGAGTCCATAGTGAATACATTCAGAGCATAGCAATAGCCATGTGAATCTAATAACTGGAATTCTTTGAGTATTTGTTATTGTGGTTTTAAAAAATATATTATGATTATATATGTATGGTGTATGTGTGTGAGCGTGAGTGAATATAGGTGGGTGTGTTCTGTGGCATGCATATGGAGGTCAGAGACAACTCAGAGTAATTGGTTCTGTCTTTGCACCATAGGTTCAGGGATCCAATTCAGGTGATCAGGTTTGTAGGGCAAATACTTGTACCTTTTGAGCTGTTTCTCTGCCCTGTGTTATTTTAGGTTATTAATATGATAACAGAATGAACCTGACTTTTTTTTCTTTTTTTTAACGTTCAGGGAATCAAACCTATACCCCCACACATGGTAGGAAGTTACACTACCCCTACACCATGTATATCCTAGTATGATATATTTTAAAGTGTTGGTGTTCCCTTTGAAATTTAAAACCTCTATGCTTGTCTTTTGGCTTGGTTTTGAGTTTGTTTGGTTTTGTTTTGTTTGCTTTTGGTTTTGAGTTGGAGGGGGGTTGTTTTTTTTTTTTTTTTTTTTTTTTTGAGATAGGGTTTGGCTGTCCTAGACTCAATTTGTAAACCAGTCTGAGCTCAAACTCACAGAGATCTGCCAGCCTCTGCCTCCTTGAGTCCTGGGATTACAGGTGTATGCCACCATGCCCAGCTCTATGCTTGTTTTTTAAAGTTAATACTAATTTTGAAATTACAAAGGTAACAGGTTCAGTTCCTGGTACCCAGTGACTCACAACTGTAACTGTAGTTCGAAGGGATTCAGTGTCTTTTTCAGGCACCAGGCGCGCACACTCACATACACACACATACACACACATACACACGTACAGGCAAAATGCTCATTCACATAAAAATAAATCTTAAAAAGTTGTGTATGTTTTCCCAGTTTTTGTTAATAGCTTTATAATATGTTTCTGTGTGTTTGCAAATGTGGATGATACACAAAAGCTGTTTTAAAACTTGTTTTTTCAGCCTGATAGTGATGGCACACACCTTTAATCCCAGGACTGGGAAGGCAGAGGCAGGTGGATCTCTGGGTTCAAGGCCAGCCTGGTCTACAAAGAGAGTTCCAGAACAGCCAGGGCTACACAGAGAAACCTTGTCTTGAAAACAAACAAACAAACAAACAAACAAACAAAAAAACTTGTTTTTTCACATACATTTGTATCACATCACCTCATCTAGCTAGAGCTTCATGCTAAAATACCCAAATGAAAGAAAAGTAAAGATCTGGAAGTGTAGCTCAGGAGTAGAGTCACGCCAGGAAGGGGGTCAGAAAGAAAATTAATAGTATGTCTTACAGAGCATATAAAAATATATCCATGGCAGTTTAGTGTCTAAGTGGGTTACATAGTAATGGGAAGAGGGACTGCCTCCGACACAATCTGATTGGCCTGCTCTTTGATCACCTCCCCCTGAGGCGAGAGCAGCCTTACCAGGCCACAGAAGATCACAGTGCAGCCACTCCAAATGTGATCTGATAGACTAAGGTCAGAAGGGGGGAGAGGAGGACCTCCCCTATCAGTGGACTTGGGGAGGGGCATGCATGAAGAAGGGGGAAGGAGGGTGGGATCAGGAGGGGAGGAGGGAGGGACTTATGGGGGGATACAAAGTGAATAAAGTGTAAAAAAATATAACCATCTCAATATGAATTAAATATAAAAATAATATGGTTTAAGCCTTTTAAAATAACAAGTCTTTGAAATCCAGTGTATATTTTATACTGATAATACTTTTCAACTTGAATAATAGTCATTTATTAAAAGCATTCATCATGCCCGGTGTGGTGCCCATGCCTTTAATCCCAGTGCTCAGGAGGAAGAGGCAGGTGGATCTCTGTGAGTTCCAGGCCAGCCTGGCCTAAAAGGTGAGTTCCAGGACAGCCAGGGCTGTTACACAGAGAAACCCTGTCTCAGAAAACCAACCAAGCAAACAAAACCCAAAAAGAACCAAAAAAAAACAAAACCAGCATTCATGAACTATATAACAACATTTTGGTTAGTAGGAGACCACATATTGGTCCTGTAATGTTGTAATGAAGCTGAAATTTTATCATCTAGTGGTACTGTAACAACACAACTTACTGTGTGTTCTGGTGATGCTGGTGTCAACAAACCTGCTATGGTAATAGCAATGTGGTTACGTAAATGAGAGTAAATGACAGTGACTGGCTTATATATTTGCAAACTAAAGATACTTTGATGTCTTAATGTATATTCCTTACAAAAATACACTTACAGTGAAATGGTATGTGGTCTTTCAGCACCAACAATTGCCTTAGGCATTATAGTTTTACCTTTGGCCTTGATTAGATCAAATGTCCACTTTGAATTGGCTTATACTTTCTGTGTATGCTTACAATTACTGTATATTTACAATAATCTACCTAATAGTGCACTTCTTAGAACCTATCTCCCTCATTAA
Source organism: Psammomys obesus (assembly GCF_907164565.1). Lineage (NCBI taxonomy): Eukaryota > Metazoa > Chordata > Mammalia > Rodentia > Muridae > Psammomys > Psammomys obesus. Next base: position 2,388,971 of record NW_026596166.1, on the reverse strand, counting down.
GTGAGGCATTCCTGTGGCTGACCTGCATTTAAATTTTATTAAATTCATAGTTTAGAAAAACATACATGAATTGTTCCAGTATTTTTAAAAGTTTTCTATTATCAGATATTAAATTTAGGTTAATTAAATTTAAAATTTTATTCTTAAGTTATTCGCCACATTTCAAGTGTTCAGTATCTATTTGTGGTGAATAACTGTTATAGTATAACTTTTAAAGTTTGTTGATATCCCATTATATGTATTTTTCTATAGTTTATTCAATTTTCTGTTTGTGGATTATTTCTTTATAATAATTTATTCAACTTCCTATTGGTAGATTTTTATCTCTTGAAGCTACAGTGTTACAGTGGCTATCCTTATAGAATTACATTATAGGAATAATTTCTACATGAATCAATAAGTTAGTTATTTTATATTTTGGTAGAAAGTTCCCTTCAAAAATATTAAGTCACATCAATACGTAAAGTCTATTTCAACACATAGTTCCCAACACTGAACATTGTTTATTGGTCAATTGTACCAACAATATAGAAACTATGGAAAGTAAAACTTTTTCCATGTTTTTATCACTTTTTTAAAAACTAATTTTTAAAAGATTTTTTACTTTTATTTATATGTGTAGTGTTTGTATGAGTGTATGCTCTGTGTGTGTTGGTGTCCCACAAGGCCAGAAGAGAGCATTGTATCCTCTAGCATTGGAGTTACAGGAGCTGCCCAATGTGGATAATGGATACTTGCTCATGGAAGAACAAGAAGCACTCCTAACTGAAAAACCACTTTTCCAGCCTCTCCTAGCTTATTTTTAAGTTAGTAGACAAATGAATGGTTTCTTTATAGCATTTTAATACATACATGCCATTCTTTCTTTCTTTGTAGTCTTGTATCCTCCCTCACTACTTTCTCCTATCTTCAGTGCCTTTTTTCTGCTTATATCACCTTTTTACTTACATAGTTGGGGGTGGGGAAGGTTTATTTCACTAAATATTTCCATGAAACGAACAACAAAAAGCCAAACAGTCACTGGAAGCGGAAATGTAATTCAGTGGTGGAGTTCTTGTCTGGCCTGTGTCAGGGAGTTTTTGGATGAGGCTGTGAGTTCGTGTTGGAAGCAAAGAAGCAAAAGAATGTCTCCAAGATCTTACCTACTTTGGTACCAAGTCAATTGAGGTCTCATAAAAATGTATTCTTACTGGGGAAGCTTTTTGAATACAGTCAGAGGAGACTAGATGAGGAAGGAAAAGATAGAAGGAAGATTATCCAGGATAAGGATAAAGAGGTAATAATGGCTCTAAGTGCTGCACTTACAGAAGATACTTCTATTAGAATCCATGCAATTATGGCAAAGCCAAGCCCAGGAATAGAAGAATATTTAATGTAAGTTTACAAAGATGTGGTTCACCATAAGGAAATTAATAAGGGTGAAACACACCAAATGTAGCAACAACTGAAAACCTGTTAAACATAGGTCTAAACTAACAAAGGCACTAGTTACTAGAACCAGTTACTACAACTGTAGCAGTAGAAGTAGGGCCACGTGATGAGAACTGTTTCCTGAATGGACGCAGCCCTTGTATGAGCACAAGAGGAAACTTGGGAAATAACAAATCCAACCATTGTTTGCTTCTCTGAGTGGATAATTCTTATTGGCAATGCTGTAAGAGATTGGGGGGCAGGAAAACATAAGATTATGAAGTCAATCTTCTAGAACCTGGAGCAAATAGAAGAGAGTATTGTATGGATCTGGGCAGAAAAAAAAAAAGTCACCAGAGTCAACCTTTAAAAGATATTATTTCTTGGGCAGGCCAGATGGCTCAGTGGTTAAGAGCACTGGCTGTTCTTTTCAGAGGACCTGGGTTTGGTTGCCAGCATCTACTTAGTGACTCATTGGAGTCACTGAGGATCTGATAACCTCTTGTGGCCTCTGTAGGCACCAAGCATAAACATGGTGTATATGCATACATGCAGGGAAAACACCCATACACACAAAACATAAAATGAATTTAAAAATATTAACAAAGAACAGTTGTTAGAGAAGGTAGGGATATATAAGTGATTTCACTGAAAAGAGAAATGTGACTTGTGGAAAGAATGATTGTAATATTAGAGAGCTGATTCTTATTTTTTTTAGAGTAGGTGACCATCAGGTAATTTCACAAAAAAATGGCATTTATGAATATACATAATGTATGTATAAGCCTATTTCTGTATATGTTGCTAGATATAAGAAGATTAATTCATAGTGAAACAATTGTAAGAGTAAAAGTAGGCAGATCACAGGTAAAGGAGGTGTGACACTGAATTGTTCTTTTTTGTCTTAAGTTTTCAGGAGTGTATTGATATATATATATATATATATATATATATATATATACATACATATGTAGTGTTGTTGTATGTCATATGATTGTACATAAAACACAGTTGCAGATTAAAGCTCTATTATATAAAGTAATTGTATGAAATATTGCTGTTACCATACTAGTATCACTTAACTACTTTCTTACTGTTGTCATTAAAGAATTTGGAAGATATTTCTGTCTGGGCTATTAAATTTTTTGTGTAGGTATGGTTTTCCTCTTCTCCCCTGTCTTAGTTACTTTCTAGTTTGCTGTGGAGAAACTTAAAGGAAGGAAAGGCTTATTTTTGGCTCATGGTTGAGATTATAGTCCACTATCATGGGAAAGTTAACAGCAGTTGGGTCCTTGAGGTAGCTGGTAACATTATATCTACAGTCAAGAAGGTAAACAATGAATGTGCTCAGCCAGCTTCCTACCCTTTGTGGAATCCAGGACCCATGTCCAGGGAATGATTCCTCCTACAGTGGTTGAGGGCCCACCTCAATTAACCTAATCAAGATAATCCCCCACAGGCATTCCCAGGTGATTCTAAATCAGCCATCACACTTCCTGTATAAATACTCATTCAAATTTAATGCACAATTAAATTTGAGTTTAATTGTGAGTTTCTAATATAAGCATATATGGCACTGCCCAGGATCTAGAGGAGTCAATGTAGTAGCCTAGAATTGCTACAGATTGTTTGCATTCTAGTTAGGAAAATAAAGTACAAACATATATAGATGAGCAGACAGAACAGATTAAAAAAACATTATTTATATTATTACAATTTTGTGTATGTATGTAGGTATATGCACATGGAAGTCAGAGGACAATTTGTGGGAGTTAGTTCTCTCCTTCCACTCTGTGAGTTCTAGGATTGAAACTCCTGTTTTGTTATCAGGCTTGACAATAAGTGCTTTACCCCTAAGCCATCTGAATGGCCTCCAGGTAGGACATGCTAAGGACAAGATAAGTAGTACAGAAAATATGCTTTCAGACTTGATTAATAGGAACTGGAGAAATGGCTCCAAGGTTAAAAGAACTCGCAACTCTTCCAGAGGACCCAGATTCAAGCCTTAGCAGCCACCTATTAGCTCATAACCATTTGTAACTCCAATTCCAGGGTATCTGACATCCTCTTCTAGACTCCCTGGGTACCAGGTACATACTCAGTATATACATTATATATATATATATATATATATATATATATATATATATATATATATGCAGGCAAAGGCTCATAAAAGTAAATCTTTTTTTAAAAGACTTGATTATAATGGGGTGGTAGAAGTACATTTGTATACATGTATGAAAATGTCATAATGAAACCCATTATTTTATACAGTTCATATGGACTGATATAAAAGGAAATATTTGATCATTAATCAATGATTAATAGGTCCTTCTAGGGCTTGAGCTATTCCAGCAGTCTTGATAAGATTTTGACAAGGATAAGAACAAGAATAGGCATGGACCCATACATTTGCATGATTTCAGACAGGTGCCTTGATATTATTAACTAATCTTTTGATAGCAAATAGTTCATAGCTAGGTGTGATAACACACACCTTTAATCTCAACAATCAGGAAGCAGTGGCAGGAGGATCTCTTGAGTTCCAGGCTAGCTTGGCCTACATAGCAAGTTCTAGTGTACTTAGGGTTACAGAGACCCTGTCTGGAGGGAAAAAATTTTATATTCTTTTGTTTTTTTCCTTTAAAAAATTGGTTTGATTGCTTTTAACATTGTTATAAATAGTATCCTGTTTGTGTTCTCTGTTTATGTAAAGTATACATATTCTTTTCTTTGCTGGGAACTGATGCCTGTATACGCTACTCTTGCATGCTACTGTTTGCTATACCTTAGCTACACTTTATTTCTGTTCATAAACTGTTTCTGTTGTCTGTTTTACTATAACCCAGTGTGAATGTAAGTTAAACAGTGGACTGCCTTTTAACAGAGGTTGTGGGGAATAGAATTACTTTTATGAATACTTAACAGCCTGTTAAATATTACTGTAATTCCTATCAGTTTAGGAATATCTGCATTTTGTTAATATTTTTAGACCTTAAGGCCCTTTTACTTTGACCTGATATGTCTGTTATCACCCTACTAGAATATATAGTTCTAGTCTTAGAAACAATGTCCTCTGGAAGGATATTAAAAAGTAACCATTTCTCCTTATGACTTTTACTCCTATGGTACTGAGCATCACTGCTTATTATACTCAGTGGAAGAAGAATAGTCATAAAACTTAACCCCATGGACATGATTTTGGTAAATGGTACTCTGTCCTTCAAATGAACCTTAAGTTTAAGGGCCCACTCATCATTTGCTGGCAGTCCATGTTGTCTTAACTATATTTATAAGATTATGAATGAGGACGTGAGGACATGCATAGTAAGACTGTCTCCCGCCCAGATAAGTAGTTTGTTCATCCAGAGATGTTGGGTCAAAAGATTGCTTGTTGATATATAGCACAGTCTCCCTTATTCTTATAGAGCATATGCTACTATCTCCAGTGATACCTGAAGAAGCTGAGTACAGGACAAGTTTTTCTTACATATTAACATGCTTTTGTTAAAGTTTAGTTCATAAGTTAGGGACAATAAGAAATTAACATCTAACAGTAAAACAAAACAATTGTGACACAACATAAAATTATAAAAGTTCTGTGAATAGTATTTCTTCCTCTGTTTTCACTACGTTTTACTCACTCTTGTTCACAGTGGAAACTGGAAAGCAGACTGGAGCCCCATAATGTACCCAAGGAGGACCATTGTATTATACACAGTATGAGCTTAGCAGATACAAATTAGACATTAACTCCATGACAGAGCTTGAAGTCTGATTGGTTTAATGTGACAATAAATATTCTAATTTCATGGTAGAGAACACATGGTGCCTTAAAAGCATATGTAGGTGAAGTGCCTTGTCACAGTAGGTTGTGGAAGAGAGCAGGTGAATTTAAGATTTCGTAAGACAGTGGAAGAACAAAACTTAACAGATTGAAATATAGTAATTTTCTTGTGTGGGTGTAAGAAATGTTATGTCGGTGATGTGGAGGTGGAAAGTTATGAAGATTACATGGGAAATACTAGTTTGACTTGGGAGCTAAGGGAGGGGGAAAAAGTGGGGAAAGTATTTTAGGATTAAGTCAAAAGAAGTCATAAAAGTGTCAGGCTAAGGAATTTCAAAGATGTCCTACAGGATAATGGGTAAAGTGCCCTGGAATCAAGCAGACTTCAGGCACAGGCAGATTTTGTACCTTGCTAAAGTAAGGCACACCGTTCAACAAGGAGACTGCTGTGAGGTTTAAATTAGCTTATGCATGCCACGTATTGAGCCCAGTGAATGAATGTTGCTTAGTTAACCCTCAGTAAACAGAGTTTGAAAAAGGAAAGGGGCAGCAAAAACTTTCAAAGGAGCACTGTCATGATAATAGGGATTCTTTCAGAAAAGTTAATCTGGCAGCACTTTGAGAAATGATCTACAAAGGGTGAGCCTGAGGTTGAGTTAAGGAGGTCAGAAAAATAGACAGTGGAATGGCATGGGAAGAGGGGAGCTGGGATTCCTGTGAAATGTCATGGATGTAAAATTGACATTACTAGATACACTTAGGGAGATTGCAGGTATGATTTTCTAGATGTTTAAATTTTACACAGGAGGATAGCTAGCTATTAAACAACTGGTCTGTTATACTTTTAGCATATTTTAGAGCCATAAGTTAATATTTTATTATTTAAAAGTTTATCTGGTCAAGACAAGTGTCTTATGTTGACCAATGAATGTTGAAATTGAAACATGACAGGATACAGAGTAATTTTTTTAATGTAAGATCACTTGGTAGTTTTCCAAAGTAAGGAGAACAAGGACTATTTCTAAGAGGATCTCAAGGGCAGGCTCTTTGACACCCCCTCTCCCCCCCAGGGGAGGAGCAGTCCTGTTAGGCCACAGAGGAGGACTTTGCAGCCAGCCTTGAAGATACCTGATAAAACAGGGTCAAATGAAAGGGGAGGAGGTCCTCCCCTATCAGTGGACTTGGAAAGGGGCAGGGAGGAGACCAGGGAGGGAGTTGGGGAGGGGGAGGGAATGAGGGAGCGGGATACAGCTGGGACACAGAGTTAACAAATTGTAACTAAAAAGAAAAATCAAAAAAAAAAAAAAGATCACTTGGGAACTGGAATGTCATTGGTAGCTTAGTTTCATTTTTCATGGGTAGTGGGGAGGAATGATATTTCTAACATTTCTCCACAGGGCCGCCTCTGCACCTTTTAGCTCAGCTTTTAGGAATCTTGAGTAATAAATGTTACTGAAATCTGGTGATAAAATAAGGTTGTGATCCATTAACAAATATAGTATAAAGCAGTCAGTTGAAGGAACATGTTAATTTTCTCTGACCATATTTTAAAGGCTGCAGAGTAGTGTAATTATGTGACTTTTCAGGGAAGCATGTGCTCTGAATGGTAGTTACCATCCTTTAGAAACAGCACTGTGGATCCACCGGAAGGTTCACCTATTTGGATTTTCTGCCTTACTATCCCTACCTATGTGATTTAACTATTCAGCGCTTATATATTTGGAATTGGAGTATCTGGTTTACCTATGTTTTAGGGAATTTGTGGAGATAAGATTAAGAAACATTTTGGGCCAGCCAGCTGTCTCAGGAGGTAAAGTCACTGGCTGCACAAAGCTGGCCAGTTTGGGTACTGTTTCTGGAACCCATATAAAGGGGAAGGCAAGGATCAACCCCACAGAGTTGTTTTCTGACCTCCAGTGACCCCCACTGCCCACACCATACAAACGAAAGTAAAACATTTAAGCAATCTAAGTATAAGAAGGCACTTGGAAACTGGTCTGTTACAGTGCTTTATCAACGATTAACAGTGTGCTAACATGCCTACTTTTTTAGGTTTTAGGTTTTTGTTTTAGTAAACACAAACAAAGGGTTTGGGCAAGGAGAGCCCTGGTCTTCAGTCCATGTGGTTTGGGTAGCAATAAGAGCTATGAAGAGGGCCTAGCAGAGGGCACTGTCCAAAAACTGAGGTCACAGCACAGATGAGATCAGTATGGGAAAGGCTGCAGGTGGGAGGCAATTTTTTAACATTTCCTTGATGATCAACTTACCATGGACACTTTTTTGCCCATCAGTCATGGTGACAGTGATGTTGAAGGAGGCGACTCCTCCAGGGCTCTTGATCTAAAGTAAGTTTCATGTCTTGCAGCAGTGGATCCATCATCACAGAAAGTTTCTGGCCCCAAATTTCAGCCTGTTCATGAAAACTCTTGACTGGTCTTTGCCAACCAGGATACCAGCCTGCTGCTAACAGATATTTTATGGGAACAGCAGTGCAGACACAGACAATGAGGAGTCCTCACAGCCTATAGTGGCTACATCATGTAACAAATCCTGTTTGCCATGAAGTCAATAATGTAGGCAGTAGGAATTAACACCTTTCTTTTTCTTTCTTTCTTTCTTTCTTTCTTTCTTTCTTTCTTTCTTTCTCTCCCTCTCTCCCTCTCTCTCTCTCTCTCTCTCTCTTTCTTTTTTTCTCTCTCTCTTTCTTTTTTTTAAGACAGGGTTTTTCTGTGTAACCTGTCCTGGACTCACTTTGTAGACCAGGATAGCCTTGAACTCACAACGATCAGCCTGCCTCTGCCTCCCTGAGTGCTGAATTAACACTCTTTAAATATGTTTTTTTTTTTTTTTTTTGGAGGGGGCATGGGGAGCAGGTTGAAAGAGGGTCTCACTATGTAGCCCTGGCTGTCCTGGAAATCGCCCTGTAGACTAGACTGGCCTTGAAATCACTGAGCTCCACCTGCCTTTGCCTCCCAAGTGCTGGGATTAAAAGCATGTAACACTACACTGGCTTCTTAAGTTTATTCTCAGGCTGGTACTGGAAGGAGAGAGCTTGGGGAATGTGAATAATACTTTAAAAGTAGAATTTATTGGGGCTGGAGAGATGGCTCAGTAGTTAAGAGCATCGTCTGCTCTTTCAAAGGACCCGGGTTCAATTCCTAGGATCCACATGGCAGCTCTCAACTGTCTGTAACACCACTTCCAAGGGATTTGACACCTTTTTAATGCACATAAAAAGTAAAAAATTAAAAAGAGTTTTTAAAAAAGCAAAAATTGTTATCTTCTTTTCATTACTTAACGCACCCTTTCTCTTCCTCAGGGATGGGGGAAGGGGAGTGGCCTGACCCTCTTGAGTTCCATATTTTAAAGTTCTATATAATTCTCCCAGGTCTAATTATTACACTAGAATTATAGTTGACTCCCCATCTCAAAACCTTTGTAATTGTTATTCTTTAAAACTACCCTTTTCATTCCTTCTGCTTTACTGTCCCATGTGTGAGTCTTTATTGACTATTGTGCTACATTTTCCTCTATTCAACTATAGTTACAAAATAGCTGTAGCTTCCTAAAAAAGTAATTTTTTTTTTTTTTAGGCTGTTAATAGTTCCTTGGTGCTTACAGAAGAAAATTTAATAGTTTAACTTAGTATTCAGAAGTAACTAGTTTTATCTTATTTCTTACATTGGCTGTGTTCTTTGTCTAGACTGTTATTATTCTCTAGGACTCATATATTCTTGATTGGCAGCCATATACCAATCAAGAAAGGCTATATTATGGGTCATTTAAAATAGCTTAAAAATCCACTTTTAGACAGCTTGAAAATGGCATAAAATACCTTCTAGTACATTTTTCAAAAAACTTTTGGATATATTTAGTCTTTTATTATTAGGCATTGAAGGTGATAATGAGACAGTTCAAGTAACCAACTATTTGATACTTTGATGCTGTTTGTCTCTTAATTAAGTCCTTCCCGGAATGTGAGGTCTCAGCTATCTCCAAAAGCCTTTAACTTTTTTGTGTGATGTGAACAAATAGAGAATTTCCCACTGCCTAAAACAAAATACTTTTTTTCTTAACTTATAGCATATGAGGATCCTAACTATTTGGTTTAGAAAAAGTAACCATGGCAACTTAGTGGCACTTGCCTGGTATGCACAAGACTCAGGGACACTGGAGGAAAAGAAAAAAGAATCATGGTCTTTGGGCACTGTTCCCCGCCCCCACTTCTTTATATTGCTGTAAGAGAATGGTAACCAAATTTGTAAAGAACACAGTGAAAGATGATCTCATCTCTAACTGTTAGTATCAAAAGTAGTTTTTAGCATTAAATAAGCAAGAAGATAATGGCTTAGTAGCTCATGCCTAGAATCCCAGCACAGAGGCACAAGTACAGGCCAGCCTGGATACTTAATGAGATTCTGTCTTTAAACACCACCACCCCTGCTTCCTCTATCCCCACCATCTCCCCAAGGCAGGAGAATTCCAAGCTGCAGGCCAGTTTGGGTAGCATAACGAAATCCTTTCTCAAAAAAAAAAAAAAAAAAAGACAGCTTCTCGTTTTTTTTATATTTTTTATTTTAAACAAAAGTTTCTTTTAAGAGAATGCTGAGCCCTTGTGGTGCACGTGATGGTGCACGTCTGTAATCCCAGCACTTGGGGAGGCAGAGGCAGGCAGGTCTCCGTGAGTTCAAGGCCAGCCTGGTTTTCAGGCCAGCCAAGGCTACACAGAGAAACCCTGTCTCAAAACAAAACAAAACAAAAAAAGAACTCTGATCACGTACCATGCTTGGAGATAACCTAGAACCCCTGCACAGATGTAGCCCATGGCAGTTTAGTGTCCAAGTGGGTCACATAGTAATGGGAAGAGGGACTGCCTCTGACATAATCTGATTGGTCTGCTCTTTGGTCACCTCCCCCTGAAGGGGGAGCAGCCTTACCAGGCCACAGAAGATGACAATGCAGCCACTCCTGATGTGATAGACTAAGATCAGAAGGAAGGAGAGGAGGACCTCCCGTATCAGTGGACTTGGGGAGTGGCATGCATGAAGAAGGGGGTGGGAGGATGGGATCGGGAGGGGCGGCGGGAGGGGCTTATGGGGGGATACAAAGTGAATAAAGTGTAATTAATTTAAAAAACTGTATTAAAATAGTATTTTTGAAATGAAAAAAAAAAGTCTTAGTTGTAAAAGTATCTTTTATTAGCCTGTAATAATTGTTGTCTTGGAGGCCTACTGCTGAGTAACCTCACCTTGTTTTTTTTTCTGAACTCTGGCTGATTCGACTCAGCTATACTGGCTCAAACTACTCTCTAAGCTGACTCTTTCAAACTGGCTTCTTTCAGCATCTGATTGAATGGCTCTGCTTGGCATCTAACTCTAGCAATCTGTTTTAATCTTCTGGTTCCTTCTTGTTCTCTGGCTTGTTCTGTCTTCACTTATGTCTAGCTTGTTCTCTCTTCAGCCTGTCTCTGTAGAACTCTTCAGGTAAAACTGCTTCCTTTCTTTTTCCCTCAGCACTTCTCTCTCTTAAGTTGCCTCTCTTTCCTCTCCATTCTCTTGAGAGTTGAGCATATCCTATTCTGTCAAATCCTTCTCAGATTTGTCACTTTGTTTGCCCCTCAATTTGATGTCATTTTCAAACATGAGTGCTTCTTTCTACAAACTAACTTTACCTTCATTGTTTGGGATTAAAGGTGTGTAGTTAGGCTGTGTCTGAATTTTAGCCAGATCACACAGACCTAGAAGGTCTTTGGATGTGATCAGAGCATCCATGGTGCCAGATGAAAATTCCTCTACAAATAGTCAAAATAGTAAATTCTAACAATTTTTATAATGAATAGAAATTCTTCTCAGCATTAAATAAGACTAAATGTTTAAAATTGTAAGAATTAGAAGTTTTGCTTTGAATTTGGTATGAGTTTTGGCTCTTCTAGAATCTTGACCCAAGCCTGAACATGGTGTGGCATACAGCTTTAATCCTAGTACTCAAGAAGCAGAGACAGGAGGAGGATGTCTGTGAGTTTGAGATCAGCCTGGTATACATCTTGAGTTTCAGGACAGCCAGGAATACGTTCCGAGAGACTGTCTCAAAACACCAAAAAACAAAACAACACAACAATAAGAACAAAAAAAACCCAAAAACAAAACCAAAACCTGATATAAGAGGCAACTTGACTTCTTCCTACTTGTTTCCTCATTTGCAACCTGAGTGTAACCTTGGGCATTGGAAGGATTATGTAGTGTGGACAACTCTCGGTCATTAGCATGGAGCCCATGGTGTTACTGCTGTACGATTCCTGTACCGGTGCCTCCATCGGTGCTTACAAAAGCCATTTAAATGGTTGCCCTGCTTTGTGCTTTGTATAAAATAAGAATTGCTTTTGAATTACCATACAAGAATTGTAAAGGTTAGATAATATAATGGACATGAAGGAGTACATGGGGACCAGGAGACCTTTGAGCTTATTCAGGTCAGTGTGCCAAACAGTGAGAACCACCTAAAACAAATGCTGATCAGCTTCATTCTTTTTTCTTCTTTTTATTTTGTTTAAATAAAAGACAAAAGAAGGTATAGGAAAATTTAAGTCACTAGCCAAAATTATACACATACTTAGTGAAAGATTTAAAAAATTTCAATTAGTAACATATTTAAATTTTTAGTTAGATTTGTGTTGTGGGCGTTTTGGTTTATGATATGTAAACATGTTTTTGCTATAATCCCAAGTGGGGAGTTTTAGTTTGTCCATACCTGTTAATTGTTTCATGTGGAGCGTGGTCTTTGCCAGTTGAAATTAGTTGATTTGAGGACTTTGAGGGATATAAATATGATAGCCCAAAGGAAGAAGGGACAGTCGTTTTGGAGGAGTCCAAGGACTGCTTGCTGCTGGTTTATCCTGCTGCTGGGTTTGCTGGTTAACTGGACTTCAGGATTTCCTGACAACAGATATTGGTATTGCCCCCAAAGAATCCTATGACCCTACCCAGCAGGAAGAAGGAAAGAGGGCTTCATGCCTTTTCTCTTCACAATCTTTTTCCCCTACCTGGGGTTGGGGTTTTGGAAGGGAGGTAGACGCGTTTAAGAGCTATAAATAAAGTAGGTTTGTTGAAAAGTCTAAGATTTGTTTAATTTAAGTATAAGTATGTGGGCTGGAGAGATGGCTCAGAGGTTAAAAGCACTGGCTATTCTTCCAAAGGTTCCTGGGTTCAATTCCCAGCAACCACATGGTGGTTTATAACCATCTATAGTGAGAGCTGGTACCCTCTTCTGTCCTGTTAGCTCACATGCAGGCAGAAAGTTGTATAAATAATAAATAAATAAATAAATCTTTCAATAATAAATATAAGTGTGTAGCCTGCACATATATCACACGTGTTTTTGGTACCGAAAGAGGTCAGAAGAAGGCTTTGAATCCCCCGGAACTGGAGTTAGGGATTGTGGTAAAGCAGCATGTGGGTGCTGGGATTCAAACCAAGCGGAGCCATTTCTATAAGCCTGTGACAGAGGTTTTTAAAAAGAAAAGGTACACAAAGCAATAATCATTATCACAGTAGATACAAAGCAGAAAGCAATTCAATTCAATACGACTCAGTAGCTGGTGTAGGTTATAGAGTCTGACCCTAGGCAGTTTATTTAAGGCATATAAGCACAACTCAGATTTGGGGAAAGCGTCCTAATGAAAATGAACTCAAGCCAGGCGCAGTGGCTCATATATGTAATTCCAGTACTCAGGGAAGCAGAGTTAGGTGGATCTCTGTGAACTCGAGGCCAGCCTGGTCTACAAAGTGAGTCCAGAACAGCCAAGGCTACACAGAGAAACCCTGTCTCAAGGAGAAGAAAGGAGGAAGAAGGGGAAGAAAGAACAGGAGATAAGGAAGAAGAAAATTAATTCAATCTTGTGTGTACAACAAAACTTAAGACTGCACTGAAAAATTTTCAGAGTGCATATGGCCTCTTCCACAAAGATAAGTTTTATTGACTGAGGAACATTGCTCAAGATAAGGGTCTAGGGTAAATGACTGAAAGAAACATAAAAGTTTACAGATAACCACTAGGCTATCAACCACCTCTGCTCCCTTTGTAAAGTACATGTGACATCTCCCTTAAGGATGGGTTCTGTTGATTGAGAAACAATACTCGAAAATCTAAGGAGGAAGAGTCTGGGATAAACATAAGAGTCTGTGGGAGTCAGATGTGGCCTAACCCTATAGATAGCACAGTTCACTAGGCTATTAACCAGCTTTCTGGGAGGTAAACAGGTTATACAGCTCTTCTTTTGAAGAGACAACCCTGCATGTTTAACATTCCTGGTTTCCCTAATGCTTATCTGTAAGCACAAGACCTCAGGTCTGCTTCACCCCTCAGTTGCTTAGAATCTGGGTGGAAAGACCAAACATAAAAGTGATAAATTATTTAGTGATTGGTCCAGCTAGACATGGTAGCACATGTCTAGAATTTCAGCAGTAAGGAGAAGTCTTTTCAACTGGGACAGGAGTCTTTACTAAGTTTGAGGCCAACATGGGCCGCATAACAAGAGTATCTTCAAGGGAAAGGAAGTGAAGAAGCTAACAGGGAAAAGGCTAAAAGCAGGTACAAAGTAATTAGTGGCCATGGCTAACATTTATGGACATTCTTTCTGATGACCATTGTACTATGAGCCTTAAATACAGTTAATTCTCAAATAAAACTACAAATTCAAGTACTATTAATGTTTCAAGTGACAGGGCTATGCCTCAAAAAACAAAATAGAACAGTTGCCTAGCATGTGTGAGGCCCTAGGTTCAATTCCCTGAAATGCAAAACAAAGTATTTGGACCCAAGAGCACCTAACACAAACATTCAGCAATGGCTACAGTGACTAAAAGCACATGCCACCTTGCCTTGCTCTTATTTTGTTTTGTAAACAGATTAGCACACATTTTCCTGAAGCTCTAAAAGTCTAGAAGTAAAGAAGATGAAAGTGAACTTCTATACTTGCCTTCCATTGTCAGGGTGATCCTTGCAGTCAGTCTTTTCTTGAATGTTTGAGAAAATAATACACAAATATGTGAGAATCTTTTCAATTTGTCTCAGGATTTACAGTTATTTGAATCAGTTCTTTTAGGTACACTGTAAGTAAAAATACTGTATTTGGTGTTTATCTAAGAAACTTGGCTATTTTAACACACTTTTTAAAATATGAGTTTGCTGAACATTATTTGATGTATGAATGCCTTAATCTTGAGTTTATGTTAGAGAATAAAGAAATAAAGGCACTTAGAGAACACTGTTTGTTTTGAGGCAGTCTCATTATGTAGCTCCGGCTGGCCTGTGACTTGCTATATAAACCAGGTTGTCCTGGAACTCTTGCTGTATAAACCAGGCTGTCCTTGAACTCAGAGATCCATGTGCTTCTGCTTCCAAGGACTGGAAATAAAGGCATACACAACCATATCCAACTACTGTTAACTCTTTTAGAGTCAAACTGTGCCTAGATAGCTTTAAATTTCCTTACAATAGTGAGTGGTAGGAGTCAGAATAACCACTGATTAAGAACTGTCATCCAGGGGCCGAAGAGATGGCCAGTGTTTGCACTTCCAGAGAACCCAGGTTTGATTCTCAGTGCCTGAGAATCAGGGATCTGTTGCCCTCTTCTGGCTTTCATGGGTACTGTGTGCAGGTGATAAACAGATGTACAGGCAAAACACCTAGATAGATAGATAGATAGATAGATAGATAGATAGATAGATAGATAG